>NC_088300.1:8735618-9071221 GCF_032854445.1 Liolophura sinensis | reverse complement strand
ATCAGAAATGTTATTTCTATGAAGTAGATAATAATATCATATATGTAAAAAGTGTGCCCGGTCGCTTATAATGGTTGACTTGACATAAGATTTAACAAAACGATAATTATAAAAGTAACTTTTATTTACATGAACATTGTTAGTTTATAATTGCTTCGGATTTTCCAGATGTTTTAAATGTTGCTCTTGTGCGCCAGGCTGTACATGTTCTGTTTTTTGTAATTGCTCTTTGGATGACTGAATGGTATATATGTTCTTGTTACAGGTGTAAATTCAGCCAGTCCAAAGTGAAGCCCCCGCATACACGTCATTTTTTTCGCAAAACTACATGTATCACTCGTCCCTCGTGTGCTACCATGTATAAACAGTGACAAAGAGAGGCCCTTAAGGACTCAACAATATTTAACCAGTGGGCATAATCTACGTACAAGATTGAGGTTTCAGAAGATTTTTTTCCGTTATTAACAGTACTGAAGACTTTTTTCAGAATATTTATTTAGCTGACCCATGTTTTACCACCGAAAAAAGAGATGATGGAACAATTTCCAGTAACCTTCAAATAAAATTATATTTATTACGTAAGTTATAATATTTATTTACGTAAGTTGGCCTACGTTGGAAAGTTTGCCAACAAACTGTAGATGAGCATGGGTTTCCTGAGTAAGTGAAACATTCTTGAGAATTCCAATAAGTTAGTCAACACTGGATTCAATCGCCAGCACACTCACTTCAGGTTCAAACCTGGTTTTGCAAGGACAGATTTGTCCATGCACTGTTTCTGGGGGAGGGTTGGGAGGCGCTTGGTGCCAAGAAGCGGCCCACGCCGCTTGTTTGGGGGTTAGCACGATTTGTTGTTCATAATGGTGTGCATATTTCTACGTCACAGGCTCGTGAAAAAGTTCGTCAATTAGCGGTACCTGCCAATAGTCGGCGGTTTATCTCACGAGCAACCTGGTTTCTTAATCTGACCATCGATCAAGTAAAACATTGCTTGAGCATTCGTTTGTAAGCAACTGTCAAACAAGTCAATCCTCGTGAAACATTTACTCCTTTATATATAAAGGCGCATGTGTTACAGTATGAACATACACAAGTACATTCAACTGATGGCCCTTTGTAGGCTTGTACCTAGTGGTACAAAATTCACCAAAATATAGTGAACATGGAGTATACGTAACAAGCAATAAACTTTCAAAAATTTCGCTTGGGCGAGGGCTATATGAGTAAAGTGACGCGGAATCGGATTTGTACCAAATTACCTTAATTACATGGCTTTTGCGTTATTACTAAATGAGGAAACCTGTCAAAAGATGTTTGATGGTATGAATAAACGATAGCAAAACACCAATTTGGCACAATCAGTGTATTAGCCTAGTATATAGGGGCCTATAGCTTCCAACATGCATCGGACGAAAGAGGTAGAGAGATTAAACACCATGCAGCTTGAGCATGGCGGACTGTGGACAGAGATGTGTTGATGAGTAGGACAGTTGGTGATATCACGTGACTTTAGTCCATGCATCACTCAAAACGTATCACTCAAAAAATTGATCTCAAGTTTAACAGAACGTTTCTTGTCTGAGGGGTGCAAGAATGTATTCTGTTCTTATTACCTAATACTGTCATTAAACATAATATCCTGCGAGCTTATTAGAATCTTTGTGTTGAATTAATGGAATATATGTGTTACATTAAACAGAATAATCTGTTACAATAGCATAATATATCCTAACATCACTCAAACAACAGACTTATAATTAACAAATTGTTTTGTATAAACATAAGTTTGTTTTGGAATCTTAATTAATTTGCTACAAATCTGTGGACACCTTCAAATGTATATTTATTTTAATAATGACAAATCATGACGAAATTTGAATTTGCAATAATACAATGGTTTTGTTTTGCGTGGCATTGCGGAATCGGCCTTGAACCGGACTCCCAAGACCAGTGCTACAGATAATTTTTTGTCAGAGGGATTACAGTACTTCCGACTTTCCAAGTATGCCGTACCGCAGAACATTTTTTTAAATACTGAACACTTCATTTTTTGGGGGTCAACAGTAATACACCTGGAAAGTGTGAAGTTGATCGAGTGAAAGGAGATGAAAAGACAAGCCTACTTGTGTATACATAGGCCGACATGTAGGCCTACCGAGAATCGTTGTAGTTATAGGACTGCACGGTATACAAATAGATCTAGGCCTACATATAAATGGCCCTAAAGCATTCTAGAATAAAGTAATTATTTCAGCTTTTCCACAAGAGGATTGAATTTGAATGAAGGTAATACATTTCTTTCGTGTGGAGTTTATTTCAATAACTCGCTGACAATTTTATTCTGTACTCTGCATTCCTTGTGCTCTGATAGCAAGGGTTGCAGTCGGCCTATTATTTTTATTTTATGGTAAACCTGCCTGGTGTGACAGGTAAATTTTCTTTCATATGTCTAAACATTTCTTGGCCCGTACAAACTTAACTGCCGTGTTTGATCCAAAAGATGATAAAACGGTTGTTGATATAGGCTAAATCCAAGTGTAGAGCCTACGTCAGAAGACACGAATTAATCATTTTGCCAATTAATTATTGGCATATAGTATAAACCTGAAGTTTTTTGGTGTATATGTTGCTGGATGTTCTCATGATATTTTTATTCCATTGCATCAGCGTCTTTCTTCATGAAAGCATAGGTATATGTCAGGAACTGGGCTCTGGGCCCGGTTTTAATTTTAGAAGCGTATCATCTAATTTTTGAACCGTGTTTACGCATGTACGCCCATTATCTGCAGCACTGTAAAACTAAATATTTCATCTCTAAAGTGCTTGGAATCACATTACATTTTTAATACAACCGACTGCATGGGCAGTCGGTTTTCTTAATTACCAGGCCTACACGTACGATAATTGTCTTCCTGAGCTAAAATATACAGGCTTACACTTGCATCACACGTGTATAGCCCATACCATGCGCAACCTGAAGTGTATTAACTTTTCAGTACAATACAAAAAGGCCCCAATAACTAATGGAAGGGATCGAGGTCGTAGTATCTTAGTCACCATGGTACACCATTATGCGGGCACGGGAGTAGGTGTAGTAGACCTAATTCTGGGAAAGTCTCCGTTAATCCGTGACAAATCATGATCTAGAACTTTAAAGCATACACATAAACTTGTACGTCTTGAGTGTCTATGTCCCTGCATCAAGTCCATTTGGAGGCGACTCTTCCCAGCATGTCAGTGGAGAAGATTAGACCTGAACAAGGTGTAAAAATAAAATAAAAAAGAGCAAAGACTGACTGAATAAGGTTAAACATGACCTGTTGTCATCCCACGAATTTACCAGAACTGCGGAGGCTAGTTTTCGTTGAAGCAATTGATGGATTATCTCCCCTGATCACACTGCGGCAATTTTCGCCTCGAGTTGCCTTCGACCAACTAACCGTTCGGTCAAGATCATTGTACTAAAACATTGATGTAGATTCAGCATTTGTCGATAGCTAACAATCCCTTTTTCCGAATCTGTTGAGTTTGGCACGATTAATGTGATAGTTTTTTTTTTTTATGTAATCGGCATTTATAGCTGCCTTGGTACCCTCTTATCCGGATTTTTCACCCGGTTAGGCGTGCCCCTGACCAGTAATGAATGCTTCAATTATCACATATCAGACAACGAAAGGCCTCCATGAAACGGCTGGGCTATTGCCCACGATCAACTTAATAATTATAAAGCATTCTGTTTTACATTTGTGGACTCTACAGTTCAATTGGCCTTCAAAGAATTGCATCTTTGGCTCATTCGCATAGGGTGTCACATACAATCAGGTTGTCCGCTGGCATGTCGCACTCGCTGGGCTAGTTGTGGCCTTAAGTCAAGAAGTTAACCGATATTTTGTATACCGGTATGCGAAAAGGTTAAGTTACGAAGTCAACCAATAAGGCCTAACTATGGAAACTTACAAATATCGTATTTAATATTCTACATAAGCTGCATGATCATCCTTAAAAGCAGTATTAGGCTACGTAGTTCGGACCGAGTTGTAATGGCAATGGTCTGAATTACTAAACAACACAGGGTTTCCAGTCAGTAATGAAACGAAGTTCTTTATTAACAGATATGCATAATTCAGATTTTACAAATGCCATAATTGTAACATTAATATGCGGTATAAATACGTATGTTCGTATGCGTGTTGTATACTATTATATTGATTAAACACATAATGTTAAATGGGAGCTAGCGAGTTAATCAGTACCTGAGTTACTTACCTAAACAACAGGGATTGCAATCAGTAATGAAATGAAGTTACTTCAGCCAAAGCGATAGGTCTTTTATACCACATCGGACTGGTTGTTAAAAGATACTTCTTCATGGGAGTCCATTAGACTCAGGGAGTCAGTCTGACTCGGAGGACAAAACAAGGAAACTGGTTGGCCCCGTGTCAGTATAATGTGACTGGGTAGGGCTGTCATGCCTGGTGTTTTCGGCATGATACTTTAGTGGCGGCAGCACTTCGACATGGAGTCGCCCAAGAAGACGCAATATACATGTATGTACACACACTTAATCGCTCCTCGTCGTCATATGACTGAAAAAATTCTTAGGTATGACATTAAACCCTAAGCATACATACATACATATGGATACTGATTCAGAGAACATCCAAAAAATGAGGGGGGCCTCCATGACCGAGGTTGTTGACACGCCAGCGCCGCGGAATGGCCCGGAGCCTCTCACCAACGCGGTCGCCGTGAGTTCAAGTCCAGCTCATGATTGCTTCCTCTCCGGCCGTACGTGAGAAGGTCTTGCAGCAACCTGCGGATGGTCATGGGTTACCCCCAGTTTCCTCCCACATTCTTGAGTGCGGCGTAAAACACCGTTCAAATAAATGATTAAATATCAAAGCGAACAAAACATCTCTGAATCAAGCCATATTAAAATCATTGTTCAGGTTTGAACGAAAAGCTTTAACTCAAAAGTAGGAAATATTATGATAGAGCATAAAATAGAAATTATGCTCAAGGGCACAACATCTTTTACCCCTAAATCAGGACATGAAATGGTTCAAAGCTGCATGGAAATTACTGATTTAAATTAACTTGAGGGCAGTTTCAGTTGACTATGACGTCCAGATGTGTATAACGTTAAAATTGACACGTCAGTAGAAACGTACATATGATTGTGGACCGGACGATTGAACGATTGTGGATCGGATGAATGTGGAGAAAAGCAAATTAACTATTCCCAATAATCTATTACTGACCCAAACTAAATCTATAATATAGACTTCAATATACTAGTAAAATCTACAAGTAACATCGATGCCAATTAATGAACTATAGCAGTTAAAGATACTGCAACTGAAAGTTTAGCTTTCAATCAGGTGATACGCAAAGGAAGTGTCGTGGAATTACAGCATGCAGAATAGCCTTGAGTTTGCTTGAAGACCTGTGACTTCATTTGCTTTAAAGTTTCCGAGAATTTAACAGAAGCGTTCCATATTTCTGCTGCCTTGGTGTTTTGGAGTACAAGTATTGTTGATTGGTACACTGAGCATAAATGATGCTGTTTAGAAATTTTAAAGGTTCTTCAGAGTGCATATACGGAACCTTCTTGGTTCTTTGGTTCTTTGATGAGCCTATGGTACAGAACCTTATGGTAATGGTTCTTCAAAGATCCTTCAAAAGTTCTTCCTTAGACAGATTGGAAATGGTTCTTCAAAGAATGTTCTTTCGCTTAATGGACCATTCACAGTTATTTGTAGCACTTTAAATGATCACTTTCAAATATAAAAAAGTATCATTTAAATGAACTCCTCCGTCCTAAACGGTTTTAATGTTGTAACTTTTGAATCGTAGACTTCTATTTCCGGTCTATTATTAATATAAAAAATATATGCTGTTCCATAGATACAAGATTTGTTCCCTTATAGGGAAATGCAAGGCTGTTTAAATCACTGCAATTATCTGATGCAGTCAGTTTTGTGGGTAGAGGAAACCGGAGGTTCCGGATAAATAACAGACTTTCCATCTAAAACATTCCCCATGTTGCTGCTCAGCGAGATGAAGCGGTCACAATATTTTAGGAAGACAGATTGTTGTAATATTGAAAGCTATTGAAATGTTGAAATCAACATTATACATGACGTAATATTTTACGAACAAATTTTTCTTGCAGCATTTTTGTTTTTTGTTATGTACTTAATTGCATGCAGAAAGCATTGGAAGCAAGATATGCAAACTCACCAATGTGTATGTTACTGTAATCAAATCAGTGTAGCCAATCATCGAACAGTTCGTCGCAAGGTGAGCCCCACAAAGGATTACTCATAGACATCCTTCACAGGCTTTACTTGACGAAGAGACTTGAGCAGACTATAAGGAATGGCCCATGACAGTTTAATTTTTAATATTTTAATATAACTGAAATTAATTTAGACAAGGTTTTGAAATCCAAAACGGAGGTTGGCCATTAAAGCAAAAGACCAGACCAGGTGCCAAACTCTGCAACTCTTGTGAATCAACAAGCTATAGGATGTTACCTACAGATACACACAGTCCAGTCACCATGTTTCTGGTATATCAAACATTGTCTAGGGTGTCTACATAGAAGTAAATTTCACCACTGTGCTCAGAATTCGTTCTTGTACGCAATAATAGCATTATGTACTTTAGCACAGGCCAGAAAAGATCAAACGTAACAGATACTGAAATAAGAAAAAACAACAGAACAGACAAAAATTAAAGGCCACAAAAGTACCAACTTCAACAATACATCTGCATGTATATATATATATATATATATATATATATATATATATATATATATATATATATATATATATATAACCCCAAAATACATAGGGGTACATGTAAGTATACCCACTCCAAGAATACGTGTATGTATTTCATACAATACACTGGGTTAGTAGTATTCAAAAGACAATCTAGATTTGTACAACAAAATAAGACTGAGAACAACACTGAATTTAAAATATTCCCAAGCTTGAGTGACTGGCCCAGAATTTCTTTTATACTATGTTTAAATCACCCTAACAATTGTCATTATTGAAAACTCCTCATTCTGATTTGTTGCCAAATGACAGATAGTAAATGGTTATTGCTAAAGAGTGCATGCAGGAATAAAAGATGTCGCTTAGACAGTAACTAAGAATGCAACTTCTTCATCGAGGATTCACTTTTGATTTAAGTAATGTACATATTTTAAGAAGCAGCATTTGAGTTGTGAATATTTTCCCTATTTCCATTTCAGGCTTTGTAATTTGTGCAATAGTTACAAATTATACAAGGTCATGTGCTGTCAGGTACCTGAATATATAGATTCAGGAATAAATATTGAAATACATTTATTTGACAAATTAAAAAAAGAAAACAGACAAGAATACAGAAGAAAAATGCATTACCAGAGTAAGGTAGCTCTCTACAAAAGGCATTGTGATTCAGTGCCAACGCAACTGCTGCTTGATGAGTCTTTGTTCACATGTCAAACACGAAAACTGAACACTCCCTAAACAAATCAAACTGTAATGTTACTGTTCATTTTGTGCAATGTCTGGCTCTGCATTAATTATGCGAGCAATTTCCATACAACGAAGACACTAAAGATACTATATAAGATGTATATCAACTCGGTGCATTTATGACCGAAAATCCCATTTCATTTTTTAAGTAAGATAATCACGTCATCGACTCAGGATGAAAATTAGAATAAGAATAAAAAATGTTGTGGAATGATCCACTTAGGGCAAAGTTACAGGAAACCATATACTTTTCGGCCGAGGTAACGGCCTAAAGAAATAGGCCTGTAAAGGTGTTAAAAGTGTTTCATTCCATGAGGCATAAATGGAGATAACAACTCAGGGGAAGTAACTGAATTAAAGCATAAATTCTCCAAGGTACATGTAGGCCTACGCCCACGCTGTGAAATAATTTTCTTTTCAGAATTATTTTTACACAATCAGAACAAAATGTATCTATTTATACGATGTGGTCGCATCAAATTCAAACAGAATCACGTAGTATTTAATTCACAAATTATTGCAATACACTACAGACAACCGGAGATGAATATTTAGCACTAAAATTATCTTATCAACGTTACGGAAGCAGTTAAAACAACGATCAGCATGAATTGTATGAAGATGTAACACGGTTATTTAACACTTACCGATCAGAAAGTAATCAGTCGCCATCAGTGTCTTCTAATTAAGATGAGGTAAGCAAAAGCTGCGCGACGTTTCAAATATTTCGTTCGATAATGGCTGTCTTCAGCAGAAATGGTAGGCTACGATGCAGACGATCATGCACAATCGCATGACCAAATGAGATTCGCTTTCATTCTGAATTCTTTGCACTGCGTTATTTTCTGAAAACGGCTCTTTGAAGATCCATGCCTATACCACAAAGAAGCTTTGAAACACCCCTTTATTAAGCGTGTATAGTAAAAAGTTTGTCGCTCAAATAATACAATAACAGGTAAGTCCGGTTGTATGACGCACGTTTGGCTTTCGTCATGTTGTAGCATTAACTTACAACTAAGTACATGACTTACATAGGCTGCTGCTAGTTCGATTAAATTAAACGATGAGCTCTATTTTCAACAATTCCTGAGAAATATCACAAATTGTTGCAAACAGACCTAAGATGTCACTGAGATGTTATAGCAAAGAAACATGACTGGTTGGCCTGGTGTCAGTATAATGTGACATTTGGGGTCGGGTGTTATGTTTGGTGTCTTCGATCAGTATGATACTTCGATCAGTGGCGGCAGATCAGGATGCTTCGATCAGTGGTGGCAGTGTCTAATTGTCCAGAACTTTCTAGGCCGCAGTGTAACAATGTCTGGGCTTTCTGTTATAAAGACTTGGTACACGTAGGATTAATTAAAACTGAGATGTCCTTGCTGCATATAGGAATATATACGTGTTTTCTTGCCATCAATATATTTGTCCATAAATCGACAGGCCTAGACCAATATATCGTACATGTACAGTTTGTTTTGTCTGGCATGCCTCCCTGCAGGGAATACCATCACAATATAGTAGGCCCTAATCTGAAAGTCGCTGTTATACAGTCTGAAACATATTCACGGCATCCACAAACATCTTCACCGCATCCACAAACATCTCCACGGCATCCACAAACTTCTGCACGGCCAACGTTTTGAGGTGGACCGGTCTTTCCTTTGGTCTATTCCCTTTTTGTATGTAAGTCTTTCGGAGAGTTTTAGTCCTCGCTTTTCGCGATGAAGCCGTGATATACGTTAATTTAACGTTAGAAATGTTTATATGAGATCGACACTGCCCCATGCATGCGGAAGTTTGCCCCTCACTAAAAGCTCTAACGGCATGTCCTCCCATGATACAGCCTACCAGCAGATGCGTTGTGGTCTTGATCACCTTTCACAGTCACATCCAGCCAAGCACTGGATTTTCTCTCGCAGCCGTTCTAACGCCTGTGCCAGTCCGATGGCTGTCACGGTCAAGTCACGGTCCAGCTCATGCTGTCTTCCTCTGCGGTCATAAGTGAGAAGGTATGCGGATGTTGGTGGGTTTCCCCCACGCCCTGTCCCTGTCACAGCACATTACAGGCAAGGGTCGGTCCAGGAGCTGCCTAAAAGGAAGCAGCGTGACCCTATGTTGCCATATTTATGAGATTTCCGCCATTCTGGGGCACCCGAAAGTGGGAATCTGAAAAGCATAGAGTCGCTAAGGTGACATGCTTAAAAATACCCGAGTTCTACAAGTCTACCCCAGAACATTAGGATCCAGATGCCCCTCGATCATTGATTTCCATAGACGTATTCAGCCATTCAAAGTTGGGTCAGCGGGACATGGGATTTAAATAGAATATGTCTAGCCTGTACAAAGCAGTAAAAGTGATATGGTTAAAAAAAATGGGGGAGGGCAGGTTACAAGTAGCACACCATAAATCAGGCCAGGGTCGAGGGACCGTATTGTTTTCACTCGGTAGCCATTCAAGTTAGGCCTAATTGGTGTCCCGAGAGGTGGGGTGTAAAAGAGTGCGGAGCCGTAAAACTGACAAAAACTCAGTGCCTCGAGGTTAGGAGTCGATTTTAAAAGTTGGGGCCTCAACTTTTGTATGACAGCCACAGATTTTTGGAGAAATATTTTCATTATGTTGCTTTAAAAAGCTTTATAAAACAGCCTGAACTGATATCGAGAAAATAATGAACTCTTAATATATTTTTGAATATGATTTGTGAAAAACAATTAAAGAGAATCTAGCTTTAGATTGTATGGTAGCCAAAGTTGTGTATTCCGTCAGACGCAGTTGTAGATTAATAAAAATCATTTATGTATACGGTAAGTCTGTTTGATTAAGAAATAATGACTTTTATGTACCGGTAGTTTAATTGTTGCTCATTTAAGTAGTCCCTACATTAAATATGGAAAAACCAAAATGTTAGAAGCAGGAGCTGCTATATGTATTTTGTATTTCCTGCCGGATCAAATTTTCCCTCGCCACTTTTTTTTCACTGACCCTAATTATTTGAAGGTTTTCTTTTACCGCAAGAGTGGTCGAAGTTTTATCAAGCAAGATGGTCGCGGTTATGCCCCTTTATAGAGAACGAGATGGCGCTCGTTTTTGATGTTGTCATGACACATACTGTGTTGGAGAACCATGTTTTTACGTGATTTGTACCATTTCCCGTACCAACACACTGTGTACCATGGTTTAGCGTGAAGTAGGCGTCAGGTAATTATTATTATTTGATTACTTTACCAAATCCAAGGTGCCTTGGTAGATTGACAAGGGCCCGTCTGTAAGGGCAGCTTAGGTAGTATTAAGATCCCAATTTTCGTTACATAATGTTGAACTGAAAAACACTGTGAAATATGTATGAAGTAGCGAGTTACTTTATCCCGATTGACTTCTTAGAACTCCCTCAAAAAATCAAGTCACCGCTTTTATGTTTACATATTTATGCTTATGTGCGTAAACATCCAACGCGCACGTTGTTCATCGCCAACATTTGTCAGACCGTGGGTATCCAGGCATTTGCCATTAAATTTACTGATGACTATATGCTTTACTCGTATAGACACAGAGATGAAAGGTGAAAAACAACATGGGATTTCATGCAAAAGTTTTGATACTTCACAGCCTCGTAAATGCGAAACTGTTGACGTTCACAATTTACATATGCTGTGCGAATTGTTCTGGTGTCTTACATACGATTATTTGTTGTTATTACCCGACATAGTTCTCAGTGTATCTTCTCCAGTGTTGTTCATTTCCCTATGCCTTTCCATCCAATTGTTCACCTCATCATATGCTTGCCACTGCTTCTGTAGCCGGGGAATGTAACTCTCTGTATCAAGCAGCACCAAGTGTTGGGAGAGTTACAGCAATAACTACTTCTAATGTGTTAGATGGACGGTAAGCCACATTTACCTCATTTCCACACATGCATTAAATTTTCCCTGGCCTAATTCGATGTCGACCCAGTGGTCACATAACCAACTAACCTGTTCTGAGTCCCGAACCAAAATAAATACATTTTCAGACACCACACCCACTGTGGCCACAAGCCGTGTGTCACCATTTTAATCACTTGTGAGAACAAATGATACTCAAGCGATTAGCGCCATCTGATGACAGGGAGTGAACCAGCCAAATGGACGACTAAACTTGCACAGTGTTAATATAGTGATTGGCATAGGTATTATCTCCCTTAAACGACCTTTTTTTTCTCTGCACTCACATCGATCACTTGGCTTGTGTGTAAGACTATGAGAACCAGATGGCGGACTCAGTGGGTGTAGTGTCTAAAAATGTTTTTATTTTGTGAATTTGTGCGCTTGTCATGGATCGTTTTTGGATCGGTGGGACTCAGAACAGGTTAGTTGATTATGAGGACCACTCGGCTGACATCAATTTATGCTAGGGAAGATTTACTGCGCATGTGAAGATGCGGTAAATTTGGCTTACCATTGATCTGACACATTAGAAGCAATTATTCCCGACAACTCTCCAAACACTTTTTGTTGCTCGATGCAGAGAGTTACTTTCCGCAACTACTACTTCTGCTGTGTGAGGTGCCAGAATGTGCATGTTCTCGAATAGCAAAAGGAATGAAAACAAGAGCTCACTGGGCAGAGAGTAGTACAATCTAGCATTGCCAACGCCCAAAAAAATGTCTTAACTCTTTAACCTGGACTTAGAGTTAGTAGAGGGTCCGCATCAGGAAATATAGATCCTTGGTCAATCCTGGGTCGAGTCACACCTAAGACTTTAAAAGAAGGAAGTTGTAACTTTGTCGCTTGACGTTCAGCATGAAGGGGATAGTGCATTGACTCGTTGACCCGTATCAGTATAATGGCTCGGGCGGGCCGCTTACTTGCCTCCGTTAAGGCGTCTCAGTGAAGCAGCACTAAATAAAGAGTGGTGGAAATCTGCCCTGCAATAAGGAGGTACATTACATGCACTCTAAGAATTCCTTTGTCGTCATATGACTGAAATATTGTTAAGTACAATGTTAAACCCCAAGCACTCACTCACTCAACCTGGACTAACTTGGTCAAAAAATCCGGACTCCAAACATAAATATGAAAACAGAATTTGGAATACATCCTCCATTGCACTGTTGGCTTCGATTTATAAAAAGAAATCATCATTTTTTCTATTTTCTAACATAGCCAAGCGATCACACAGCATAACCTTCAGCTTGTCTTTGTATTTGTTTCATATATTGACCTCCCTAAGATTTACATTATTTTACCAGATATTATTCACTGAACTCAAGTTTCATTTCAAGGAAGCCTCTGTTGTTTTGCAGGTGACATAAAGTTTACTCATTGAAATAATTCTGTTTTGTTGAAAGCAACACTTTTATCAGAGATAAAAACATCTGGGTTTAATGTGCATGGCTTTGATGCAATTTTGTACACTACTTTTAAGTGAAGAAAATCAGCATTGAGAGAGTTTTATGTACATGTTCATACAATTATTCAGAAAAATGTGAAATTTTAAAAAAGATATGAATACAGGTGTACATTAGATTAGGATTGGGCAAAAAAGAAAAGAGACAAAGGTGTTGTTTCTTATAACGACTTCCTATTCCAACATGTAAATGTCATTAAACATAGATGTTTGCAGCAGTAGCTCACAAAGAATAAGATGTACATTACATTGCATAATGTAATTGCTTTTGTCAGTTCTGTTTAAGGCCTATGTCTCTTGTGCAGAAGTATTAACATGTATTTGTATCCAAAACCTCAAATCTCTGATCCTGAGAAATGACATATTTGTCTGCTGCAGGATAACGTTTCTGGCGAAATGGCTGACTGTGGAGGAGCTGGCAAGATGCAGTTTGAAAATGATGACCATACAAGCGCCTTGTTGGAAGAGATGAAGTACTTGTATGACAATAACCTCCTAACAGATGTCACGCTGAGAGTCGAACAATTGGAGTTTTGCTGCCATAGAAACATGCTGGCAGCTACAAGCCCTTACTTCAAAGCTATGTTCACGACACGCCTTACTGAGAGCAAGATGGACTCTATTAATCTGTATGAGGTTGATGCATGGTCAGTAAAGCAGGTGATCGAGTATGCCTACACTGGCAAACTGGAGATCACCAAGCACAATGCCCAGAACCTGTTGGCAGCAGCCTCCCTATTCCAGATTTCTCCTATCCACAGTGCCTGTGCCAAGTTCATGGAAACTCAGCTAGATGCCCACAACTGTATTGGTATTCAAATGTTTGCCCATGTTCACAGCTGTGAGGAACTACGCTTAAAAGCCATGGAATATGTTGAAAAAAACTTCTATGATGTGTGTCACACAGAAGAATTTTTAAGTCTAACTGCTGACCGACTGGCTGAAATTGTCGCTTCTGATGAACTTAACGTTGAGTGCGAAGAAGTCGTGTTTGAAGCGATTCTCCGGTGGGTGAGACATTCGGAGGCTGAACGGCACAAGTACCTGGGGGATCTCCTTCCTAATGTTAGGCTGTGTCTGCTAAACATGAAGTACATCAATGACAACATTCGCCAGAATCAGCTTGTTAAGCGCTGTCCCAGATGTCTGAGACTGTTGAGAAATCTGGAGGAGTTTGAGAGGAATCCTGACCACTACAAAGGGGAGCACAGGTTCAACATTTCACTGAGATCTGGTATGATTAAGCCTGAACACTGCTTGTTGTTTATAGGGGGTGTGGACCAGAATCGGCCCTCAATTAACTGTTACAATCCTCTGACCCGAGAAACCTTCTTCATGGCAGACTTTCCTGAAATGGAGAATAGGAGTGGCTACTACAGTGTGGAGGACCCAGCTTGTGTGGTGACGGAGGACAACCTCATCTTCGTGGCAGGAGGAAACTACCTGTACCGTGACAACTGGGGAGAGACACCGTCTGACGAGGAATCCATTGAGGAATTTGAGGAGGAGGACGTGGTGAGGAAGGACTTTTATCAGTATGACAATGATCATAACATGTGGGTACACCGAGCACCCATGCTCTTCCCAAAGTCTAACTTCACATTGGCCTATGCTGACCAGAAAATCTACTGTTTTGGTGGACTAACGGTTAACCAGCACCCAACTGAGATTATTGAGTGCTATGATATTATTAAAAACCGGTGGAATTATGTAGGTATGATGCCAACTACATTAGTTGATTTAACATCAGTGACTCACAATGGGAAAATCTACATTCTTGGTGGTAGGACGGGTGTTGGAGCACATAATGTGGTGATGAGGTATGACCCTAAAAAGGCTGAGTGGACTCCACTGGCGGGTATGCCGACCCCAAGGTTTAAGTTTGGGGCTTGTGTTGTTGGGGATGAGATCTATGTGGCTGGGGGTCAGATTTACTCTCATTCTTCTCACACCATTACCCGAGAGGCCCTCAAGTCAGTGGAGATTTATAACATGGAGGAGAACCAATGGAGACAGGGCCCAGAACTCAATGAGGACATGTACAATTGTGGCCTGGCACTGATCAACAGCAATCTTTACGCTTGTGGTACAACCGAGTACCAGCGCTCGCCGTTTCGTATCTATCGCTATAACACAGTCTGTCGACTGGACATGGTGAAAAACCGCTGGGACCAGATAGAATCTGATCTATGTGACATTCATGACTTTAGCTGTGTAGCTGCTAGACTACATACTAGAAAGCTTTCCCAGGTCTTCAGGCCTGAGGTGGATACTTGATCCAGGCTGATTTTGTAGGCTTTTCTACACTTCTTAATGACACCCTACAAGAGATTTTTAGACAAATTTGATCAACACTAATCATAACTGTATGACATTTATTGACAACATACATGTATAAAGCCTTGGTTTGGAGTGGTTTATCCTAGAATCATGACATAAGGTGCAGCAAATGTATTAGAACTTATTGTACAGACCATCTGTGAAATACTTGAGACATTTCATACTGACTGTACTTTTTTGACCATCATAATGGCAGGGTGAGAAGAGTTCACCAGTTATTTCTTGCTGATTAATGAAAACCAGATATGACCCCTGAGAATGTCTGCCCTATCAGTGTGTTTTGAAATTTGAATGGTTGCAAACCCTATAAGGCAGTGTTAAAACAAATGCTTTGGGAGGTGGGAGGTAAAACTACAGTAAGGCATGTTTACAATAGGTAAACCTTTGGTACAGTTCATTTTCTTTTTATTTCAAGATCCCTTTCATTTTTAAAACAAAGAGAGGCATTTACCGTAAAGAATGGATTAATGGATGCATTTCTCTTGACCCTTTGAAAGGAGTGGCCACTGTTTATGCCCATGTGCATCTATCACTATCTGTATCTGGAGACTGGAATGAAATATGTACCAGAAACTAACGGGTTCTTTTTGGCTGAGGGTGTTATTTACCACCAAGTTTCAGGGAAATCCATTCATAATTTTTCCAGACATTCACATGGATTAGCCAATAATTAAATAAGAAAGACTAACAGAAACAGATTTTCAAATGACTGGAAAAACTTACAGTGTACCTGACTGGTGCAGATAACTGCTGCTAGTAGCTCTTAGAAAGTGAAATAATGGTACACACGTGATTTTTATGCTGGTCTGGAAAACAAAATTATCACAAATGTTGAATTGCTTTATTATCAGGGTGTCTCTGGTGACAAAGTTTAGTATTTACATATCGTGGACATTACATGATGATTGACTGAAATGTTTTATTCATACCTTGTGGTGATCTCTGCATCTCCGTGCATTTCATTCATGTGGACCAAAGTTACAAGAAAATTTGTATCACAGGATTTCCAGGATTATTTTATCACCATATTTACATGTCATTTGTTTTATAATCTTTGCTGTATATTTTGCAAAATGTAGGTAGATGCCTATTGATCATGTAAGCCTTGCTTTCTGACATCGTGCCTTGTTCTAAGCAAGTTATATATATTCAGCTATTCATAATAATGTTAGCCAGTCAAAGACTGAAAATTTATTTGTATCAATCATAATTTATAGTTCACGCATTCATGATAAGTGTCTTTGTAAAGCTTGAATAACTCTCTTTAGATATGAATAACGAGGAAAAATCTTTCATACAATCAGAAGCTGGCAAATGCTGAGCATCTGTTGGATAGGAGAAAGATTCACTGCCATTTTTCCATCATAGCTCCTCCTCTTCCAAATCAATTTTTCCCCCATAATAAACGAAGGTAGGTTTTTGCTTCTGACTTGAAACAGACATAGCCGTACAGCTGTATAACAGAGGCAACATAAACAGGAAATACAGCACAGGTGTGTGCTTTGTGTTGTTTGGTTAGGTATTGTATACTGTACGTCTAGTTAAAAAATTATCCATTTTTCTCATTTCAACCAGCTGGAATTCTGTGAACTTTAATAGCTGGCTGTTATAGGTGTAGTGTTAGACTCCAAAATCTCACAATCAAACCTCATTCTGATTTGTGTCTTCAGTGAGCTGAAAATATAAACTCTGGATAGACTTTGATAAATAATAGTAAATATACATGTGGGCTATAGATTGGATAGAAAATCAGTTATCTCCTTTTAGATAAAGTTGTAGTATTTACAACAAACCATGCAGCATAATGCTTTATTAGGAATATTGTTCACCTATTTCTACAAGTCTGACTACCAATGCATTTGACCTTAATGTATATTCCACAAGCAAAAAAGAGCATGAATGTGCAATAAATATAATTTTCAGAAAATTGTCTGTCTTTGATTCAGTTAATAAAATATTATTTATTTACTTGGATACTGTTTCAGGCAGCTCCTTTTTGTACCTCTTGGCCATTATTGGGTAATGGGTATTCTAGTTATGATCTGTCCATATCTATTTCCATTAATTTCGTAACATGATATCTTCTCAACATTTTTTTCCAAGTTCTTCAAACTTACACTACACTTACACTTTGTCATAAGGCAGAACATTATTGATTTTCAGTGACCTTGACCTATTTTTGCAAGGTCATTTGGTGATGTATTAAATGCTAAATATTATGAAAGACTGTTAACATGATATGTCTCAAACAGTTTCCTAACCTTACACCACATTTACACTTTGCCAATGTCATTAGGAAGAACCCTATCAATTTTGGGTGATCTTGTCCTGTCTTTCCTGTTTCCGTCTAAATATTTTGACATATATGCATAGGCCGAGGGGTTTTGAGCACATTACACAGAATGTCTCGTCCTTATGTGACATCCTTCTTTTCTTATGAGTGGAGGATCATGACTGAATCATGAACATTGGCCAAATAGCTGACAAACCTCTTGACAAAGCCACAACCTCATTGGTCAGACACTCATCCTCTCCGGTGAGAATAATGCTACAACTGACTGAGTCAGACAGTGATGGGTTAAACAATTTACCTCCATGCCTGATCATTGCAACAGCACTGCCCTGCTTTGTTATTTTCATGCATTTTTCACAAGTTGTCATGCTGACATACAATAAATATAAATGAACATAAAATGAAATCCCTCAATGACAAAAATCCGGAGAGACAAAAAAAAAATCTCAACAAAGTCCCATCAAAGTTTCAAGTTAGTGTTGATTTTGTTTGCATTTGCTCCTGCTGGACAAGCTGTGGGCTTGTATGAGCTCCAGTTGTTGGGACAGCTGTGAGTCTGCCTGTTGTAACTAGGTTTATAGGCCTTCCTTGTCTGAGTGGGAGGGCGTCACATCAGATGTCTTCAGCAGGACTGGTCTGCCTGTTGTAACTAGGCTTATAGGCCTACTCAGTCTGAGTGGGAGGGCATCACCTCAGATGTCTTCAGCAGGACTGGCCTGCCTGTTGTAACTAGGCTTATAGGCCTACTCAGTTTGAGTGGGAGGGCATCACATCAGACGTCTTCAGGAGGACGGGCTTGCCTGTTGTAACTAGGCTCATAGGCCTACTCAGTTTGAGTGGGAGGGCATCACATCAGATGTCTTCAGCAGGACTGGCCTGCCTGTTGTAACTAGGCTTATAGGCCTACTCAGTTTGAGTGGGAGGGCATCACCTCAGATGTCTTCAGCAGGACTGGCCAGCCTGTTGTAACTAGGCTTATAGGCCTACTCAGTTCGAGTGGGAGGGCATCACGTCAGACGTCTTCAGCTGGACGGGCTTGCCTGTTGTAACTAGGCTTATAGGCCTACTCAGTTTGAGTGGGAGGGCATCACATCAGATGTCTTCAGCAGGACTGGTCTGCCTGTTGTAACTAGGCTTATAGGCCTACTCAGTTTGAGTGGGAGGGCATCACGTCAGATGTCTTCAGCAGGACTGGCCTGCCTGTTGTAACTAGGCTTATAGGCCTACTCAGTTTGAGTGGGAGGGCATTACGTCAGATGTCTTCAGCAGGACTGGCCTGCCTGTTGTAACTAGGCTTATAGGTCTACTCAGTTTGAGTGGGAGGGCATCACATCAGATGTCTTCAGCAGGACTGGCCTGCCTGTTGTAACTAGGCTTATAGACCTACTCAGTCTGAGTGGGCGGGCATCACGTCAGATGTCTTCAGCTGGACTGGCTTGCCTGTTGTAACTAGGCTTATAGGCCTACTCAGTTTGAGTGGTTAGGGCATCATATCAGATGTCTTCAGCAGGACTGGCCTGCCTGTTGTAACTAGGCTTATAGGCCTACTCAGTTTGAGTGGGAGGGCATCACGTCAGATCTCTTCAGGAGGACTGGCCTGCCTGTTGTAACTAGGCTTATAGGCCTACTCAGTCTGAGTGGGCGGGCATCACATCAGATGTCTTCAGGAGGACTGGCCTGCCTGTTGTAACTAGGCTTATAGACCTACTCAGTCTGAGTGGGCGGGCATCACATCAAACGTCTTCAGCAGGACTGGCCTGCCTGTTGTAACGGCTTATAGGCCTACTCAGTTTGAGTGGTTAGGGCATCATATCAGATGTCTTCAGCAGGACTGGCCTGCCTGTTGTAATTAGGCTTATAGGCCTACTCAGCCTGAGTGGGTGGGCATCACTTCAGATGTCTTCAGCAGGACTGGCCTGCCTGTTGTAACTAGGCTTAAACTCAATCTGAGTGGGATGTAATTCTCCCTGTTATGATGAGGCCTATACTCAGTTTGAACGGGGCGTCATGTCAGATGTCTCCAGCAGGACTGGTCTGCCTGTTGTAACTAGGCTTATAGACCTACTCAGTCTGAGTGGGAGGGCATCACCTCAGATGTCTTCAGCAGGACTGGCCTGCCTGTTGTAACTAGGCTTATAGGCCTACTCAGTCTGAGTGGGAGGGCATCACATCAGATGTCTTCAGCAGGACTGGCCTGCCTGTTGTAACTAGGCTTAAACTCAATCTGAGTGGGATGTAATTCTCCCTGTTATGATGAGGCCTATACTCAGTTTGAACGAGGTGTCATGTCAGATGTCTCCAGCAGCACTGGTCTGCCTGTTGTAACTAGGCTTAAACTCAGTCTGAGTGGGATGTAATTCTCCCTGTCATGACGAGGCCTATACTCAGTTTGAACGGGGCGTCATGTCAGATGTCTCCAGCAGGACTGGTCTGCCTGTTGTAACTAGGCCTACACTAAGTCTGAGTGGGGCCTCATGTCAGATGCATCCAGCAGGGCTGGTCTACCTGTTGTAACTAGGCTTACACCTAAAAGTGGGAATGTAAGTCTCCCCGGTTTCCTGCCACCCACAATGCTGGCTACCGCAATGATAAAGAAGGGCAACAAATCTTTTTGATTGCTGAGTCTAAGACGCCACCCGGTCACAGCATCAAAATATTCCTTTTGCCACCCTTGCAGATTCAGTAAATAGTATATTTATTGAACTATTTGGTTGGTTGTTGCATTCAAAAATTTGTCAACAACGCCGGCTTATGTTTATAGGTAAAGGAAATCATGTCATGCCTGACAAACCTTCATGCCAAACAGGTGGTCACTTAATCCAAAAATTACCAAAATGAAATCCTTTTGGAAATTGATACTTTTGAATTACCAGAATGTATATCAATGGCCTATTGGCCTTAAACAATCCCCATATTGCTGTGGGGTGAAAGAAATCTATCAAGCATTGGATTTAAAGGAGACTAAAGATAATCTTGACTTCAAAATTTGAGTTTGGAATTTCCATTGGATGCCAATTCATTATATCATTGCGGTTCACTTTGGGTTGATTTTTGTCTGCTTTCCCATACTAATTGTCGGTTATGAAATGATTTTTTGACTGTTTGTGTACCGTTACCCCAAATGATATAACAGAATGGGCCATGGCGGCATTATGGTTGGAGAAAACACAGGCAGAGCCTGGGGGAAACCCAACACCATCTGCAGATTGCTGGCAGACCTTCCCACCTAGGGCAGGAGAGGAAGCCAGCATGAACCAGACTTGAACTCGCAGTGACCGTATTGGTGGGAGGCTCCTGGGTCATTGCAAACAACCTTGGCCAGGGAGACCCCCCCCGTCCCTTTCTACCCATCCAAAGCTAATCACAATTACTGTACTATACTGAATAGTATTTGCTATATTTCATTATAAAGACAAAAAAAACACTCTCTCTTCGTATTTATTATGTGACAGGCTAAAGTATCTTGTAGACATGCTGCAAATATACTACATCTCCCCATGGTATTATGTTAAATGGATTGTTTAAACAAGCATATAGGTTCTCCACAGATTTCCCCTATAATGACCAAGTGATGAACGAGTCCCTTGAATCTTCCCTCCAGGTAGTGGGATCAAAAGAACTCAGGGCATCATTAAAATATGTATTTAGTGAAAAATGGGGTTTTCCTGATAAGACTGCAATGCGTTTAACGTAAACTCTGGGGTGGTCATTAGCAGCATGTGGTAATTTAAAAAAAAAAAATAAAAAAAGCAAATTCAAATGCACCATAATGGAAAATATGGTAACTGTCAACATTATTATATTTTCTCTAAGAAATTGTAAGGATAAATGATTTAAAATATCCTGTTAAGTAAAATAATGGTTTGTTTTACGGGATCAAGTGACTGAACTTTAAGATATATTTTGCCTGAACAGAAAATATTCATGTATGATACAGTACTGGCAGAATGACTTTGACATGCTTAATATACCGACTGTCTTCTCTTACATGTTACCAGCTTTTCTATATTAATGATTTATGTTATTTGTTACCCATTTCTCTTGTTTTGGAAATGTGTCTTTAAGATTATTGATTTGGAACGCTCCTTAAATTACAGATTACGGTTGGTATACGAATGTCCAACTTATTTAGCATTCAGTGTCATTGTTTTTATTTATAAATGAGCGTAATTTGATATCCATAAAAAGAGAAGAAAAACGCATTTAAGCATGCTTCTACATGTTTTTTGGATAACCCTTATGATATCGAAAGTGCATGCCAGGACAGGGTTGTCTCCCCATTTATTCCTACCTGGCTCACCCTCAATTTCTGATGTCAGTTTTCAATGTTTCCCAGGAAATTAAGCGCCATGCCTCTTATATAACTTATTTCTTTCGCAAGGTAGCTGGGTTTTCCAATCAGCAAAATGAAATAGGTTTAGTAATGAATCGAAGTGGGTAAAATCGACTGCGTTGATGAGTTATCTTCCCTTCGTAGTTGATTATTTTTCGGCAGGTGCCGCTGCAGTTTTCACGCGCATGTGAGCTACATCTCACAACTTTGCAGCGTGCGCTGTCATCGCTTGGACGAGAGGAAGCCAGGCCAAAGGTTTTGAAGAAATAACTACTTTTCCTTGTTCGACTGGTGGGCAAAATTGGGTCGAAGATGGCCAAAGTCCGCCGAATGACCCATGCAGGCTCGTGGTACACGGACAACCGTAAGTGGAGAAGAGATCGTCTGCTTTAACCAACATCAAAATGTCAGTGATTCCATGGCTTTGTTGTGAAAACAGAGAACTGTTATTAGTTTGTTGATGGTTGATAATGGCCTCATAGTGACTGGTGGCTGACTTCTTGTCTGACGACCACATTTCAAAGTAGTACAGACGTCTGCACGAGAAAAAATTATCTCTTCCCATCAAATACGGCTCCCAAGTTTGTGCTTAAATAACGGAAGTTTTGTTTTGATATATGATCTTAGGCCTACAGGTTTTGTTTAAAGTGGATTATAGTATTATTATTTTGGGGTTATAACCGATGTCAACCGAGTGGTTTCCACAATCAGCTAACCTGTTCTGAGTCTTGCCAAACCAAAAACGATCCATAACAACCTCACAAATTCACATAATAAATACATTTTTAGCCACTTTGTGCACTGTTTTCAGCCATCTCGTTCTGATAGTCGTACATATGTCACGTGATCGATTTAAGCGCAGAAAAAAAGTCTTGTTAAAGGGAGATAATACTTATGGCAATCATTACAGTAACACAAGGCAAGTCTAGTCATCCATTTGTGTGGTTCATTCCTCCTGTCGTCAGATGGCGCTAATCGCTTCAGCCTCGTTCATTCTCACAAGTGATCAAAATGGGGACAGACGGCATACTGCCACAGCGAATGTAGCATCTGAAAGTATTTATTTTGTGAAATTGTATGGTTGTCATGGATCATTTTTGGTTCGGCAAGACTCAGAACAGGTTAGTTGATTATGGGAACCACTTGGTTGACATTGATTTTCAAAAGGGAAGATTTAATATTCCCCGTAGCTCTCTAACACTTTGTATTGATTGATATAGACAGTTACATTCCGCAACTATCGAATAGCTAAAGTTAGATGCCAAAGAAATGTAGTCTTGTCTAAAAATGTAGTGTGTAATACTATTTATTAACAATTTCTAGTGTTTTGATTTTTCAGAAATGGAGAGATCATTGTCTATAATATTAATAGCATGTCTTCATACTGTGTGATACTCTATTAAGATATGTATAATTTGTCAAAGGGAGGCTACTTTTACATACATGTAATTACACGGCAGAGGGACAGAATTGGATACATCTGTTGCCACACTAGACATGGCATAGGTCTACTGGTTCATGAGTCTAATCATAAATGGCATTCATGTCAAGCCCCAGCATTTTTCACACAATTGACGTTTTGAGTAAGCCCCCGACATGTTAGTTTGGTATCACATGTGGTCCCCAAATGATGTCTAGATCCCTTTGTGCATCATGTTCTGACATCATGATAGCCATTTGCAGTATGAAATCATACCAAAGCATTTCCAAAAACTGTAAAACGCCATGAATTATGATGTGAAATTGAACTCAATGAATTGTGTCAGAAAATCATCAAAACTGCACATGCTCATGCTCGAGTTGTATGAAGGAGAAGAACTTTGAATTATTACCTTTGTTTAAGAACCTGTGGAATGGTAATTAAAAAGTATTATACAGCCAATAAGAAAGAAATGTATGTGCTGTTGGTAATAAATGTGGAAGATATGTATCCTGCCGAAAGCACAAACTGCTATATATTTGTGTTTATAGCAAACTTAAAGAATTACTGGGTATCAGTGCACTCATTTGCTGTGTTTAATAAATACTTCTGTATGTGAATTATTGCTTTTGGCAGCCTCAACCTTGAATCATCAACTAGAGAACTGGCTATCAAAGGCTCCCGTAGTTCAAACACCAGCAAGAGCTATCATAGCACCGTGAGTTATCTCCCCCTGCAGCCCAGTAAACCAATTCATGTTTCCAGCATTGTGAGCATGGTGTCCCTGCTCAAATGGCCTGCCAGAAAAAAAGATGACGTTATAAAAGTGTTCAATAAACAGTAAATGGTAGCCACTAATCAAAAAAAGATGAGAGATACAGGTTTTTCATATTTCATCGGATGATACCAAAAGTAATTTAATATGAAATAAAAAGTCAAAATATTTTTGTGTGGTAAATATAATAGCTTTTTCTGATATCTATGTTTTTTGTAGAATGTCTTAGTCACAAAAAATGAAATCTATCTTAATAGCATGTCCTTGTTTCCTCTCGAGCTCATGAATAGAAAAGAATAGTATAAGGAAAAACGTTTCTTTTGATTTAAATCATCATTTGTTGTATTTATTGTACTTCTCGTTTAGATGCCAATTCTAGAATTGGTGGCACCACATTTGTCAGTTGTCTGGACTGTGTTGTGTATAAGCTGTAGACAAATTCAGTGTAAATTTTATGACCCATGTACTTGCTTCAGGCATGCTGGATACTCGTACTGTGGAGCTTGTGGAGGCCATGCCTACAAACAAGTGGACACAAGCAGAATGTGAGTAGAGTTAGGTCATTATCCCCTTAGTCTGCTCAGGAAGATGTCTGTTACACAGACTAATATACGTCAGTATAGTCAGATATAGCTAGACAATCTATAACGCATTTATCACAGCAATTGCCAAATAAAAGACTGCTTTTACTTGTATATAAATTTTGTAATGATTCAGAATGTAGGGGAAGTACATTTTATATACCTAGAGTATATTTTCTCGGTTTCAGAAAGCGTGTATTTATCCTGGGGCCGTCTCATCATGCACGAATCCCTGGTTGTTCTCTCACCACAACAGACAAATATCAGACCCCTCTCTTCGACCTGCCTATAGACACCGAAGGTAACAAGAAAGCTGTAGAAATCCATATGCAGGAACTCAACTCTATATATTTGTTGTTTTGAATAATTTCAAAGATGCACCCAAGTAACATTATGACAGGTGCAGTGATGACAAAACCTACTTTGCATAAAGATGTACCTGTATGTGTGGTATGAGCAGAATTGTAGGGAATGGAAATTTTAACCAGTGTTACACACACTCCAAGGAGCTGGAGTAATATAGTCCAGGAACTGGTAATACAGTGCAGCTGCGCTTTTAGACATCTTATTTTAATATTTACAGCAAATGATGATTTAAATTTGCCCATAAGTTAATTAAATGTGTATATATGCTGCAGGTGCCTGGACTTGCCTATAGTTTATTTCCCCACAAACTGCATGTGTTTTGTTTTTATAATATATATTTACTTTCCAAGAAAAGCTGTGTTACTTTAAGCAAATGATATGTTTAAATATAGATTCCCTAAAATCAGACAGTTGAGAGTCAAGCATGCTTGGGTGAAGATTTATTGTGTTTTGATTTGGTAGGAAAACTGAGTACCAGCAATCCCCAATTTAAACCATTCTATTGTTGAATTTAGTAAATTTTAATTGTTGACAGTAAATGCAGAACTCTATGCAACTGGGGCCTTTGACTATATGAGGTTAGATGTGGATGAAGATGAACACAGTATTGAAATGCATTTACCTTATGTAGCAAAAATTATGGAAGGGTAAGTGAAGGATGTATGTATCCATAGAAATTGGTGATGTCTACTTCTGACATAAGTAATTCAGTTTTATAACAACTGGCAAGAGAAATAACCGTATGCATATCCTGACACATTTACATCATTCTGTAGTCTACCATCATGAGACTTATGATATCATGAGATTATGACCCAGGGGCTTCTCACCAATGCGATCACTGTGAGTTCAAGTCCAGCTCATGCAGACTTCCTCTCAGGCCGCACATGGGAAGGTCTGCCAGCAACCTATGGATGGTTGTGGGTTTTCCCGAGCTGTGCCTGGTTTTCTCCCACTGTACTGCTGGCTGCCGTGATGTAAGTGAAATATTCTTGAGCACAACGTAAAACACCAAAGAAAATTAGCTGCATTATACAACGGTTGTGAAGGTTTGAGATGTGAAAAAGATAACATTGCTTAGTAGCCATACATGGTTGCATGACCTTAAACAAAGAAAAGTCAGGAATAATGTTGACTCTTCACAAGAGCTAAATTTATTTGCAAGGGTTGTATTGAAGGTAACTGTGATTTGATGAACACTTTGTAAGTCAATATTAACAATACATTAAACAATATGCATACAACTAAATGGGCACCATCTTGTTCAGCTCAAGCCTGCTTTCTAATCACAAATTCACTGCTTCCTTTTGCATGATGACAAAGAGAGAACTCTACCTTTTTGTTCGCTGATAGACCACAGGTCTACATGTAACTATGGCTTTGATGTCTTGGAATTTCTTATCAACAAAGTAAAACTTGCTGCTTTAGGGCTGTAGACAGTTGGAATCTCTTTGTTTTCTTAACTATAGCACTATAACTACTGTGCAATATTATCCACATGTAACTGAAGTGTTTCTGTGTTTTGTTTTCTAGGCGACAAGGCAGTTTTAAGATAGTTCCTATATTAGTGGGCTCACTATCAACTGACAAAGAAACAAGCTATGGTCGTATTCTCAGTAATTATCTAGCAAATCCAGAAAACTTCTTTGTCATTTCCTCCGACTTCTGTCATTGGGGTGAGTCACATGGCTGTATTCTGATGTTAATACTTGAGTCCAAACTTCAATTGACTTTGTACACAGACTTCACAAATCAGAATCTCTCATCTAATGCATTTTTGTTCTGTTTGTAAGCAGTTAAAAGAATGATTTTGAAGTACTGATATCGAAAAACTTATATTAAATAAACATCCATTAAATAAGTTGTATTATAAGTGTTTACTTACACTTAGCATTTCATTATAGACAGCCTCAGTTCTCAGACTTTCAGTGCTCGAGCCATGTGGTAGTACAGACAAAATTCCTTGGCTGCACCATTTAATACCTTTCTGAAGTTCATTCTCTACCCATAATAGTCAGTGTTTTAATTGAAATGTTTTGGAGTATGATGTAAAACAAATAATACAGAGGTATTTACAGTATCTTGAGGATCTTTAAATCTTCACTTTTGATACAGTATCACTTCATTGCAATAACATCAGTGTTGCATTACCAGGATTTAGTAGTCATGGATACCTTAGCGGCTGTTATAGATTCAGTAACTGTCCTACAATGACTATACCAGACACATTTGTGGCAAAAAATTGATCAGCACATATAAAATGGAATTATTGCTGTGATTTTCAAATATCTCAACTAATTGCCATCAATAAAATTTAAATCTCGTCTGCACGTCTTACAAATCAAGGTCAGCATTTAAAGTTCCTAAAATTTATTAATAATGTGGGTCATTTTATAACTTTTTAAACTTTAAAACCATTTTAGCGATATTTAATATGATATTTACCTAATGGAAATGAGTTGAGCTATTATTGACAAATAGAGAAAATCTGATTTGATTAGTGAATATGGATTTTTTGGCTAAAAATTTCGACCTTAATTCCTCAACCTTTTTGCATTGAAAGAGCAACTTTAAGTGCAATTTATGCACATTTTTAATTTAATATGATTTTGGAGACAAGACTACATCGGTTGGATTGGCCCGTTTTAGGGCTTCAGAAAACGTATAGTTTTATCAGTCTACACAGAATAATGCCTTCAGCATATGCTTAAATGAACACCTTGCAAACATGCAGAAAGGTTAAAGAATTACTAGTACCAGTACCAGTAGTTAAAGAATTACCAGTACCAGTAGCTAAAGAATTACCAGCACCAGTAGTATGTGCTTGTAAGCTACATGCTTGTCGATATTTAGTTACAGCGTAATTCATCGGGTAGTTTGCTGATGTATTTCCTTAAGCTCTGCTTTATTTCCTTAACTCTGAAACCTTCATTAAGTAAAAAAATCTGAAGTGTAGTGTAAGACATCAGTTATATAAACTAGGTAAAGGTATTTGATATTAGGTTAATTTGAAGCAAGGTGTGAAATATACGAAAACGAATGTTCATATATGCTATAACGTTGTCTATTTTTTTTTCTAGGACGGAGATTCCACTACACATTCTATGACCGGAAGTATGGAGAGATCTGGAAATCAATCAAAGCTTTGGATGAAATGGTTGGTTGTTGGGTCATTAATTAGCTCATTAGGGAGACAAGGCAGATTGAGTATTGTTTGAATTACTCAGATTTAAAGAAGTACAGCTATTTCTCTTGTATACGGTTTTTGAAGATTCTTTACTTGGCAGTCAAGCGTTAATGAATGATACGAAGTAGTTACACTATAGTCAGCAGGGGCCATCATGTCCAAGTTGGTTAACGTGCAAGGGTGGCACAATGACCTAGGAGTCTGGCACCAATGTGGTCACGGAGAGTTGATGTCCACTTTATGCTGGCTTTCTCTGCAGTGATACATGGGGAGGCCTGACAGCAACAAGCGGGAGGTTGTGGGTTTTCTCTGGGCTCTGTCCGGTTTCCTCATACCCTAATGCTGGCTCTTGTCATATAAGTGAAATATTCCTGAGTACGGCATAGCACACCAATCAAATAAATAAATCACTGTAGATAAATCAGATAGCCATTTGTTTGTTGCACATGCAGGTAAATGTCGGCTCGTTAGAACACTTGAATTCTGATCAAGCGATGATATTGACACTTGCATCAGGTGTACTGTGAGAACCAGTTTTTTCTTTATACAATGGCTTGTCCCTTTATCATTAATGACTTCAAATCATATAGTTGCTGGAAACTTTGTCCAAGTTGTGGGGATACTGTCAGGGTTCCCACTGTTCTGCAGGACAAGGAATTGTTGCTGATAGGCTGATGTGCTGGGTTACGTATCCAGAGATTATCCAGACCCACTGTCAGCTAGTCAGGATCAAGGTTGTATTCAACTGAAGAGAAAGTTTTGTTTCTGTTGTGTAATGGAGTGAAAATAGCCTATATCTGCCCCTGAACATTTATAGAATTCTTAACCTGCTTCAGTACGATGTTTGTAATTTCAGGGCATGGAGATCATTGAGAGACTAGATCCTGTGGGCTTTAGCAAATATCTAGGACAGTATCAGAACACTATATGTGGGCGACATCCCATTGGGGTCTTATTAAATGTAAGTTTGACGATGTGCCCTGGCCTTCCCTGTCATTGTGCCTGGGATCTGGGGCCACTTTCACAAAGATGTAGTACTTGTACGATATTGCACATATAGGAAATGGTATGTTGATTGTGACATACAACATACAGTACGACAAATGTATGGTAAAAAAATGTTGTGCGCCACTTTGTGAAAGTGGCCCCTGAACTGCAATGTGAAATGTGTGAGTATGAGTCATGCTACTGTCTTGTCCGGTGTAGTGGTTGTATGCTACTCTGTCTGAAGATGGATGCTAAGATGTGATGTTGGATGGTGCAAGGTTTCTCCCTGGTGTGTTTTATCTCTACTCATAAAGTTGACAATGTTCTGATGCAAAAAATAGCACCAAGTTTTAACCTAGTAGAGAAAACTGTGTCAATAAACAGGTTAAGTAACAACATGCTAACATTTTCTACCCATCTTCTGTAGGCTGTCGATGCATTGCGGAAGAACGGTAACAAAGACAAGTTTTCTCTGAAGTTTGTGAAGTACGCGCAGTCCAGCCAGTGTTGCAGCATGGAGGATTCCTCAGTTAGCTATGCATCAGGTGCACTTGTCTTTCAGTGATGTCAACCCAGTTCCTAGATAATACTGGCAAATATCAAAACTGTTCTTTCTCTCTTGCACCGTACAAATATTGTCCATAATACAAAATTAGCAGCCCTTGAGTCTCAGTCTTGTCAGTCAATGCATTTTAATTAAGTACATACAGCTAAACAGCATGTTGTTAATACAAGCTGATAGTGTCAACAGCAGGGTGATGTCTCTTTGCAGTGTAACTTCTCAACTTGTTCAAGTGTGTCAGTCTTTTAGGTTAACATGAAACTCAATACAAAGTAATTAAGATTGTTTATCTTCAGATAAATGTACTAAAATATCTAAAGGGGAACTGTTCCTCGAGACATGAATAACCTAACTGTGTTTAAGGCTAGATATGTCACCAAGCTGTTGTATAAAACTGCGAGGTCACACAGGAAAAGATCATAATTATGTTTCTGGAACTAATATTGATGTCAAAAGTATTAGTAAAGGAGCAGCGTGTATCATATCGAGGTGATTTGTTAAGTCTCGGCTTCAATAATACTTTCTTGTGGCCAGTAAAACCATAGATGAGGCCAAAAACATAGTGCAAAGCCAGTATTGGCTGTTTAAGACTCCAAATTTTTTCTTGAAGTTTTAGTCCTTGTGTTTTGATTTAAGAAAACATTGTTTTCATAACCATCCAAAAATCTTGTTTTAACTTCCTCTCTTATTCTTAAATGAGTGTTGATATTTAATTTAGCAAAACAGCCATATTCTTATGACTGTCCGCCATGAGCTTTTCACATCCTGTGTAAATGTTTTCAACACTGGTTGTAAGTGGGGTTCCTCTTGAAGGTACTTATATTTTTCAGTTTTTGATTTTGATTTGAAAGGATGAATGTTCATAGTATTGTTTTAGTTGGTGTGAACATTTATTAAACCATGTGAGTGAGCAGCCTATGGGAGAAAACAGTAAGAAACACTGCATTGCTCTAGTGCCAATTAAATATGCATAAATTAACGTTTCAAAATTTTCATTAGTTTCCAACCAATCCCTTGTATTATTTCCCTGTTATTTGTGAGAGAATGATGTTATATTTGTTACAGTTTGCAATACAGCATGATAACTGAAACCACATGTCCGTTTGTTCATAATGATATGATTTTGCATAATAGCACCCTCCATCTAACCAAGATATTGCGAGCTTCATGATGATAACAACAAATACATGTACAATAGTTCAGAATTTGATTGTGTATGTACCTTCTGTACAGTGTAAGTTGACTGTCTGAGACAGATATGATAAAAATATTCCACGTAAATTATGCTCTTTTTTTTTTTTACATAATATACTGTCTGATAATCACATTATTCCATATAATATCTCCGTCATTTTCAGCATTAAGATCACAAAGGACAGACATTCACAGGTCAGCTCTTCCATGTTACATATCTCAGGCTCCAGGATCACAAATCCATCTTAAATAGACATGTCAAAATTTCAAATCACTTTAAAATTGTTATTTCTAATGTAACAAGGGTCAAAATATTACTTGATAAAGTAAATTTTGGGCATACTATTGCACAACAAATTTCAGCGAAAATAACGGAAAGGAATGTGTCAAATTTAATGATTAAAATTTTGACTTAAGTGGAAGATTGCTTTGTGATCCCGGGGCTTGGAGTTTTAGCATGAGTAATAGATTCAAGTGCATTTGAAGAACAAAATTAAATTCATAATATATGAAGGTGGGGTGTAGTTGAGGGAGGATGGGGGGTATGAGGTAGGTGTCCTAACTGGATGAATTGTATGGATGTTTTCATCCATTAACTGGTCCAGTGTCAACTCCTGTCAGAGAGATATACTAGACTTGCAGCGTAAACATCATTCAGACAAATTAATCTTTGAGGGTCGATTTGGCCAAACTAACTTCCAACTGACTTTCCACTCTGTATTTTCAAATGTTTACGATTGTAGTACTACTCAAAGAATAAAAAAAACACTTGAGCCCTTAAAAACTGGACTCCAAGCAGTTCAACATATCAGCGTGTGGTAAATATTTTGATTTCAGTTGAAGTTTAAGACTTTTTTTGATTTTTCCATATTTAATGTTCATATTGGGTACAGGCATTTACGCTCAGCTGATACTAGTGTAGAACAACATAAGAACATTCACTTGTGGGATGCGTGCCTACATAGATGTAGCTTTCTTTTAATGATGTGTTAAGCCTATGATAATGAATGTCGTAAAAAGCTGTGTATTCAACAAACACTTTAATAATAACTTAAACCTCTGAATGTGTGTGCAGAGAAATGTGAAGGTCAGTAGACATTTCCACCTTGTTAATGATCTGTGTCAAACACCTTATTGAGACATTATTGCAGTAACATTGTGCATGCTACTGATGATTTATTAATAAGATCCTATGCACATTAAATGGGACGTTAATTTTTGTATGGTTAGGTTACATTTTGAGCAGAGGTACATGTATATGTAAAGATTATCAATTGATGGATATGTTGTTCAGAATTGTAACTTTATACATCTATTGTGATTCTAAGATCTCACTTTGTGTCATGTAATGTATGTAATTTCTCCAATCTTCCACAGTGAAGGGAAGAGCATTTTAGTCATTAACTCCTGGCCTTGTATGGTGTGATTTGCAAACCACTCTGAGGGAATGGTTTGTGGTCAGTCTGTGGCTTGCCGATGTCCGTGCAATGTCAGTCAGGGTGAGGCTGTTAGTACACAGTCGCCAAGTAACCACTGGCACGTGTACTCATGAAAACATTCCCATCTAGGTAGCTCTGAGATCGGTTAGCCATGTTCCCAGCTTCCACATTAATATTTATGAAAGCTAAGCTGTGAGGAATAAAACACATCTCAGATCTAGCATCTAGGATACATTGAGGGACAGACGTTCGGGTTTCACTATGAAAGAGGAGTTACATGTTAGTTAAAGTTAATATGGGCAATTATTCATTTGTTTATATGAACTGCTAATTTACGCCATGCTTCAGAATATTTCATGCACGGTAAATGATGGTGGTCAAACTTGTAAGTGGTTGAAACTGGACAGAGCCCTCAGGAGCTCACTTCTGAAAAAAAGCCGCTAAGACAAAAAAAGAAAAACTTCCACAGTTTGTGAAATAAAATGGCCAGACAGCTCTAGTCAGCTGTATACAACACACACTACATTGTACTGTTTGTTTTGAATGAATGTTGGAGATCAACAATATGTGAAGTCGGTCTTCTAAATGTAGCAAAACACAATCAAAAGAAAACGTTTCTAATGTTTACGGGTTGCATTATAGTAATGCTGTACCTACCAGAACAAGGTGCAGGTATGTTTAACGTGGGTTTTTTAATTACACACTTCTCACTGTGTTGTGTATGTCAATTTGTTCAAACTTTCCAGATTCTATGGTCTTAATAAACAATGTATAGGTGAAGCCCAGAAAAGTAGATTAGTTTCATATAGATAGTGTTTAATTATTAGCTTTTGCACTTTGTAAATGTATGTTATAAGGTATATATCCAATGGTTTGTATTAACAGTGGGAGAGGCAAGTCTGGAATAAAGCAGGATTAACTCTATAGCTACGTTTGCTGACTTTATCTTTCATTACTTTTGTGTTAAATGTTGTAAGTAGAAAGCAGTCCATCCCGAAATACAGAAGGCTGCTACAATCACTTGACTTAATCTTAGCCTTGTTTGATCTACATGTAAGCAGGAATTAAAGCTCTTCACACTCCAATTTTTGCCACCTATCATAAACATAGCCCCATAGCATAAGTGAAAAACCCTTCAATGGAATATTATCTTGAACATTCAAAGAAAAAAAAATCTTCCTCACTTCATATTTTGTTTGAAGTATTTAGTGAACTTGAATTTGGCTTTCCCAAAATTTTAACTCTGTTCTTTGTATTTCCTGTCTGATGGTACTTTTTGCGCAGCCTTAACGTTTGTTAAGACCAACTGGCTTACTAACAGTATGGCATGCAAGTCTGTCAAGCATGGGTTATTTGCTAAAGGTTTCTGGTTAACCCAAGGATACTGGTTTCCTCAAACCATTTAACTGACAGCCATCATATATTAAAAGCAAAAATTCTTGAGTGGCGTTCAACATGCAAAAATCATATATTATAAATACAGCATTTTGTCAATTATCATCCCAGTTCTGATAATATATTCTTATTTTTGGGATCGTTTGCATCGTTAGGAACATCTTTTAATTCCAGTTGTGAAAACTCCACACAAACAAAATATGAAGTAAGGACAAAAAAAAAAAAAAATGCTCGTACACACATATAAACAGAGAAATCAGAATGTATGAGGATATTTCGCTTTAATCTTTTATACCTTTTTTCATGTATTTATTTATGTTTTTAGATATTTTGTAATTGATTTTTCCAATTTTAACTACTGAAGCATAATCACAATAAAATCACATTGTACACTTTTTATACTGTACCTGTATTTATACAACTACTAAAACTCAATTACATGCATTAACTTATGGTAAATCACAACATAGGCAAACATCTTGTTAACCAATAAAGATGAATACTGACACCTGAACCTGTGACCTGTGAGTAAAATTCTGGTATCACAAAGTGTTTAATATTGACTGAAAATGCTATTTATCATACTTTCTTTGTAATTCCATACGTTTACTTAACCCTGCGAGGGCTGTTGTCTTAAATGGATACAGAATTGCTTCTGATTGGCTGATGTGAGAGATAGGCAAGCACCAGCTCTGCCTTGCCTAAGATGAATGTTAGGTATGGTACATTTATACAAGCATTACCAAGGCTGCAAGATTTAACCCAGGAAACCGTATCTCCACTGTTACCCAATCAGCATCCATTCTGTATCCCTTTTAGTCATTAACATGAGGAGTATGAGATTCAGGATCAGACTATAGGTAATTCAGTTGCAGTTGTCAAGACTCCTGCCATACCTCAGTGAGCCATTCTTACTGCACGTCCTTGAAAAAGATCACTTCTTGTGCCTTTGAATGGCTGTTTCCTGTGGCTTAAAACTCTGCACACAGGCTCAGAATAAACTGTAATAATAAATAAATCTTTCTCTCTGATCAAATGACTGAGTGACCACTTACTATTTTGTTACCTTTATATGTCAGATTTGCAGCATACACATCAATGTACATGTCAATGTGTGAAGTACAATATTAGTAACATACATAATCCATGTAAAAAAAATATTTATAAAATTATAACGGAAATAAATATATCTAAAACCTTAAGGAGCACATTAGTGAAAACAGAAAGAACAGTACAAAAATATTGTATCCTAACCATAAGATGAAAAAAATGTTGTTTGGACAAAAAATGTAAACAAATGCATATTACATGTACTAGTACCCACATGTATACTGGACAGGGGTCTCCCTTCAAAACTGTCCGTTTCACATTGGTCTCATGAAATCTTGTGCACACGTGTAAAGTGTACATTTAATGAATAAAACAAAAACCTGTCACAAGCAGGTTAAAACTCCTTATATAGAAACAATTTTTCAAAGCTGAGAAGGCATACTTACAATGCTACTTACCAGCTTGTCATTTACCTGATTAGAACAAAGTGAACACTTTATTTTGGGATTAGCAGATACAGTTGGGGATAATTTCAAGCTGTTTCTGTGTTCATTCATTTTTTTTTTATGGCGTGATTGTTGAGGAAGTGATACAAATTGGAGCAATAAAGTTTACATGGCACCCAAAAACATGAACATTCGGAAAACAGAAGAGCCGTGAACAATGCAATTGTTTCAAAATACCAGTGAATGAAAATGTGGTGAGAAGTATTGTAGGTATTAGCTGAGCACTAGAGATTACCAGCATGGCCACAACAAGGCCTACATAACTATGGGTATTGTTTACTTCCACCTTCTAATCTAATGCCATGGAAAGATCCAAATGATGAGTATTCTGAACACTGGTCATGATTGATGAAGCAGACTTAACTTACTAAATTGTGGCTATAAACATGTGTTACAAAGAAAACATGAGTGTATACTTATAACTGATCTATCCACTTTTTGCCAGTTTGTAAACTATATATGGCTGGTTACTTCAGACAAGTGCACTATTTGAGCAAGAGATGGCAAGTCATAAAAGCATCCCAAAGTCTAATAAACACTGTAAAAACAATATGTAAAACAAGCAGCTTCAAAACATACATAAAAGCACTTGACATTAATTTGAATAAAGCTTTGGCCAATAACAAAAAAAAACAAAACAGAAAAACTCAGCATGAGACATTTCTTAAGCTCAAATAGGCGTAAATACACCATACAAGTTACAATTTCCAAAATTTTAATGAAAATTAGGTAACACACTCTCATAAACTAAAGCTCATTATAAACAACAGCAAATGCATGTAGATAAACACTGACTGAGCTACTGACACTCCCATGTATGTATATGTGTTGTGTGCTGGATATTTCTTATTTCTTATGGATAACATTGTATATGGTAGCGTTGTACATAGTTAAAATACTAGTACCCTTCCAAGATCCTACCAGATAATGTAAGTACATTACCATCATGACATATCAAGTTTGAAAATAATAAAGTGTTTTGCTATGGATTAACAGGGTTTCATTACAAATAACAAGTCAAAAAAAAAACATAAAACACTGTACCATCACAAAGTCCTGGCAATATAAATTAAATTTATAACAAAGCCAATGTAAATCTGTCCAATACCTATTCACGAATCTACATGAACACATTTTCAGTTATATATGTATTATTTATGTTACACTACTGACTCACTTAACGACATCACTTACACAGGGGCCGCAGAATATTTCCTAAACTGTAGCCATTTTCAACAACCATCTAGACCATGACTGATGAGGACTACACATTGCAACGAGGCAAAGCTGGGATACAAAGTGGTGTCTGAGAAAAAATGAAAAGGTCAAAAAAGATGGTACTTTCATACGCCATCGGTACTACAGAGAAATCCTGTCCAATGATTGGTTGAGCGTGACAAGAAAAACGACAGCTGGTAGTAAATCTGAGTAAATTCTAAATAAGTAATAATCAATTTAACTGTCAGAAATCGCATAAACTGTTGTAAGAACTTGAGCATGACGCATAAATATCCATGTATTTTCAGCGTTATCCATAAGTTTATATGTTCACTTCTGCTGTGCAGACTTGTGTACATTTATACAAATATTACTCTTCACACAAGGAATACTGTGTAGGTCTCTGTAGACATCAATGTTTTGTAACTTTCACCGTGTGCACTGTGTGCGGAGTTTGTTTGTAAGTTTCAGAACAGAGGTTACACGTTATAAATGACTCTCACAAATGTCAACACAATATTTATAAAAAATTAACCTATAGTGGCAGTGTTGTGTTCTTTGCACTTTATGTGTTTACATATCCATGCATACACTGAGCAGCAGTGTTTGTGTTATTCCATTCACAAAAGTTTAATCAAAGTACCAAAACAAGGATTGACCAACAAAAGCCACTCTCAACTTTAATATTGGAAAATCTTAGTAATTGAAACTTTAATAATTGAAAGTAATTTGTTTTTCAGATCAAAGAAATATAATATTGAGCTCTTAAGGTCTGTCAAGTGAGAACACACACAGACCACACCATCTGATAGCTTTACTGAGAAGCAAAAGGCAATAGTCTTCACATCATTTCTATACACAGAAAAGTCGTTCAAAATTCAGCTTCTGTCCTTCCTGTGTCAGTTTAACAGGGCCATACATTATAAACCCTTCATGTAGATATCAACAGAACTTAATGGATAGACACTTAATGCTTGGCCAAACAAGTTAATGGGGAATACCAATGCTATTTAAAGAAAAATGGAGCTGGTCTAAGGACCACACAACCTTGTTAAGTACCTCATTCACTCCATGTATCTTTGCCATTAAAATCTAAACATTGCAGCTGTAAACAACTATGGTTCTAGAGAAGCATACTTAGGGTCTTGGCAGGAACAGTAAGGGAAGTTACAGCATGGCTGTAGCCAGGGTCTCCACATCAGGTTCATGATGGCGTACTGGTCTGGTACTGGCGTCACCGAAGCCTGGTGCTCCTCTAATGCTTTCAGCATCAGCCTAACTATGTCCTGGTACTCTGCATGTTGCGTGACATTCAGGGGAGTTAACTCCCCTGGGTCACTCACCATGTTGTATAGTTGTGGTGTGCTCAGACGAGTAGCGTGGCCACAGAAGCACACAAATTCACAGCGCATCTGACCAGGTATGTAGCCAGGTGTCCACAAGACTAGCTTGAATACATCTGACCCTAGAAACACAAACAAACTACTACAACAATGGTGCGCATCTTAGTCTCGTCACTTCTACATGATACTGGCTGAAGTTAATTTGGTAACACAGGCTAATTTATTGCCACAAAGTTAATTTGGTCCGTTGTTTAACAAAAATCTCTTTTATCACACTGAAATAAGAGCACATTGATTGACTGATTGATTTTTGTTAAATGCAATACTAAGAATTTTTCACTTGTATGAAATGTCGCATTGTGGTACCAATCTTTGGCACATCACTGATAAACTTGCCTATGTGTGACTTGCAAGCCATACTGGTAGAAGATAGGTGGCCTTCAGCTAATGGAAAAAAGCACAAACAATCTTACAAGTTCTGCTGACGAGCACACATTGAAAAGTCCAATGAGAGCAAGGGAGCCTAAAAATTTCCAAAAAGTACATCCTGCACTATAAAACAATACTAGTAACCAGCTCTAGATTTTTGCCGTTCAAACAAAACCATCAAAACCCAATGTTCTGTAACAACTGTGGGTGGCAAACATGATGTGTATGGGAATACAATGATACAGCCTATTTCAGTTAAAATATAGAGACTGAAGAAGTCCACTAGTTGCAGCATTTAAGGCCAGGGCTCTAATCCATCAGAAGGTATTGTCCGTTACCTGGTCACGTGTAGTGGTCTTTATGTGGGGGCTGTTATTACGAAACATATTATACTTCTTCCCGTAATTTTTTTGCGAAGTCCTTTTAGGCTTAAGTGCTGATTTTAATATCAATGCGACATTTCATACTCTGCATGAATTGCTTTCAAGCTTATATTTTTCTTCGTTCATAATTTGTATTCTGACCTATAATTAATTAACAGTTTCTTAACTACATACTGACATATTCTAAATTTTGGATAAAATGTAAGGGAACTGTCAGGTGGCGTGTGAGCCTTCTTGTAGAACAGAAGCCACCAATTTATCTGTGTCATGCCAATCTTGCAGATCTATACTGATGAGCTATCTCATTTCCAAGATTTTTGATACTTTGGTCGATGCATCATGTGAGATACTTTGCTGTTTTCTTTCTAAAGTATTAAAGGACATAGTGTAGTGATGATGTGTAGTTTTACATGAAAGTGTGTCCGCACACAAGTAAGACGGGTCGGAAGTTTGGGGTCACATGACCGCTCATCCAAATACTCAGGCTATCTGGAAAGCTGAAAATTATACAAGATCACTGACAGCGATTTGAAACTAGGCATTTTCCTATGTAATAACGTTGGGGAAGACGTTATTTTCTTCACCCACGCTGTTTGTTACTGAGGAGATCATGTGGTCTCTAGCTTTCGATCCGTCTCACAGAACAGAAATGTGAAGATCACTCGAATTACATGTAAATGTAGAGGTAATAGCAAGAGTTGTCCCCCTTGGTATGGCTGTTATGTAGTTATGCTGCTGGAAGAGTAACTCCCTTGAAATTCACTGAAACATATATTAACAAATGGGTAATGATAGTGTAATGGCTCAGTAATGGTTATTAGTAACCTCTGTATCATAGTATACTGTAATTGCAGTACACAGTATGGATTGTAAGTCACACATATATGTAAGATAAGTGTACTACTGTATGTTTATGGTAACAGAATACTGTTGTCAATGATTAAGTTTATCGCTGAGATGGTTATACCACTTGGTGCACTAATTAGCCATCCTGACAAGAATTACTACAAGATGTTAACACCCGCCTGGTTGGCAGATGGGGGTAAGGTGGCAAACCATTATTGTTATATATAAATTTGTTCAAACTGCTGCTGTTCTATTCAAACTTCTGTAGTTCTATGTTCATAGTTTTTGTGTTTAAACGTGTTCGTAGAATAGAAGAATGGGTTATTCCCCAGGATTAACTTTGTCCTGATATGTTATATCATACCTGTGTAATGATGTATGTATACGTATAAGTGGTAAAAGGTTGTCATATCATTCCTGGTATAAAAACTGATAATTTGAAAATAAGACATGGAAAAGAGTAAACACATGATATGCCATTTTAGTGTAAAATTGAGGATATACGCGAGTAAAGGGTAAATATACGTCATCACAGTGTAAAACTGACGACAGGTATAAATGTGAGTAAAGAGAAAAAATAATTATTGTTATATCACAGTAAGTGTAAAACTAGTGATATGCAGATGTAAGATGCCAGAAGTATATGCTATACCACAGAAGGTGTAAAAGTGGTGATAGCATCATGCGAAGGTGTAATTTTGTCACAGGTTCTTTCCCAGGTGTATATATTGGTTCTCACTGGACAATAAAGGACTCTCAGGTTTACTCCAATTGATGGGTTTTTCGTTCATTTGAATTCCTACCTCATTTACATTTATCTAAGTAAAACATTTTTCAGTGGGGCATAGAACACCAGTGAAATCACTAAAAATATATTGTTGCACCATCTACAGAACTCACCTTGTCTTGGCCTATACCTTATGGCGTGGATAGTTTTACCACAATAGTGGAAGAGGAACTCGTGTCTGGACAGCCTCTCCTCTCCAGTTAATAATGGCATCATGTCCTTACCATCTAGCACCCGGTCACTAGGCACAGGGGCTTTCATCAGGTTAGCCACTGTGGGTAGGAAGTCCATGAGACTTGTAGGTTCATCTACCACCCTGCCTGGCTTGATCCTCCCGGGGTACCTCACCACAGTGGGCACCCTGATACCCCCATCAACTGCACCATGGGTTTTACCTCCTTTAATAAACAGTGAAGTATAACATGTTAACTTTTATGAATATATACATATATATATATATATATATATATATAGGGAGAATATATAATTATTTCCACAACCAAATTTCAGAGGCCTTTACATGGCTCATCTACAGTGATTTGACATGTTTACAGTGATGTCACACATCAACAGTGCTGACATCTGCCTTGCCCCTACTTACCTTTATAGATGCCATTATATCCGCCCACTCTGCTGCCATCCTCCTCTGTCTCCTCTATGTGACCACCATTATCGGAGGTGAAGTACACCATGGTGTTGTTAGTGAAGCCATGCTTGTCCAGAGCTGTCAGAATCTGACCCACCCCCCAATCCAACTCCATGACAGCATCTCCATAGCGCCCATGTTGACTCCGCCCCGAAAAGCCACTACCCGTCATGAGGTATGTGTGCACGTGTGTCCAGGAAAGAAACAAGAGGAATGGCTGCTGGTTGCGCTTTTGGCGCTCTATAAACTCCAGTCCTTCCTGCGTGAATCTGCGTGTCAGGGAGTCCAGTCGGATAGGCTGCTCTATCACATTGAAGTCCTTCAGCATAACGCTGTTCAGAAGGGTGATGTTTTTGTATGCCGTGTACAGAGCCAGTGGAAGACATGTAGATAGACCAAGAAATAACACGGTGAATTTTGTACTGATGAACCCTTTCCGATGGAGAACTGCTGATGACAAGAGTCCTAGGACAAATGACATCACAAGAGTCATATTGGTTGCAGGCATCTGAGAGACCACCACAGACTCCCCAGAATTTCCAAAGTCCTTCAGATTTGTCAATGGAAGACCATAGAAATAATCAAAGCCATGGTTGAGCGGATGATGACAAAAATCCTGGTAGGTAGAACAGCTCATTCCAAGGTGCCATTTTCCTACATATTTCAAAGAGACAATGGGTGGTTTATTTTACTGACAGACAAATTTCTTTTCTAAATTAGTTACAAAGTACCTTAATATTCTGTCTAGGTCATGTTACATCATCAGAAATATATCAGAAGAATCATGACCTTGATAAAACTCAATACCAAAAATGCATCTATGTTGCGGATATCCACGAAAAGTAATCAAATCAGTATTTGTCTGATATACTCTGATAATCAGCATCTAAACTTAAAGTAAAAGAAAGCTAAAATATGAAGTAAGGTTGATCATACAGACAACTGAAAACTGTGTGAAAGTACTTTCATTTATTTCATTCATGTCATAGATTTTTTTTGCAAGTGTTACAAGGCATTCAAATATTTGAGTTCTATGGTGGGCTTTATGGGTTATACTGATAGTATTTAAGGACTCTGATGTCACATCACCTTTTTTCCCTCATGTTCACCAGAATCAAGGGACTTTTGAGAATAGTATTTCAGAAATCTTTTATTCATGGGTTAAAAGAGTTATTACAACATTCAGTGTCGTCAAAAAAATAAATGAAAGTATATTAATGCATAGTTTTTAAGTTGTCTGTATGATGAACCTTACTTCATATTTTAGCTTTCTTTTACTTAAGACTCCCCTCTATTCCATCTGTGAAATTTGTAAAGATAACAAAATTGTATAGATGTTTTGAACTTGCATACTCATGTATTATAGTAAAGCAACAGAGATTCAGAAATTTGAATGAACAGTTAACACGTTCACCTAGAGGTTATGCATATCAATTTAAATGGGACAAAAGTGGTTTGTCGTGTGTAGCCCAAAACTATATTTAAAGGCATTTAGAGGGTTCTGTATGGTTCTGCCATGGGTTATCTAAATCTAAGATTGCGAGATCTACAATGGGTTAGTTACTATAGAAAATATTCATTCACACTCCTGCAGATTAGCTGATCTTGATCCCCAGTGTGCAAGAATATTACAACTACCCATCCAGGACCTAAAGTCCAAACAATAACACCCACCTATGACAGCTGTAGAATAGCCTTGTGTTTTGGCAAGTTCTGCAAATGTGGTCTCATTGTTAGGTAGGCCAGCTGCTGACGCCACAAACAGGATGACTGGTAACAAGTGTGATGTGACCAAACCTAAAAATAGGACACTTTTAGTTTAATGTTGACCTTAACAAAGCATGGCAAAATTAAAGAAATCAAAACACATTAGCTATAACTTAATTAATGACACATTTATAACAGTCATCCAGCCAGTTGAAGACCTAGAGTTTGTAAACTTATTTGGAAAGCCCAGGATAAAAGTTATGTATTTTTTAAATCCTTTTATATGTAATTTTAAAATTTGCCCGCATTAAATGCAATAAACAGACTCAACTTTGGCGAACTCTTCAGCTAAAAGACATGGACTTATCTCAAGATCTTCAGCATTTCTGCCATTCTCAAAGGCTAGTATGTTGTTTCTTACTTTCTGTTGCCTAGAAAATATTTACCATTTTCATGACATAACTCCCATACTGAATGTTTTAACAGAAGAGGTCCCACTGCCAGCAGTTTTAGTAAAGACTAATCTCACTTTATATGACAGTCTTTATCATTTAACAAGGGAGGTAATTCAGTGCAGGCCTGTTATCTCTGTAACAAGCTGTTGCTTTAATCAGTGTCATAGTTTTGAATTCTAAGAGTATCTCTGATGTGGTGTTACCTGATCGGATAGGGTAGCGCCCAGTCAAAAGGGATGTCCTGCTAGGAGTGCACACGCTAGACGAGGTAAGGTGATGAGTGAGGCGGGCTCCTTCTGAGGCTATACGATCAATGTTTGGGGTCGGAAGAGTGGTGTTGCCAAAGCATCCCACATCCCCTATTCCTAAATCATCTGCCAAAAATATCACAATGTTGGGAAGTCCTGAGGAAAAAACTACACCATACAGCCCAATACATAGAGACAAAACCATCCATCTTATGTTCATGTTGAGCAAGGTCTGCTGAGCCTTTGACCTGTACTAGCAACCAGTCCCAGTCCCAAGGTACATCATTTGTCAGAATTTCCTAGTAAATAAACAGGAAAAGCTTTATGAATAAGCAATAAGAAAACGTGGTCATTAGCATTCCTTGACAGTAAGGCAGTTAAACACCCATGGTCTTATTCAGCCTATGCCATGAACCCCTACACACCACCAATGACAACAATACTGACAAGGAAGTTCACTGCAAACCAATCACCTTAATAATGCAACATGGTATCCCTCATTAAGCAGTTATTCATTTTCTATATAAAATACATCACATATTATATAGTTCATTTATTTATGTCATCTGATATAGCAAAAGAGCAATAGCACACACATACATGTACATGTTGACCTTTATCTTGGTAGAGTCTAATCAAAAGTCAATACTGTATGAGACATAACAGCAATCAATTTACATACAAAACAAAAAATACGACTTCACTGAGTAAACACAATTGGTGTAGCTCTTTGAAATTACAACTTGATGGTACTGTCGCCAGTTTTTTAGGTCTTCAAACTGTTTGTGACACCAAAAGAAGGAGTGTGAACACTTGCCATTAAAGTTGTACTTGTGCTTATTTTAACACCACATTTTATTCTCTTGGAGTGAAGTCAGAAGACTTGCTAAGAAGTCAAAATTCTTATGCTTTTCAGAGGTCTCGCTGGATTTGGAACGAATGAATGATCCACACTTTAGCCCATATATTTAGTACAACATATCAGCCATATCCAGGTGTTGTTCTAGTGTAATTAACTCACAATCTGTTCACATGAACATCTCAAAACTAAGACACATGCTGGATTTGGCTTCACAATCACTGAAAGTCAAAATTTTAAAACAGAGCACCTAAATGTACTACTATATTACTTGACTCTTTAGCTGCTTAGGACTGGTTTGAATGCAAAACCCATTCACCTTATCATCAAAACTGAAACTGGCTGAAACGAATTTTTACTTCTGACAAATAAAGGCTAACAGAATCAAAATAGATATCAAATTTGTCACTGGTTAGTAATGTTATGTGGCGTTGGGCAGCAGGGTGGGGGGCAACAATCACAGCAAGGGTTCAAGGGCCACCTAGGCCCAGGAAGATCTGCAATCCATACTGCTACAGATGAGATCTCAGCCATTTTGGGCACCAAGAGATGGGGTGTGACAATTCTAGAGCCATGAAAGTGATATGCTTAAAAAAAGAATGACGTTTTGAACAGCCATCCAAAGTTGAGGCAGTTTAAAAGTGTATCACAGCACATTAGGTGACGTCCCTGGGGCCGCTAAGGCCCCAGAAGCTCCACAACCCTAGACTGGCGTATATACAATTTTCAGCCATTCAAAGTTAATTGGTGCCCCGAGATGGTGGGTTTAATATGTCGGAGCTGTAAACTTGACAATAAATTTGAAACATTTAAAGTCAGTGCTCCGAGCTTAGGACATAATTTGCTCCTTCGAGTTGGGGCCCTTATTGAGAAGATGAACATTTGGGCGAAGTTTTTCACTATATCCCTTTACGAAAGGCTTCTAAAACAGCCTTAACTGATCTTGACAAAAGAAAGAATTGCAAACTTCTCATTAAAAGTTTGTGTACTTTCTAATACTTCACGTTAATTGTGAAAACCAAAGAGAATCCAGCTCTAAACTGTATGGTACCCAAAGGTGTGTACTGGTATGTAGCCCTATGTCTACAGACGTAGACCCTTGACCATGTGATGTCCATAACCATTGGGGCTGTAATCAACTCGTACCATAGTCATCTCATACCAAACTGACTTCATGAACCTAAATACACTTTTGTTGTCACAGACAGTTGTAAAGACTATGTTGATCCTTCTGAAGTTTTGTTAGCCGCTTCTCAGCTGTTCAGTATAAAAAGCTGGTTCTTCAATGAATTGGTGTCATTCCACCATGTGGTAACAACCTGAACTTTAAAATTCCCGTAATATTCTGAAATGTTAAGCTCTTCATGAATTATGTCCCAATACAGGCTGGATTTTCTGACAGACAACAGGGGTGTTGTTCCGAAATTCCTGTCTTTGGGGGAAAGTCTGACAAATTGTTACCCGATCCAAAAATATAATTGCTTAACGAACTGAAGAGGTGTTGTCAATCTACGTTTTAAACTTACCTCCTTTGTCAAATAAATAATCGTTTCAATAATTTTTGGTACTGCACGTCATTAGCAGACGAGTTTTTAAAACACACTACCTTCAACTACCCAAACTGACGTACCAGACATGCATTTATGGTTTTGCATATAGATGCACAGAGGTATTTAGCTATTATAGGTGGAATTTATGAGACCTTTTTAATCAGATTGTAAGACATCTTTTTGTACATTGTTATGTTCGTTGTATGTTTCTCATGAATACGGTAAATGGCTTTTTTTTTTCCTTTGGAGAGTTCCGACTGAGAATTATGTTTGACATTTAATCTAAACTCTCATAACCAACAAAAGCGCCGCCTATCATATCCGGTAACGTTTACAGTACGTTTTTGCGCCAGTAAGTTGCGAAGATATCTCAAGGACAAAGGCAAGGGAATTAGGTAAAGTGTGGACGACCTGTGAACTTTTTAATCTCAGTTATTCCATCGAATTGTCTAGAAATGCTGACAAACGATTTATTCTCTTATTTGGACAGTGAGAAATCTTCACCATCGGTTGGAAGTTCGCTGATAGGCGAGTGTGATCTGCTACAACAACAACACACGGAACTTCTTGAAGTTGACGCCTTCAACCAAGAAGATATGTTGGAACCTAGGTCTGTGTTAACAGATTTAAAGACAGAAAGACGAAGTTTATGTGAAAACCAAGAGGTAGAAACCGATGAAAAACTCTTCAGTGTGGCTTCTGATGAGGAAGATGAACTGATACAATATCTCACAGGCGAGAAGACAGAATTTGTGCCTCCATGTTTAAAGCTTATTCCAAAGCCAACATCGGAGAATTCCAATAATTTCAGCCCTATACAAACTGACAGTGATGGACAAAGCCTTTGTATGTCCAAAAATGCAATAGCAGCTCGAGAAACACGTCAGCGCAAAAAACAATACTTAGGAACACTAGAAAACACAGTAAAAAACCTGCGATCAGAAAATGTAAATTTGAAAAATGAAACAAAACGGATGAAATCTCACATCTCTGAACTAAATGAAGAAGTGTGTTATTTAAGAAGTGTGTTGGCAAATCAGAGCGTATTAGCAGGACTTCTTCAGAACATTCAAAATACACCAGGTGTGAGATTTCGAAGCTCCCTTATCCAGAATCAGGGTGGGCAAAAAATGGAGCCAAAGAAGCCTACAGCAGCTGTCACAGGAATGGTGAAGTCAAAGCCAAGCAAGAGAAAACGTGAAGATTATTCCTCCCGGGGGAGAGTCACAGATTCATTTGACAAGGTGAAGATGGCAAATCTTGACCATGGATATGCTGCAGAACCAAAAGGAGTTTTTGAAAACAGGAATATAGGAAAAAGCGATGCAGAGTATGTGGAAAATGCGGACCCAGATGACAAAGTGGATGGTTGTTTGTCAGAAAATCCCATAAGTGGAGGAATTTGTCTACATGTTTCAAATGGCTCTGTGTCATTTGAGTTTTGTGCTGAGTGCAGTAAGAAGGCTTTGTGTGGTCAATGAAAAGCAGATACCTCAGGCAACATCATTAGTGATATGCCTCAGCACATCTTATCTTCAGGTGGAAGTCACAGAAATATTTGGTCGGTATCAAGAAATGTATTTGTGATCCCTCTTTGAATGCAGTGGATGTACCATTTTAAAAAGTTAACTTTTCATGTGGAGATAAAGAATAAACATCTCAAAGTTCAAACATAATTTCAAGTCCCGGCATGTCTTCAGTTATAATAGACAAACAATTAACAGACTTTATTTAGTTCCAAGTCAGTGTCATAGTGTGTTACAGGTTTGACCAAAAACGAGATTGTCATTCAAAATTGGGAAAGGTGGTTGTGTGGGTACTGGAATTTTGAGCAGTCCAACTTTCCATAAAGTAAACTCCTTTTTGGTCATACTGACAAATGTTCCATGTGGATGTTAATTTTTTTTTTCTTTTTGTGGTGAGTGATGTTGTCTAAACAATTTTCACTCTACATTTTCAGTGATGGCGAAGCATCTTGCAGATATTTATCACCATGAACTAGAGGACATGATGGTGTAGTATAACTGTTAAAATGGTCTGTGTCATCTTTTTATCATTTCTTAATTGTTTTTTTTCTGAAAATGCTTCAAATTCAAGCCCTGTTGTTAAGATTGTTTTACCTAACAAATACAGGGTTAGATATAGCTACATAGTATTGGGGAAGGGCACTATGAGCGCAGAATCACTGCTTGGAATTTCCAAAATGTTTTTTGGATCTCTGTGAAAGTGTAAGTACTGCTTGTTAAAAAGTACGTAAATACTCAAGCCTTAAAAAGAAAAAAAAGTTATAAGGACCAATGTAGCAGTTATATTCTGAACTCCTAGTGCAGGGATGGGTCAGAAGTTAGGCCTTCAAAAGGGTTTGGGCCACGCCTTCATTGTACATGGTATGATATGTGTTTCTCTTTTTGTTGTAGGAGATGCTGAACTTGGCTTGAACATTAATCAGAGAAGCGATTCTGAAATTTGTTCTTTCTTCTTTTTCACAAATGGTAATGTATTTGGCAGAAGGGCCAATTTTCAAATTGATAATTTTAATGCTGATGCCTTCAAATGTCCAAGTCGATGTGCTGATGTCGAAACCTGTATTATGTTTTATAAGTGAGCTGTATATATTTGATGTGTGGTTCAATGTCTCATGTGTAGTTAAAGTGGTATTTAGTCAAGGGTTATGTTTCATTTGTAACATGTATGATGTATAAGCCCATGTTACATATGTGAAAGCATAGGAAGTGGTTAACACCATTCCCTTGTAATTTATTATTTACCATAAGCCAGCGATGCCTGTTTATTCATTCCTGATCATCTGCTTTCTTTGGTGTTGTACATGGGATGATTTTGCTAGAGCCCAAAGTAGTTGTAAAGTTTTGGCTTCTTTTTCATGAATTCAACAAATGAAGAAAAACAAAGTGGAAAGTCTAGCAAGCGTTGCAACCATGTTGGATGTCTGACTAAGTGTGTGTTTGTCTCAGGCCTTCATATCACCCACCTGTTGGCCTTGGGGGTGAGAGAGGTGTGTAAGTATGGCATGAGTAATGGTGTAAGTATAGATCTGACTGCGTTTGCTTGGCTAGGACTCTTTATTATGTGGAATGGTGAAACCAGAGGTATTTGTAATTTGTTTTGGTGAGTCATTTGGTGTCTTCCAAACTTTGCATGATTACTTTTTACAAAAATCTGACGACACTGATGCGAGGTAAATATTTTTCTGTATCATGTAGAGCACGACTGAAATAAATGAATTAGTGCGTAACTACAATAATCTTGTTTATCAAAATAAGGTGAACTTGCATCTTACCAGGTCTCAAAAAGATCTTGGAAATATCTTTAAGAAAACAACATATCTCTATTTTTGCCTATGTAATGCATGTTAATTTGCAAAATGTCCTGACAAAATTAAGGCTATTGGGAAGACAACTTTATTTTCCTGTGAAATTGCACATGATATGATTATAGTGAAGGAAAGAACATGGGACAAGCTCTTCATGGAAACATAAGACATGGGAAGTTAATGTGGAGGTAAACTAAAAGGGTTATTTTTATGTGTACAGAAAGCTGTAGAAGTTGTATACACAATTTCACATGCAGGGCTTGTTCCAGTAGAAAATAAAATTTTTGCCTGATTTTAAGTTAATAAAGAGTGCTATTGTAAATAGAGGATACATCTTTGTTGTTTTTTGGATATGACTAGATTGTTCATGGACTAGAATGAATCAACACAACATGTTACCTAGCATATATCTGAAGTAACGCCAAATGTCTGTCCTGTTGGAGATACAAATTTTGTCACCCAGACACACCGGTTAGAAGAAAAGGAAAAGATGTTAACTGGCTTTGCCACAATATTTTGTTGTCTCTAAATTGTAGTCCTACATCCTTACATTTACATTTCTTTGTGTAGTGCCAAAGTTCTTCCACCTTGCACTTATGGCACTTATCATGTGTCTCCTGTGTAAGTGGAGTCCAGTTGTTTGAAAGTGTATTAGCTAATACTGGTATTGAGTCATATTTTATATTTAAACTTTTAGCCAAACTGTTCTCCAAAGACAATATATAACAGCAGCAGTTTTGTTCATATTTGATATGATGCTACACAGTTTTTTTTTTAAGGCTAAGTGCAAAAATGAAGAATTGACTTAAAGTTAAATCTGGTATTAAGTCTTAAACCAGTTTTGAGCAACTGGACCCAGACCTCCACAAATAGTTGACGTGCGAGAAGGTGGCAGAACTCTGGTACTAGCCAGACGAAAATTAATGTAACTTAAGGATGTATGTCTCTCTGAAATTATCGGAACAAAGGGGACGTCAAGAAAGACTAAACAAGACATTATAAACGTACTTAGACCTCAAGTGGCAATAGAATAGTAACAGCAGTTTTGTGGATAGGAGTACAGGATAGGCCTACATTTCACAGGCCGGAGCACTTTTTAATCAGTCTTGTAACTAGGAGGTCCACTTCAGGTCCACGCCACGCATGTGTAATATGTATGGCAGACCTGTTTGCACACTCCTTGTTGCATATGCGTCGCTTTCTACGTTTGCTTTCATCACTGCCACCATTAGAATTTTTATAAGTCCAACTCATGCTGGCTTCCTCTCCAGCCGTAAGAGAGAAGGTCTTCCAGTAACCTAACGGATGGTCGTGGGTTTCCTCCCCCCCCCCATAATGCTGGCCACCACCGTATAAGTGAAATATCTTTGGTACGGCGTAAAACAGCAATCAAATATATAAGACATTTTTGTACAGGAATCTTGGAACGCCCGAGGTCACTGAAGTCAGGGTGATGAAGGAGGAATTGATGTCAGAAAACACAAACAATCCGTCTCCGCCTTGGCCTCTAATAATACTTTATACACATGCATTCTCTTTATCTAGAGTATGCACAACATGATTCTAATCAAAACTTGAAACAATTTTAATTGATAAATGCTGATTAAATAGTTCCGCGAGAGGAGCAAGTGATGAGGCTAAGCAGAAACATGTCTGTGTGACTCAGAGGGCTCCAAAGGTCACGCTTATCTATTGGTGGCAGTGATGTAAAGCTAAAGGTAGAGAGCAATGAATGCGCGGCAAGGAGTATGACCTTTTTGATGTGGTAACCCTTGGATTTGGCAAAGTCGAGAAGTAAGTTCGCCAGTGATCCAGCATGTGTCAGACAGTGAACAACAGCAAGGGCATTATGGACTGAAACAATATGTAGCGGCCTGTTATGCACAGCGATTGCCATTGGAAAGATTACAACGTCGGTCTCAAACGCCTGTGTCATTGCTGGCCTTAAATGGTTAAAGCGCTGCATGGCTTGCTGCAGCAACCAAACCCTTGACCAGTGAGATCACGTGTTTCGAATATAGCTGTTACTGCTTTGTCTGCGGATTAAGTCCGGGTGTTAGCTGATTTAATCCGCATGTGGTTTACTCTGAACACTCCGGTTTCCTCCATCTATAAACCCATCACCCTCGTAAAGTGAAAAATCCGGAGTATACACCAATCAGATAAATAAATGAATCTCACGCTTCATTGCTGCAATCAGGCTGTGATATTGTAAAAGCCATTCATTCATTTACGGAAGGACTTGGTTTTAGATGTTGCATACATGTACCTTTATCCCATCAGGGTTGACTTAGTTCAAGCCAATCAAGTGGCCCTACTGCAGCGAAGTGAAAGACAACCATTGACAGTGAAGGTGGACTAGCTTCAGACTTGGGGAATATTAAGTAGATTGACCCATTCGTCGTCCATATATACATGCAAATCGTCAGCTGAAGATGGAAGGAGGGAGAGGTTACCGTTTGATGCAGCTACATGTATGTAACCGAAGTAATTTTGAAAACAAAGTAAAGGCACAAAGGGAAGCGAATCGTGGCTGAGTGATGATACTTGTCTTTCCAGTGCTAGGAGCCTATAATGTGCTCGTTAAATACTAGCCTTGGTCGGGGAATTCTCGATATTATGCCTCCTACTTATACTGTTGCTGGCAATTAGGCGGTTGACGGCCCTCGTGTGGAAGTCGCCTCAAATGCGCTTGAGATCACTTCCACCAATAATACATACATCAGTACATTGAGTATAAGAAATTGTGTCAATTGCTGAAGGCGGAGGGTTACGTGGGGCACTCACGTGTCCTAGCCTATCAAGCCATGCCATTCTAATTCAGTTAGAACGTACAGCCCGTCTCTTGGTCGAATGTTGCCCAGCAGGAACAGTTCACTAACACAACTAGAGTGCACCCTAATGTCTGGTATACAATGAACCCACAAACTATTCCCGAGTTTACATGTAAAGTCTTAACTGCACCGCGGGAAACCGCCCTCTAATAAAGATCTAGATGTTGGAAAATTTGATTCGATTGTTTAAAATGTAGACCGTTTGGTGTTGACAACGAAGTCGAATGTCTGGAATGACCTTATATTTGAAAGCAACAATATATAAATTCCTAACGAAAAATCCCGTTGGAAGAACGTACCTTGCCGAAACTTGGCGAAAGTTTGAATTTGAATCACAGCAGACGGTGGTTCGACTTGTAATTTAAGGTGTGGATCACTGTTAAAAGATGGTTTACCAATGCAGGTTTTGATATGCCTACACTTATCTTGATATAGGGAATCGATGTATACCAAATAAAGAACAGTTTTTGAGTTCTATAAGTCAGTAAAATTTCCCGCCTGGAATAAAAGCAGCCACACAGTGCTCTATAGGTATACGTAAGTGCCCTGTCCGAGTGAACTAAAGCTCCTAGCACCCTCGAAGCTGACCGTCGTTGTGTAAGTGAAAAGTCCTTGGGCATCTGTTGAATAGGCTATAACGGAGATTTTGAGCAAAATTTCAATCAGCGCAAATCCAGTGGAATTTTTGTTTTTTTAAAATAGCCCCAATTAATTACCTTTTACAAAATATCAGCCTCTTTACTGATACTGTTCAGAATCGATATTTAAGTTCTGAATATACAATACGGATCGCTTTATATCCTTTCAAACTTTAGAATCATTTTAACATTTAAATAACACAGGTAAAGGTCTAATATTTAATGAAAGGCATTGATTTGAGCTATTCTTGAGATAGGTGGAATGTAAATGAAAAGAAATGCATCTATAGAGTCCGCTGGAAAGAAATTTTCCAACAGTTTGAGAAATTTGGTTTGGAACAAGGAGTTATTTTTTTTTTATCCATTGGCTATATCAAAAATATAGGGCTCATGCATACTGTGGACAATCAAGGTAACAGATAAGCAAGGTTGGGTGATTTACATATCACAGACTCATCGGGTGGTGAAAACATGGAACAGCACGATGTTCTCAAGGGGCCATAAATTCATTTTACTTGTAGATGTTGACAGGGTCTAGCCCATTCAGCAGGCTTAAATGTTAAATGGGTTTTAAATTGTAAGGCAAGATTTTGTTGGTCCATATTTGCCCACCAGCAAAGATCGCGCAGTCGCGTTTTCGTTTAAAGGAGAAGAAAACTTAAAAACATGGCACTGTGGACTGAAAAGAGCACATTTTTTTCTATGTGCTGGTGCATGCTGCATAATTTTGCGATTTTTTCCTCGCCATACACGTAAAACTTGAAAACGGCAAAGCTGGCATAAATGGTTGAGTCCATGACGTCCTCCATCTTTAACACCCTGTGATTTATGCTGGGGGTGTGTTGCCTCTCAGCCAATGAGAGTCCTTAAATCTGTCGGCTTGTTCGTGTAAACTCGGAACCTACATCCAACATCCCGGTTTCCCGATCGTCAAGTGGAAAACGAACTGTACTGTTCGCTGCCTGCAGCGTCAGTCCAGTAATACGGTTCAATATTGTTCCCTTCGCGCAAGGCATTCATTTTAGCAGAAAAAAGTGGGAACAAATTTAGCATAGAATCCCGGAAGGCAAATAAAATATTTGAGTTGTTGCTTAGTTTGAGGTACAGGAGCACCAACAATACCTGACACTGACTAGGCTCGGTCGCAAACCGTTCTTATCAAGCACATAACCTAGCAAGTCTAAAGACTTCACATCAAGCTGACATTTGCCATTCAGTGTCGTGCCACGCTCCTCAAGTCTTCGTAATTCTGCATAGAGGGTTTTGTCATGGGACTTTTTGTCGCGGCCAAATACGTAAATGTTGTAAATGAAGCACGCTGAACCAGGAATGTCAGACACAGTAACTGACATCATTTTCTGAGAGCAAGTAGAGGCACTTGATGAGACAAACAAACGCGGAAAAGGAATGTACCTTCATGGGTAATAAAACAGATAAGGTCACGGCTGTCAGGTTGAAGTTCAAGTTGGCGATAAGCTGATTTCAAATCTAACCCTGAAAAACGGGTCGCGCTTTGCATTTCACTGAGTAAATCTTCTTCCACTGTAGGAAGGGAATTTGTCACAGACATTTGCTTCATTAGGCTTCCTGAGGTCAACACATACTCGAATTTTGTTGTTTTTCTTTTTCGCAACAATAATAGGAGAAACCCATTCAGATACCGCGGTTCGCTCGATCATACCAGCGTCTTCTAAGCGCTTTAATTCGGTGAAAACTCGGGGGCGAAAGGAGTACGCTAATCGATGGATGTCTTTGCTGCACAGGTTTTATATTTGCACGAGTTTTCAAACGATGAGTAAACCCTTTAATTTTGCCTAACTTATCATAGAACAGGTTGGGAAAATCTGAACTAATCTTTGCAAGGAAAGGATTGTAAACAGGTGTATGACCGTTAATGTTAACTTCAATGTTACAATCAGTAATAACAGGCTCAGTTACTGTAACCTGTGGTTGGGGTAACTGAAAACTAGAAGTTGTAGAAGTAGCATATGACAGAGTACTGCCTTGGATATTAAGACCCAAAGCTTGGATTAAATCCTTACTAAGAAAGCTACTGCCCTTTTGTACAACATGAAATAGGCCTACAGCAGGTACAGATCTTTATATGTTACACAAACATGGAAAAAACCCGCTGTAGAAATTTTGTGAGATGTGTAACCAGTGACAGGCACTGTGTCAGACTGCAATGCATTCCTCAGAAAATGTTTATCAAACACATGTAAAGACATAAGTGAAACACCAGAAGCAGTGTCAACAATGAAAGTGAGTTCCACAAAGTTCGCATCCACTGTACAATTGGCAGTCTTCCTCGTAGGGGTAGCATCTTTCTGCAGTGTACACAAAGTTTTCAAGTCATCGGAACCGCCCAGTGTCAACTGTTGCACATTGCCAGTCAGTGAACAGACAGTATCTAAGTGATTTTTTCCCCAGAAGTTCGGCAGGTTTTTTCCCATAGCAGGACATTTTGGAGAGCTTGCCAGGTGGATAAAGATCCACAGCGGTAGCACTTTCTGGAACCTTTGGACTGGTTTCCTGATTTTTTGTTTGATTTGTGCCGAAATTTCCCCTTAGGATTGGTACCGGTAACTGCTGCACAAACTTTACCAGGGGTTGGGAATTCCAGAGATAGATTTTGCGTCCTTAAGAGCAGTTTCAATCTGACGAGCCTTATCCAGTCTTAAACCGAGTTTTAGCAACAGGCATTCACGGAATCTGTTGTTGTTATTTTGCTCAATAAGATGATCTAACAACATTCTAACAGAAATTACGAAAGTTACATGAAGCATCTAATTCACGGAGAACAACAATATAAGTGTCAACAGTTCTTGAGGTAATTGAGCTCTCCTACGAAAACGAATACGCTCTGCACTTTGTAGAAAATTCTTTGTCCCTCAGCTCCGAGTGAATGTAAGAGAATATCCTTTTTCCGATCAGAGGCCTCATTTGTGTCAATGGCAAACAGGCAATTTTCAAACAGATGTTACCAGTACGGCCATAGTATGGTAGGTTCGCCGAGAGAAGGTAAGAACGGGACGGGTGCATCAATCCGCGCACAAGCCATCTCGAATGCAGCTGAAGCAGGCGTGAAATCAGGAAGTATATTAGCCGTAAGGTTCTTGCTTTACTTCGTCCCCAAATATGGAATATACGTAAGGTGGATATGAAGTAATTAAGTAGTAAGACAAGGAAGGCAGATGTACAAATAGCAGATAAAATTCCCATTATATGCAATAACATATTTTAGGCTATACACAGTCTTCACTCTGCGTTAACTGATGCATGACAATTACCTAAAGGAAAAGTTTATTTAAACTCGTATCCAGAGCATGTTTTCTAAAGTCTTATATGTTGAATTCATTTAGATCTTGCACACACCTTTTACTCAGAATGTATTAGTCCAAATGTTCTGAAAGCTATACCCAACACGACGGGAGTGTAATAAATCCTGCAGTTTAAATGTTTTATACCTGGACGGACAGTTTAAAACATAAAACTATGCATATTGAAGTCTAATCCATTCGGCCAACTGAAACTGAATGGTAAGGAGTGAGATTGCTAGCTTTTCTCAACTGCACGGTCTGTTATGCGGTATAAATGTCACACCAGTTTACATGCATGTACTACATCTCTTGACAACCAAGCAATTGGGAGGTTTGTATATACTGCTAGTTCCTGGGAGACCTAGGCCTAATTGCCATGGTGAATTCGTGATCACGGCCATAAACACATGCAATGAAATGAAATGGAATCTGTGTATAACCTGTACATCGTTCTGCTCTTTTAGATCCTGTAGGTGACAAACAAGAGGGCCAGTAGAAGCAGGAAGCTAAGTTTTAAGTCCCCCAATTGAGTGAATCGGAAGAATCCCGACAGAGCCAGTCTGGGAGGGTATTCGCTTTTTTTTTTAGAAATCCATAACTAAGTGGACTCCGCCTTTAGGTGTGCAAGTCTAACTTTGAATATTTTGTGTGGTATGTTAGTCTAAACCTGCACGAGTCCTGCTTTATATGGCCTGTAAAGCTGATTATATCTACCTCGTTTTTAAACTGTATACATGTGAATCATGTAACAACATCTGTCAGGGAAATCGTCACGGATTTTACTTTGCTTATAGCAGCTTCAGGTTAACATCTCGTTGTCCTCTCAACGCCTATATATGTCTATATAACAGACTTCTAACAAGAACGGGACACGGCTAGTTGTGAAAACACAAGCATATGTACAGCTCAACGGAATCCTCCACGGTATTGTTAAGTATATCATAAAAGCAATTTATTCTGGATCCGTAGAATAATTAAACCTTCAGGGCACCTTTTACTTAATTACCTTCCCGGTTAGGTTATGTTAAAGGTATGACTGTGAATGTGTGATCGCCTTCAGCGACAACGCTTTACTTAAAGTCCTTCGCTGGCGTCCTTCAACTAAAGATGGAGGACGAGACGAACTCGATAGAGCGATTTATGCCAGCTTTACCGTTTTCAGACTTTTTTACGTGTATGGCGAGGAAAAATTGCAAAATTATGCAGCAGGCACCACCAGATAGAAAAAATGTGCCCTTTTCAGCCCATAGTGTCATGTTTTTAAGTTTTCTTCCCCTTTAACTCTCTACCCAGTGAGGTCGCAGATTCGAATCCAGCTCTCGCTTATTTACAAAGTTCACTAGGCATAAAACCGCGCCAGCGTGAACAGTGTGAACGTTCCCTAAGCTGGGCGTAGGTTGACTGGAGACCATAAACATGTAGCTGTGTCTTAGGCCCTGACATAATCATTGTGACTACCGCGTGACCGATCTTGCATCACAATGACCTACTAGAAGTTGTGCTCAACTGGGCGCAGTTGTCAGTCATCGTAAGCCCGCGTTGATCGACTAACACCAACGACCGATCGTATGATTGTAATTGCTCCAAGTTGCTTCCAGTTGCCAAAGCTCTGTTGCTCCAAGTCGCAAGGCTGATCTTAACCCGGCTTTATAAATCAGGATGTGTATGTACAGGCTGTATGGCTATATAACATCCTACGTCAATCATATAAAAATAAAATAACCACATGGACCCTATCGGTCATTGAGTGAGAATTCATATTCTTGGAAAATTGGACGAAATACCCAAGTCCAAAAGCCGTGATCGATGTTGGCGAGAGTTCGAGTCAGTATCCTGCTGTCGTGGTTTTGTTTTGAGGACTTTGTGAGAAATAGAGTTGAGGTGCGAAGGCATCAAAATGTTTGTCCTGCTACCTTCATTTGGCCATTACGCTTTCTGTATTGTACCGGAAATAGGTTGTGACAAAGATACATGGTGGCGGACACATTGTGACAAAGATCCATGGAGGCGGACACATTGTGCAAAAAGTTCATGGTGGCGGACACATTGTGAAAAAAATTCATGGTGGTGGACACATTGTGACAAAGATCCGAGGTGGCGGACACATTGTGACAAAGATCCATGGTGACGGACATATTGTGACAAAGATCCATGGTGGCAGACATATTGGAACAAAGATACATGGTGGCGGACATATTGTGACAAAGATCAATGGTGGCGGACACATTGTGAAAATAATTTCATGGTAACGAACACATTGTGTCAAATATCTATGGTGGCGGACGCATTGTAACAAAGATCCCATGGTGACGGACATATTGGAACAAACACCCATGGTGGCGGAAATATTGTGACAAAGATCAATGGTGGCGGACACATTGTGAAAATAAGTTCATGGTAACGAACACATTGTGACAAAGATCCGAGGTGGCGGACACATTGTGACAAAGATCCATGGTGACGGACATATTGGAACAAACACCCATGGTGGCGGAAATATTGTGACAAAGATCAATGGTGGCGGACACATTGTGAAAATAAGTTCATGGTAACGAACACATTATGTCAAAGATCTATGGTGGCGGACGCATTGTAACAAAGATCCAAGGTGACGGACAGATTGTGATAAAGGCACATAGTAGTGGGCACATTGTGATAAAGATCCATGGTGGCAGACATATTGGAACAAAGATCCATGGTGGCGGACATATTGTGACAAAGATCAATGGTGGCGGACACATTGTGAAAATAAGTTCATGGTAACGAACACATTATGTCAAAGATCTATGGTGGCGGACGCATTGTAACAAAGATCCAAGGTGACGGACAGATTGTGATAAAGGCACATAGTAGTGGATACATTGTGAAAAAAGTTCATAGTAACGAACACATTGTAACAAATATCCAAGGTGGCGTACACATTGTGACAAAGATACATGGTGGCAGACGCATTGTGACAAAGATACATGGGGCCGAACACATTGTGACAAAGATCCATGGTGGTGCACACATTGTGACAAAGATCCAAGGTGACGGACAGATTGTGATAAAGGCACATAGTAGTGGACACATTGTGAAAAAAGTTCATAGTAACGAACATATTGTAACAAATATCCAAGGTGGCGTACACATTGTGACAAAGATACATGGTGCCAGACGCATTGTGACAAAGGTACATGGGGCCGAACACATTGTGACAAAGATCCATGGTGGTGCACACATTGTAACAAAGATCCAAGGTGGTGCACACATTGTAACAAAGATCCAAGGTGACGGACAGATTGTGGCAAAGATACATGGTAGTAGACACATTGTGACAAAGACCCATGGTGGCAGAAACATTATAACGAAGATCCATGGAAGCGGACACATTGTGACAAAGATCCATGGTGGCGGATACATTGTGGCAAAGATTCAGGATGACAGCAAGATTGTGACAAACATCCATAGTAGCGGACACACATTTTGAGAAAGATCCAAGATGTGTCCTTCATCTCGGACAATTGTCACAATGTGTCCGTCATCATAGATCTTTGCAATGTATCCGTCCCCTCGGATCTTTGTCACAATGTGTCCGTCACCTCGGATCTTTGTCACAATGTGTCCGTTACTCCCGATCTTTGTCACTATGTGTCCGTCACCTCGGATTATTGTCACAATGTGTCAGTCACCTCGTATCTTTGTCACAATGCATCCATCATCCCGAATGATTTGTCACAATGTGTCCATCACTATATATCTTTGTTACAATGTGTCCGTCACCTCGGATCATTGTCACAATGTGTCCGTCACCTTGGATCTTTGTCATATTGTGTCCATCGGCATAGACCTTTGTCGCAATGTGTCCGTCACCTCGTATCATTGTCACAATGTGTCCATCACCAGAGATCTTTGTCACAATGTGTCCGTCACCTCGGATCAATGTCACAATGTGTCCGTCACCTCGAATCATTGTCACAATGTGTCCACCACCATAGATCCTTGTCACAATGTGTCTGTCACCTCGGATCATTGTCACACTGTGTCCGCCACCATAGATCCTTTCTCACAAAGTGTCCGCCACCTCGGATCATTGTGACAATGTGTCCGCCACCTCGGATCATTGTGACAATGTGTCCGCCACCTTGGATCATTGTCACAATGTGTCCACCGCTTCGGATCATTGTCACAATGTGTCCGTCAATTCGGATCCTTGTCACAATGTAAAAATCTTGAACGGTTTAAATAAATATTTATTTATTTGTTTAATCTCGTACTGAGGAATTTTTTTTATCTGTATGATGACGCTCAGTATCATGACCGAGGTGAACCAGCGACTGTTCCGACAAGTTATATTCCTGAGCATGGCGTAATACACAAAATAAATAAATGAATAAATAATAATCAGGAATAAACATTGACCCTTTATTGTCGTCAAGACTGAAAGAACCAAAAATACCTATGAGACGTCGCAGCCTTGGATGTCTAATCAGATTTGTATTATGACGGTGCAGGTTTCGGTAACGCATGGAGTACCAGACAAACACCTTGAATTAAAGTCGTGGAGGTGGATTCGGACTTTTTGTCTCATTAACGGCGAGGGCGAGTGATTTACGGCTGGATGGGTAACATCTCTCGGATCCAAGCTGTGTAAAACACCCCATTCTCTGCCGCTAGGCTACCGCGCATGTGAATTCTCTCTACTTTATGAGCACAACTACACAGGAACAGTGACATATTACAGAACAGTAGGAAAGAGAAGGTCTGCAGCACTAGGACTGACTTGTTTTGGGCGTCTTGTTGTCTAATGAACATATCAGGCCTCTTAATTTTATATTGAATTACAACACTATAGACTCTCTAAGTTCTACAATATATTTTCATTTAAACCAAAAAAACAGCTGTGAAATATGTTATTATGTAAATAAGTTAGTTTTACAATAAATTAAATAATAAATAAATGCACACTCACACACATATATATATATATATATATATTATAAATATCTATCATTAATATTTATGTTGATCCATTAAATTTTTGATCTTGACACCTACAATAGGGAAAATTACAACACGGTTGCATCCAAGGTCTCCAAACTAGGTTGAGGAGAGTTAACTGTTTCTGTGCGGGGACAATGCCACTTTGGTGAGTCTGTATGGCTTCATACATAGCCTCTTTTATTTGTCTGTACTCAGCAACGTTTGTATGATCTAGTGGATGTTTTTCACTGGGGTCTTTGGCAACATTATATAGTTCAGGCTGTTCTAGGAACACAATATCGCGAGAAGAACACACAAACGTACACATTTCTTTTCCTGGAAGGTAGTTTGGTCTAGCCAGCACCAATTTGTACACGTCGAAACCTGTATTATGTAAATGAAAATAATGGTGTAAATCATCTTATACAAAATTCTTGAAACATTACTTGAACTAAGCTAGGAACTATGGTTTGGTGTTTATCTTTAAAGCCGTTTACATTTCTTAAGGACATAATCTATTTTACTTTAAACTAGCTCCAAGCTATATTGGTTTTTGGTATCCTTGTATACTTGAAGAGCGTCGTTGGTGGTGGGATGTAAGCAAGAATAGTCAGCTTAACTCGTAGGAACTTAGCTAGAAGAGTTTCACAAATATAACATTACGTCACTTCTTGGTTCACTGACGCTGGCGGGGTTTCAATACATTCCATTTGCATTAGACATAAGCCAGTATTTAAAGGAAAAACAAAAAGCAAACAAACAAAATAGTTGTAATTTACAAAAGGGTTGTCAAAAATCCAGTAACGGACCAGCCTCCCTCCTCCCCATTTTCCTCATTTTTTCTCTCTTGGCATTCGTGTTTGTAAGTCATTTTTGCTGTCAAATGGAATACAATACAGCGTTTCGTTGTGAACAGAATGGTACATGCATAGAATTTTCCTGATAACTAAGATATTCATAATCAAAACTGCATTGTAGATACGCACCTGTTCTCGGCCTGTATCTGACTGCATTGATCCTAGAACCAAAGTAATGGAAAAGAAAATCATGTGAAGAGACATGGGTTTTTCCGGATAAAAGCGGTCTGAGATCTCTGCCATCTAAAACTTTGTCCGTGGGCAAGGGCCGGTTGATAGCACTAGCAATGGTCGGGAGTAGGTCCATCAGGCTGGTGGGTTCGTCTGAGATCGTCCCAGCAGGTATCACACCTGGCCAGCGGACGATCGTCGGCACCCGAATCCCGCCGTCCGCTGCACCATGGGATTTCCCGCCTGAAGACGAAAAAAAATTCCAAAGATTTGTCAAAACTGTGGTTTAGTCGCATTTTAGGTACATTATGTATATAGTACCTTATTTGTTTTGACTATGGAGGGATTTCAGTGTACATTCAATATATATACAACGTACACAGTGAGGGGTAGATCAGATAACCTATTCCCCCTACCAAGATGTCGTCGTTGAAGCCAAGAGTATTTCATACCTCGGTAGATTCCGTTATGACCCCCATTTCTATGTCCGTGCAGGTCCATCTCTTCTAGATGTCCGCCATTATCTGAGGTGAAGTACACCAAGGTGTCGTCGGTGAAACCAAGAGTGTCTAACGTCTGAAGTATCTGACCCACTCCCCAGTCTAACTCCTCGACAGCGTCACCATAGCGACCGTGTTGGCTCCTCCCAACAAACTCTGCCATATTGTCTAGGAAGGTGTGGACATGTGACCAGGACAAAAACAACAGGAACGGCCTTCCGTCTTCATGGCGATTGCGCAAAAATTCTTGTCCCTCAAGAACAAACCTCTTAGTGAGATTTTGAAGCCGTATGGGCTGTTCCACCACGTCGTATTCGCGCATCAGGAGGCTACCCGTTTGTGTAAAGTCAAGAAAATAGAGAAAAAAAGAGGTGATGACAAGGAAAAACAGAGCCATTATCGACCCAGTGAAAAACCCTCCAAGTATTCCCTTTTTGTGGAGATAAAACGTGCAGACAAGGATGACTGACGTTGTCAGCAGAATCTGGTGTCTAATGTAGGGTGCGTGAGACAGAATGACCAAGTCCCCTTCTCCACCGAAATCTTTGAGGTTTGTCAGTGGAATGCCGTAATAATAGTCAAAACCTTGCTTCATCGGATGATGACAGCTGTCGTTGTATTTCTCACAGCTTAAACCCAGGTGCCATTTACCTGAAACATTGATGGGAAACATTGATAATGATGAGCAGACAAGGAACAGTACACTACTGTTAAATATGATATTAGGTACAGGAAAAAAGTTTAATCAGGAAGGTTATGGGAAGTGTGGTTCATACCATACCGAAAATGCTTTTAGGAAGAGTTCTTACTCAGAACACTTTAAAACAACAATGAACAGGGTATTTTTTCGAAAGCATTCTTGATATCAGCGAGGTTACCCCACGTTTTATGTGAAATCACTGAGATATAAAGTGTGATCAGTAGGCTTTTAGGTGAATGTAGGGTGTTCGTTAACCACAAAAAGGGGATAATGATACAAACTACTACAGCGTGATAGCTGGCAAATGGTCACACGTAACCGGTGAAATACATGGTCACACGTAACCGGTGAAATACATGGTCACACGTAATTGGTGAAATACGGCCTCTTGTCAACTTACCTCATTTAGTGTTTCATTTTAACTGTTCGTGTAAATGCTTTAAGTGTAGAAACTTACACGCCTCCTATCATACACCATTGCTAGTAGTTTGTATATAGGTAAAAAGTGCAGTGATGTGAATTGCAATATATCAGAGGTCAGTTGTATAAAATACTCGAACTCTCTACCTATCTTTCAATTTATTTGTTTGATTAATGTATTTGTTGTTTAACGCCATGCTTAAGAATCTTTCACGTATACCATGTTACGATGGCCATGTACCATGTAAGCTACAAATATTCACACCATACTGGTGGAAGACAAGTGCTCTTCGGGGGGCGCTGTAAACCGTTTGTTGTCAACCCATGCCCACAAACAGTGAGGAGAGGTGGAGGATTCGTATACCAATTATCTGTCCAAGACAGGTTTTGAACCTACCTATCAACGCTGTAGAATAACCTGCCTCTTTGGCAATCTCGGCAAATGTTACTTCCGATGGAGGTAGACCGGCGGTGCAAGCAAGGAACGTTATAACCGAGACAACGCCACCAGGCGCCATTCCTGCATGGAGAATCAGAAACAAGAAATCCGTGTGCAAGAAAACGCCAACAGCTGCACAACCACTGGAATGCCAGAAACACCATAGCAGATAAGAAAGTGATTAGCGTTATGGCCACACCATCTTGCAATATTACAGTCATGAAAGAAAAGAAACTATAAAAGTTTAAATATTCATCTCCTCCCTCCCCCCCCCCCCCCCAGATTAGTGCCGCCCCAAAAAGTTGAAATTAAAGACCACCTGACGTTCTTATGTGCATTATGAAATAACTGGTAGAACTAAGTTTGTCTGTTTTCTTGTCACAAACGGGTTTGAGGGAAAGTAGTTTTCTCAATTCACGAATCATTGGAGTAGCCATAGATGAAAGAGGGTAACTAAATATATTTTACAATACAAATTAAATTCATGGCACCGTTTCATACCTGATCGAATTGGATACCGCCCTGTTAGAAAAGCACTTCTGCTCGGCGTACAAACGCTGGCGGCCGCTAGATGCTGCGTCAGCTTTACGCCATCGCTCGCCAGTCCGTCAAGATGTGGCGTTCTCAGGGTAGTATTCCCGAAGCAACCCACGTCGCCAATTCCCAGATCGTCGGCCATCATGATGAGGATGTTCGGGAGTTTCTGTGAGCCAGACATCCGGGCTCTCACGAGACAGATCATGGTGATCCAGGTTACAGTCGACAGAAAAAAAGTCCCCATTTCGATGTTCCCTTCTATTCACAGCATAATCTACAACGAGAAAGGCTGAAGTCATATAGTGCATGTATCTCCCCATATTCCAAAGGAGACAGCCCGAGCCATGCTTTCGGTAATCGTGAACATTACGCACAGTGCATAGTATATGCAAATATACATCTTCCTCACTATAGGGTATCGTTTCATTCTCGAATACTATAGTAAAATGTTCATAAGGTTTAGTATAGTTAAACTGAAATTTGTGTTAGCTGCTCCTTGACTGCCGTTATATCAATAAAAGTAAGGCCTACACCACCCACTAAATATAGAAAATAGCCATCCATTTCAACGGAAAAACGAATGAAGGAACAAACGATAAGGCGTTTCTCACCGTGCATGAATGTGGATGCTCCTAAGTGACCTGTTAAGATTATACCAAGGTGGCGTCTGTTCTCGCCTAAATGGAAGGAATATTAATGACTATAACTTGGCTCTCACAAGCAAAATGATCATGCCTCGTCAGCAATGGATTGTGGATCTATGTGACGTCACGTTTTGCCCTTTGGACTAAAAACCTAATTTCATTCCCTTTCCATAAATTTCGGGATACACAAATAATCGCACAATTTAGTACTGATATACACTGTACGTGTATGCGTACACGCATGGTTAACCACTGAGAAAAGCTTTATGCACTCACAGTTTACCGCTGAGAAAGACTTTATGCACTCACAGTTTACCGCTGAGAAAGACTTTATGCACTCACAGTTTACTGCTTAGAAAGGCTCTATACTCTCACAGTTTACCGCTGAGAAAGGCACTATGGACTCACAGTTTACCGCTAAGATATGTTTATGTGTACAAGTACAGTTTACCACTGAGATATGTGTATGTGTATACGCACCGTTAACCACTGAGATATGTTTCTTTGGACACGCACAGTTTACCACTGAGATATGTTTATGTGTACACGCACAGCTTACCACTGAGATATGTTTATGTGTAAACGCACAGTTTACCACTGAGATATGTTTATGTGTACACGCACAGTTTACCACTGAGATATATTTTTGTGTAAACGCACAGTTTACCACTGAGATATGTTTATATGTACACGCACAGTTTACCACTGAGATATATTTATGTGTTCACGCACGCTTTACCACTGAGATATGTTTATGTATAGCCTACACGCACAGTTTACAACCGAGATATGTTTATATGTACACGAACGGTTAGTCACTGAGATAGGCTTTATGTACTCACCATCTACTACTGACATGTGCTTTATATACTCACAGATTACCGCTAAGATAGTCTTTATGTAGTCACAGTGTATCACTGAGATATGCTTAGTTACTCGTAGTTTACAGCTTACAGATATATACTCACAATTTACCACTGAGAAAGGCTTTTTGTACTTCTAGTTTACCGCTAAGACATGAACTCAGAGTTGAATACCATTGAGATAGGCTTTATGTAGTCGCGGTTTTGCATTCAGATGTGCTTTATGTGGTAAATATACCGCTAAGATATGCTTCATGTACTCACAGTTTACCACTGAGATACGCTTTATGTACTCACAGTTTACCACTGAGATATATTTCATATACTCACACATGCAGTTTACCAATCCCTTTCATAAGTTGCGATATGTAACAGCTGTCTCCAGTATTCGAAACAATTCGAAAAATTACAAGCCAGTTGGTGACAGCATGGATCGCGTGCATGCATAATGATATATACCTATACAAGTATAACAATATATGAGTTGGAATGTCCATGTTATTTATACTTGTCATGAATTTTTACAGTTTCGCACTTCATAGATTGCTGTTTGAAACTGGGTGATATTGATTATGTGCCTTTTGAATAAACCTATCTGTCTAAAACCTAAGTATTCTGCAAATGAATGTAGGCCTGTAGACATACAGCCACATACATTTATCTGTATAAAAGGCGTAAAGCACGGCGTAAACCATTAAATAAATAAATAAATAAATAAATAAATACACATGTATGTACGGCCTAATAGTACAGCCAGCCGAGGGTCTGAGATATCAGCGGGCAGCATAAGCCTTATGCATTTCTGGGCTGCAAATTGGAGTTCGCCGAACTGTCATAGTTTTCTGGCCTGCATACCTTTTTTCTGCAGAATGATTCGAATTAATCTAAATACGACCGTAAACACCGTATAAATACACCTTCGATTCGTTATTTGCCCAGTTAATACTTGAAAATTCACCAAAAAACATATTTGACATCTTCACATTCAGCTTCTCAACACGATATCGAGTTATACAGCTCGTTGCCATTATTTCCTGCATGTCGTGATGTCATAGCTGGAGTCGCATTTGTCAATATCGTACCACGTGACTCGCAGCCAAAAAAATGAAACCGGAAGATGCTGACTTTGGCAAGTAAAATGAATTGGCAATTCGCTGGAATCAGCGATCAAAAGTGCCGATATTGATAAGGAATGTCAATATCGGCCAATGTTTTCCAGTATGCAATCTCCCCAGCTAAAGCCTTTGATGACTGATTTGGCCTAAAATAGAGCACGATGTCGGCTGAACGAACATGCTTCAATTTGCCACCCAGGTGGACCAGGTGGACAGCACTCCACTTAAGTAGTAGGACCCTGGGTAGCTGACTATCTAGTCCAGCAATAAAATTTCACAGAAATTTACATCTCGAGTCCATTCTAATGTTTGGAGTGAATATTACTCAGATTTGTAGACATGCAAACTACTGCATCGGTAAAGCATCTTTTAATTGCGATCCTTTCGTTGAAACATTTGATCCGAACACGTCAAACCAACTTGAGCCATGTTTTCTAACCTTCGGTAAAGTACCAGTTGGCAGTTTGAAAGAACAGGCAGATATTGGCAACGGTATCCAAGGACCAGAGTGCCCTTTATATTTGAAGAAAAAAAAATTCTTAACTTTTCGAACAGCTAGTACATACCTTGTCTCAAGAGATAGATTATTGATAGATGAAGGTTTGTCATTGTGGGATTTGACATGTTCTTAGGATAGGATGACTTGGGGACTGAGTGTGTACCAAACATTAGGACGATTTCGAGTTGTACAGGTAAGTGAAATATTGCTAGAGCCGGTGCCGAGTTCTACGTACAGTAGCGACTGGCTAGAGTGAGCTATTTAGTTATGCCTTAAGGTCATATGTATGCGGCTAACAGACATATAGCGTATGTTTATGCAATCCCACGTGCATTTATGTGGCACAACTTTGAAGCGATAATGTTTTTCTCTGCATGTTTGCCTCGGTTAGAAAAACCGCCAAAGACATTGGCCTAGCTGTACATGCTCGAGTTTCCTTGCTGTTAATGTATTTCTATATATACATACCTTCTCTTGTGTGTGTGTACAGAAAAACGTACGTGGGACACTCTTTGCAGGGCGTACTAATTCGCCCATTATCTCCATTTTAACACTTACCAATAACAGGAAGACGATATATACAGATGATACATAAATCAGGTGAGTAAGGCATCTGAATCAGGTGAGTAAAGCATTCTGAATCAGGCGAGTAAGTCATCTGAATCAGGCGGGATAGGCATCTGAATCATACTGGTAAAGCATCTGAGTCATGCTTCCCATTAGTGGCGAGTGAAGCATCTGAATCAGACAAGTAAGGTATCCGAAACAGGCGAATAAGGCATCTGATTTGCGCGAGGAAAGCATCTCAATAAGGAGAGTATATGTAAAGCATCTGAATCCTGCAAGGCATCTGAATGAGACGAGTAAGATCTGAATCAGACGAGTAAGGTATCTGAATCAAACGAGTAAGGTATCTGAATCAGGTGAGTAAAGCATCTGAATCCTGCGAGTAAGGTATCTGAACCAGGCGAGTAAGGTATCTGAATCAGACGAGTAAGGTATCTGAATCAGACGAGTAAGGTATCTGAATCAGGCGCGATAGGCATCTGAACCAGGCGGTTAAGACATCTGAATGAGACGAGTAAGATCTGAATCAGACGAGTAAGGTATCTGAATCAAACGAGTAAGGTATCTGAATCAGGCGAGATAGGCATCTGAACCAGGCGGTTAAGACATCTGAATCAGGCGAGTAAGAAATTTGAATCCTGCGAATAAGGTATCTGACTCAGGCGAATAGGCATCTTAACATAAATTGCTCGGGCCAATCTTTTAACACGCATGTATGAGTCACAAACATGTTTCTCTACCCACACGACCTTACTGTAATTTCTCTGTGATTTTTACCTAACGATACTCAGATACTTAATACTTCTGCTACATTACAAGTTCAGTCCTTAATAGTTAAAACTGGGAGCAATTTTACAATGTATACGTGGACAATGAGAAGACGAATTTCACATTTATAAAAGTGTATTTATTTACTTGATTGGTGTTTTACGCCGTACTTGAGAATATTTCAAGTATAGGCCTACGACGGCGGCCAGAAGTATGCTGAGCGGAAACCGGACATAGACCGGGGGAATCCGACGGTCATCCTTAGGCTGCTGGTAGACTTTCCACGAATACGACCAGAGAGGAGGGCAGTATGAGATGGACTTGAACTCAGAGCGAGCGATCTGACCTTTTAAATACTAACTCGTGTATTTATCGCCTTATTCCAACAATAATACAGTTTGTTAACAAATTGTGTGCTGTTATGAGCTAATGTGTTGGTGCAGTGCGAATATCTATAGTAATATAGACTGGTGTTTAACGATGAGCTTATATGCCGGCGGCCAGGTTTATGGATAGAGGGAACCGTAATCCCTGGAGGAAACCACCGGTCCTTGCCCAGGACAATTATACCTCTTTACTTAAAGATGCTACCGAAACAGCGGGAAATGTTTTTCGAACACGCGACCTTTTTGGTAATGGGTGTAAACATGAACGTCTGCATGGTATTTGTTGTACTGAAACATGCATGTACATGTACTCTAAAAAAAAATGGACCAGCTTTCTGAAAAGATTGGGACACAAAATATGAGTGGATCAAAGTTACTGAAAAGTCTCGTGTGATCTCACTATATCTCGCTTGCTAGCAAAGGTCATTCGGCAATCCATGGGTGTACTAGCGCCTGTTGCATGAAGGCCTATACACACGGTCAAGGCCACACATGTGCAGTATTACACAATACAAATACCGTAATCAGTTTATGAATGACGGTTAAAAATTTGGATTACCTGTACATCAAAAACCATTCACTCACCGCAGGCGATGGCCACGCGTGCAGGTGACATACCCACAACTGGGTTATCTGCATGGCTTGAAACACAGGCGCGGGCGTACTAAATTCTGACACGACAAAGTACGTGTATTTAGGTCATGAGTGGACCTAAACAGCTATAAAGGTCCACAAACAATATACCACTGTATCTATGTCTATGGTTTCACCAATTTATTTGTACACACTGATGGCTAATCACTGAGTATATCTTATAAAGTACACAGGGTGCGTTGTAAACCTGACTGGTACATAAGTCCTACATGTATAGATCTATACCACGCGTGGATTCCATGCATATGGTATACACTGCATGCATGTATGTGTATTTATAAAATGCTCTTGAGCAAAGGTGTGGGTGTTAATTTATCGCTTATATGCATGGATGTACATAAACATACATAAGTTCTACTCACCAACATAATGAATCATCTCATCGATTCGATGTGAACAGTAACAGTGCAGTCAGATGTATGTTTAACTGACTATCTGGTATGCATTTCTATAGACATACGCTGGATATGTCAGTATAAATAATATGGTCCGGAAACAAACATACTCCTCTCCATATACACGAACGTGTCGCAATTCACAATAAAGCGCCATCTGCCATATGCATGTAGCCAGGCCGGGCTGACACACAGATGTTATGTTATATATATACAGTATGTATATAAGCCGGCAGACACACGCAGAATTATCAATAGTTCATATGTTATTATACACGACCGTGAACACAAATATTGCCTCGCTTTATGCAAACTTAAACTGAAATTCTGGATTCGCGTTTTATCACGATTTATACTGAACCCTATGTATTACATGCACGTGAGCTAAGGCCACGCTTAATCCGTGCAGCTCTGTATACTGACATTGTTACAAAAGAACCATATGTAACCACCATGCAAGTTTCCTTATTATGAAGAAACAAAGCACACGGGACTGAAAACAATCACCGCGTGCAAACTTAGCATGTTTATATCAGATTCTGGAAACGTCGCCATTGACGGCCATAAATCACGAGGTATGGGTTCACAAAGTGGATTTATATAACAGAAATCGAAACAGTAACGCAAGATTCAAGGCGGTCAGATATTTCACTCATGCATAAAAAGCGCCTTATTATATTTCTGGAAATAGTTCAGCCACGTGCATACGATAATCAGCACACGTGTACTTTATGTTATGTACAAGCTTTGTACCTAACTATCCGAGCGATGACGATGTCACCATTACCTTGCCCGCGTGTAGAACGATTAGAGTGATGTCCCCTTAACCTCTCGCCTCTTTATATAACATACAAGTCGACTACTTTACAATAAATTCAATAAAATAATTTATGCTCAAGTTTACCCCTTGTGTGGTTCTGCATGATTTTAATAGTGGTGACACGTATATATACTCGAAAACTTTCAAAACGCACAACCCACCGATTACCATCAACCATTGGAACCGAAAGGTGTTTACTAAAAGCCGTTTATCAGTTGACAAATCACAGAAAAATATCGCCCTTACCAGAGCACATTGTTATATTTATTCCAATATTTGGTTTTACCTGAATTATATAAAAATTTCACCATCGTCTGTGTTATACGTAATATGTATATATTATGTATGTGTTTATAGATCTGGGGAAAGCTTCTGTATCCCGTATCCCATGCATATAAAGTGCCACCCGAAATCTACATCCTTGTTTCATATTATATACATGTGCATGCCATGTCGCATGCCATATAGAGCTAGGAGATGTATCGTAAATGATAGTTATCCGTGAGTAGTGTTTTGGTCTATCTACGTGAATACTACAACCGTGTATCTGCTTGAATGATATAGTCGTGTTGTGTTTCTGTGTGAAAACTCCTGTATGCACCCAAAAAGTCTGTTGTCTAAGTGATACAAGAACGTATTCTGCTATTGCAGCAGACTGTTCTTTTAAATATAACACACATATTCTATTAAATCAACATAAGAATTCTATTAGACTACAAGACATTATGTTGAATATGACAGAACATTATGTTATAATAACAGAATACATTCCAGCATTACTCAGATAACAGACTTTCTGTTAAAATTAACCTAGTATATGTTTTTGAGTGTGGTCCGAGAGTAGTAAAATCGTGTATATCTGTGCATGGTATAGGCATGGTATATTGTAGGGTACAATCGTGTATATCTGTGCATGGTATAGGCATGGTATATTGTAGGGTACAATCGTGTATATATATGCAAACAAATACTGAGGCTATACCATTTTGGTCCAAGGAGGTGTTGGGGGTGGGGGGGGGGGGGCTGGATGTGGGGTAGGGGTTGTGAGAATAGAGGATGTATACATTACCTAAATCATTATGGAAAATACTGTACTTGTGACAGATACTGCTATAGATATACTTTTTTATATAAATTGTGTGATTTTTTGTGTAACATACCTAGGATCAGAAGATTGTTCATCATTCTGTATGAAAGTAAGTGAATGAAAGTACTCAAAGTTTGATCGGCTTATCAGTCTTCATAGGCCTTTATATATACATTACCTGAACTGGAATTGGCCTTAGCCGATATTTTAATTTACGTGACATAGCAAATTGTTTCTTTCGAATGTGTAGAATGTATATACAGTGACCGTAGACTCCATAGTTATTAGAAAGTTAAATTTTGATGTCATCATAAAGGTAAAAAGCATATATTTTGACTTTTATTCCAGCAACACTTCAATGCCAGACCTAAATTTCGTGTGCCTCGGGACCTCGGGATCAAACCTCGTCTGATCATTGTTTTCTTGTAATATGTTGGGACCAGATTGACAGTTTCAGCACAAGTAGTGAACCCAAAATAGCAGAAATGAACACTATAGACAATATATAACCTGGCACTGCGTTTATATGTTTTAGGCGGCCGCGTTAGATTCTCCAATATGTAACGTGCACTGCGGTGGCAGGTAGCAAGATGAGACTTACCGGCCACAGCAGTGGTCGCAACCTGACGACCGGCCGCAACAGTAGGTATGACGTGCAACATGCATGGTGTCCGCTGCCCTGAATATTGCAACCGGTCGCAACGTCGCAACACGTCGGGACCGGTCGCAAAAGCCGCCGCCGGCCACTGGCGTCATGTCGGAGTTGGTGAATCTAGTGGCATCGTAAATCGATGTAAACCAAGTGGTAACCGCACGAATTCAGAAAATAAATAATTGTCACAAAAAATTGTCATGGATCGTTTTTGCTTCGTGGAGACTAAGAACACGTTAGTTGATTATGGAGACCACTCGGTTGACATCGATTTACGATAGGGAAGATTTAATGCGCGTGTGAATATGCGGTAAATGTTCCTTACTGTCGATCCGACACATTAGAAGCAGTTTCTCTCCGTAGCTCTCACAATACTTCGTGTTGCTCTATTTAAGATTCACACCTACATTCCGCAACTATAAATGTCTTCTTTCACAAGTTGAATCTCAGGCGGCGAAATGCGCATTCAGAGGACTCTGACATCGACTTTCTCGTAATTAATGTACCGGTACCGGTAAGCATGAGTGATTTAGTTTTCTTGCACTGAAGGACATAGACCAGGGAAAAAACGGAATTCGGAAGAGATGAAAAAAAGTGTTATCTTTTTTTTTTTTTTTTTTTTTTTCTTATTCAATTTTCTGTACTCCTAGCAGACACACGTTTATCAAGGCAAGCGCCACGTTAGGCAGATCAGGTACATGTAAACCTAGCGTTCATTGGCCAATGTTACGCCTGCCAACTTGGTTTTAACTAATAGAATAAGGATAGATATCTTCAGCGTTAGATCTATTTTTGGCAACACGTGACGAGGAGCTCTGTCACAACAGTCGAGGTTTGCTGTTAAATTCGGTCTCACGTTGTGCATGGAAATCTTCAAAATTTCATTTTAATTTTATTCAAGATGCCAGTCTAGAATAAACAGGGATATTTCTATTTACGCAGTCACTTTCCAGCGTGGGATGTTACGGCCTATTTGGAAGTCAGCAGTGTTGAAATATAAAGATTCCCTTGCACTGTACGGTCGTACTTAAGCACACGTGAGACGTATCATAATCTACGACTGTTGTGGGCCTGTTGTGTTTTCACTTCACCGTCACTGCCTTGTGATTTCGGGAGAAAACTTTTATTAACACAAAATGAAAGTGGGCATAGTGAAACGCGCAGTGGTGTTGTGCCTTGTCGTCGATTTGATGCTGGCAGGTATGTGTAAAACAGCCGAACTGTTCAACATTTTATGCTGGACCGTAATTGTACATGTAGCCTAATGAATTAGACGTAGTATGAGCTGTATCGTTAGCATACAGCGTCTGATTCATTAGACTGGTGTACATGGAGATGTTTGTATTAGGCCTTAGTATACAAGATAATAAAGTAATACAATTTCACAGCTAGTATTACTGTTGTGTTACAAACTCATGTGGTTGTAAAATGTGCTTATTAATGTGAGTATGTGGATTTCTGCCCTCTTGGGGCCTCTGATTAAGGATACATGTATGTATGCAGTGCAGGCCTTTGTGATCTCTTCAGTCAGAGGACTCTTGAACTGTGTTTTTTTTATAGTGAGGTGACAATTCCTCATTCCCTTAATTAATGGTATTAAACCTTGCGGTTAAATGGCATTTCTGGATAACAGAAACACTATTACGTTTAGTGAAGAATTTAGGAATAGGTTAAGTAACAAAAAGGTTGGTTCTCTGGAAAAATCAATCTGTTTAAAACGAAGTATCTGAGGTGTCAGTTTCACATCCAGCTTAAACTGTCAGAAAGTGATGATTGTGTAGTTTACTGTTAATGTTGTTCAGCTGTTTACTGTATCATAATACTTTACATTACAATGTTGCAATTTTAACAACTTGTGTACTTTTCAGATGATTCTGTTCATCTGAAATGGCCCCAGACTACAAAACAGTTGATGAAATTTGCAGCAAACTCGACTCTACAACAAGCATTCCAGGATCATGTTAAAAAATATGGCACTGGCAAACTGGTGAGACACTTACTACACTAACAGCCAGCATGTAACCATGTATGAGTATATCATTAAGCAACAATCAAAATGAAATCAATTCACCTACTGTTCCCAATTCTCATAAATTAGTTGATTACAAATTAATTGTTTAGTACAAGCATGAGTGTGTTTTTGGTTCACAGATGTGTTATATCAAGAGTATATAATACTGATTTGCTTTTGTTTTTTTTTTTGTCTTCTGTGAGTTCAAGTCCAGCTCATGCTGGCTTCCTTTCCGGCCGTACGTGGGAAGGTCTGACAGCAACCTGCAGATGGTCGTGGGTTTCCCCCATGGCGTAAAACATCAATCAAATAAATATATTTTCTTTTTTGTTGTTGTTGTTTTTTTGTTTTGCCGGGGGGGGGGGGGGGGGGGGGGATCCAACAGATGCATCCATTTTTGGGTATTTGACATCCTTTGAAGGTGTGCTAACTCAACACTCACAGGTAAATGGTGCATCTAAGTAAACTTCCTCCTTCCTGTAACTCTAATATGCACTAAGTATTGCATGTGGTCATTTAGATATTACCTTCTCTCGGGTTTCTGTTTCTGATTTCTGTTTCAGGAAGTATGACTCTTACCCATTTGTATTTGTTTTCACATGATCTCTCAGTGTGTTTAATGACTAATGTGAACAGGTCGTATCTTGTTTTGCTTTCGCTATGGATGCTGATGTAATGTAGTTGAATTTGTCGTTTGACATTGATACAGGAAGTACAACCAAGACATCTGAAAGACTACAACTGAATAGAAAGCCCAGCAACTTTGTTTATAGGTTTGTTGATTTCAAATAAAACAGAGATAAACCACAAGTTTTTTAAGAGAATTTGCCTTGGTCTACTCTTAAAATACAGATGACATTAATAATTTTGTGCCACAGTTCTTGTCGGAGGTTCAAGCCATTCAGGTTTTAAACCATATTTTAGTATTGTTATTCTTAGCTAAATTGTTGCGCCTTTCTCGCAAAAGCAGTCAATAAGAATTCAAGCCTTTAATACTAGACATATGAGAGTAACACCATCTGATATCCCAATGCATGGAGACAAAACTGATTCAAACTGATTCAACTAAAAATGATGTTACCGTATGCAACATTGCAGCAAAATAGAAAGTGATATCATATAGAAGTGATATCATATAGAAGTGATATCAGTATAAAGCCATAGAAGCTATTTCAGTATATACCGAACAAAACATAAACGCAATATTTTTGTTTTTACAATATTTCACAAGATAACGCTGTGATTTTGCCAATATAATACCAAGGGATGGCAAGAGCAAAACTCTACACCAGTGTACAGTTCAGTCTCCAGAACAAATGTGTTATCGATTTCAACCCTATTCACCATTTTGACCCGTCAGACAGGTGTGGAACTATCTGTAGTATTCAATGATCTGTAAGGTCTTCCCTGGCACTCCTTACCCTCAGGTGTACAAACCCGTACAGACCAAGTTCTGTCAAAAGGCACGATGCCACCGATGCCACAAAACCAATAAGAGTGTGCCATCGGCATGCTCGATGCTGGCATGACCCTTAGAGCTGTCGCCAGAGCCCTTAATGTCAATGTGTCAATGATCAGTCATCTCAGAAGACCTCATGAAGAATTTAGCACGACAGCTAATCCCCCACATGCCGGCCAACCATGTGTAATTACCCCTGACCAAGACAGTCATATTCGCCTCTTCCATCTCAGTGACTGTTTCAAACAAGCCACTGCCACAGCTAATAAAACAGTCGGGCTCTATAATAACTAGATTTCCACTCAAATGGTTTGGAATTGCTCTAGAGAAGCGAATTTGTGTGCCTCTAGACCACCCCAGGGCCCAATAGGTGACCCATTTGTCTGGTGCCATGGGGTAACATTTTTGCACCACAAGGTTTATGCTGTATGCAGAGTATTTCTGCAGCCCAAAAACATTGAAGTGCTTGACTGGCCAGCATATTCACCTGATCTGTCCCCAATTGAACACCCACTTGACTGGCGTTTTCGTCATCGGCTTCCAGTTTGGGGTAACATCACTGAGTTGTGTTTGGCCCTCACGCAGAGGTGAGAAAACATTCCACAAGTCACATTTGACCTTTTCACGTTGATGATGTGCAGCATTGCAGCAGGCAAATGGCGGACATACTCGGTACTGAAGCGTGGAATTTCCCAAACTTACCCACAAACTGTTAAGGGCCCATTTCATCCCCCCACCCCTCCCCCGAAAAACGGTAGTGGAAGGAATTCGGTGTTGCGTATTTTTTCGTACAGTATAGTTGAAGTCTTACCAATGTAAAGATCATAGATGTAATATCAGTAAGGTCATACATGTATAAGTCATATCAGTAAAGTTATAGAAATGATATCAGTAAGGTCATAGAATTGGTATTTGTAAGGTCATTCAAGTGATATCAGTAAGGTCACAGAAGTCATATTAGTACCACCATAAGAGATGTAAGAACGATATCAGCAAGATCATAGCGGCGATATCAGTAATAGACATTACATCAGTATCGGTCATACAGACAACATCAGTAAGAGCAGAGAAGTGATGTTGTACGGATATAGAAATTTGAAAGCTGTAATAGCCATACTGAATGGCATGATGATAAACATAATATGTCTGCTACATAATCCTACTCCATGTCTATTAACAGCTCTCAGCAATATTACATAGTGTGTTTGATATCAAACCAGATCCAATATGTATATACATGTAACTTAAATAATCTTGATATGCAAGTCTGCCTTGTTTTCTTGACAGAGCCTCTACCATCAGTTTCCTTGTGCACCCTTAGCTAATCAGGCACCCGCCACCTCAGGTAAGTTGAGTCTTTGTTATCAGTTTGGCATGACTCTCTGTAGTTCATGACCTTGCCTGCTGTCACATGTTCACAGTGTTAGCCATAATCACAACCACATGCAAACAGAACACATCTTACCTTTTTAAATTTGAATGTCCCACCCTCATTCAGTATCTTTGAGAATGGTTCAGTGTGCTGATATAGTGACTTTTGTGAGGTACTGATGTCTGTGTCAAAATAGTGTGTCATGTGTAATGTGAATACCTGACAACCTAATGTACATTTATCTGCTGCATCCTCTGTGAATCAGCATTTTCTTAAATTTGCATACATTTTCTGGCAAGTTTGTCGTGTTATGATTTATTTCATTTACATGTATTTACTGAATGAGTGTTTCAGTTCAGTTTCCAGGTTAAGAAAAAGCTTTTAAATCACTGTTTTCTGAGTTCAAAATTTCATGGAAATCTTCATCAACTCTCAACATGGAACAAATATTTTGAGAGAAAACAATATCAAGAGAAACTGATTTTGTTCATCATTAGAACCTGTTTTTGAAAGTATAATTTGGACATCCCTCCCAACCTTGAACTAACTGTCAGTTACTTTGTTCGCATAACTAAAAAACTGACCTGATTTGTTTTGATGAACTAGTGACAGTTGGGATGTGACACTTATGACACGAGATAACCCAGACAGACAATGTTACCTTTGTCCTCTTCTGATCAGGTGTTACCATTTTATCAAAGTACATTTGTTTGTCAAATGGTCACATAAGGATAAGAAGTAATGACTAGAAACAGTGAGCTGTGCTAATCTGAAGCCATGAAGTTTCAGGGCTGGTAGAATATGTAAGACCGCGGACATCCGGCATTTGCTGTTAGACTCACGCCAAAAACACTTACTCGCTCACACACAGCGGTGAGAACATTAATTGGGTAAATAACATGGGAGTTCACGTATAAATCCAAAACCAGGTTTTGTTGACATTCAGAATTTTTGTATCATGCGTACATTGTTCTGTTGCCTTACAATCCATAATTTCTGGTTATTATCAGCCGCACTTCTATGAATATCGTCCAGTATTGTCCATTTCCCTATACCTTCCCATGTTATCTTTGACGTGGTCATCTGCTTGCCGCTGCCTCGTACGAGTGAAGTGCCCGGATGTCCACAGTCTCCACTCTCTTGGCCTTCACTCACTATAAGGATGAAAAAGTTGGCATTGTAATATAGTACGTAATACAACTATCATGAACAGAAAACACAGATGTTCAGCAAGAGACGAAATTTACTGGTAGACTCTAATTGATTAATCATATACACTGGTACCACCAAGTGGCAATAATACTGAACAGCTGAAGTCAGTGTGAAAATCAGTTATAATGAAAAATCATTATCAGTGATTGATTTGATTGGTGTTTTACGCCGTACTCAAGAATATTTCACTTATACGACGGCGGCCAGCATTGTGGTGGGTGGAAACCGGGCACAACCCGGGGGAAACCCACGACCATCCGCAGGTTGCTGAGGGACCCACTGCAGAGATGAATGAAATCTATAACATGATAGCACAATGTAGTGACAGACATGTATGTGTTCAACTGTATGGACAGCCACAAATTAGTGCGTTAGTACATATTATTCATTAACACATATAATTCATTGACCTGCTGCTTATGAATTGACAACTATGTATTTTTAAATTTTAATTTATTTCTACTTCACTTGTTTATCTACATTGATAAAATTAACCACAACCGGTTTTGAAGTCTTTAATTTGCCATACTCATGTTTGTAATTAAACTGATAATTTACAATATCAAATTCTTAAAATTCATGCATAAGATATATGTAATTTTTGTAAGAAAAAATCTGATTTGATTCAGTCACAATAAAACGTTACTGTGGTTCATCAAGGCTGTGTGTGCTGGTTCAGCTGACTTGAGGTACTGTGTACATACATTAAGATATTCAGGATCACGACAACATCAACAGGTGAATAATAATGAACTTGTGTTACATACAAGTGGTGTCAGTTTGAGACTGCCATCAACAAACAGCTATGTCTATGAATCAGTAAACAGTTGGTGTACGTGGAAGCGCAGGGGTTGTAGAAATGTGGCTGCTCCTGGCTACAGACGTATTGGGTTTCAGGAGGTGTGTGTGTTTGTAGGGCTGGAGATTAATTAGTAAATGGTCAATATGGAAAAAAACAGGTGTGGTTGTCATATATTGCTCAAAATATATTAGGTTATAATAGTCATTCTATATAAACTACATGCATTACAGATTTTATACTTCAAAGGAATGATTATGTGAAATATCCGAATTCTAGAGTAATGCTCTTTTCATAAAAAAAACAACAATATAATGGTATGTTCTGGCCAGGTCAGTTTGAAAAATTCTTCAGACCAGAGTAGTAACCAGAAATCCATCTTTCTCTTTCAGTCCACAGGCTAAGCCCAGTTAATGTAGGTGTGGTTGCAGCCCTCGGAGACTCGCTAACAGTAAGTATGATATGTACATGTAATAAGGTTTTTGTGCCTTACGTAAAGATTTTTGAGGGTAATGCAGTTTAGACTTACGTCATGTCTTCACATGAGTTTCTTATCTTGTGTTCATTACAAACAGAGCACTGCCCTTTGACATTGTTTGATGAGTTATAATACAGCATAGTGCTGAAATGTATGTTTGAACGCTTATATGGTGTTTTACGTCACACTTACGAACAGTTTTTCAGTCTTATGATGATGAGAAGTCATTAGGTGTGCATACATATGCTCTGTCCTCTTCTGGCAGGGCGAATGCTGCCACCACTGATCATATGGAAGATACCAGACATGACACCCCATACAACCATGCCAACTAGTCCGATTTCCTTGCTTTAACTTCTCAGTGCTGAGCGCCAAGCAAGACAGCAACAAGTACCATTTTTAAAGTCTTTGGTATGAGCCGACCTGAGTTTGATCCCAGGTCTCCCAACTTTGAGACGCACGCTCATTAGTTCACCGAGGTGGTCTGCAGTGTTGCGAGTTTTGCTGCGTTTGTATGAACTGACCTTCAGTGCTCAGTTCTGTGTCATTTTCTGGTGGAATCTTGGAGTAGTATCGTCTTACTTTACTACCCTCACTGATGTAGCTATTTAACTCGTTGCTTTGTGATCTACTTGTGCTTTTGATATGTAACTGATATGTTTTGGCAGTTTAAATCTTTATAATCCAACCCAGAAGGGCATGAAAAAATATTAGCATTTTCATTGCTGCAGGTAACTTTTGAGGCACCAAAACTACATCATTGAAATCCTTTCCATCGAGCAGATGTTGGGAAATGTGCGAGGTTTTTTGAGAGGGAGGGATGAACTCAGTATTTACAATGAATTTTTCGAATTTTAAAATAGCACTCTTCGTACCTTGACCTTGTTCATCTTGATGAACTAGCCATGTGTGTACATGTATGTTTGCTGGTCTGCTTGTAGGCTGGTACTGGGGTGAAGGCTCTGACCATCATTGGTCTGCTGAGGGAATGGAGAGGACTGTCATGGAGGTGAGAAGATAAAGACTAATGATTATCACACCTGTGGTGTGACATTGGAATCTTAGACCTGATAACAACAACATCACATTGTGAGGCTTGTCTGGTAATGTAGTAAGAATGTGACACTTGCAGCTTGTCGGACAACCTGAGGGTTGTCAGGCAATGTATTCAGAGTTTGACACCTCAGGCTTTTCCGATGATATAGTCAGAATTGACACCTTAGGTTTGTCAGGCAATGTAGGCGGAATGTGACACCTGAGGCTTGTCAGGTAATTTAGTCAGAATATAACACCTAAGAATTCTGGGGCAATGTATTCGGAATGTGACACCTGAGACTTGCCAAGCAGTTTAGTCAGAATGTGACACCTGAGGCTTGTCAGGCAGTGTAGTCGAAATGTGACAGGTAATTTAGTCAGTATGGGACACCTTAGGCTTGTCGGACAATGTAGTTAGAATGTGACTCCTGAGGCTTGTCTGGCAATTTAGTCAGAATGTGACACCTGAGACTTGTCAGGCAATTTAGTCAGAATGTGACACCTGAGGCTTGTCAGGCAGTGTAGTCGGAATGTGACAGGTAATTTAGTCAGTATGGGACACCTTAGGCTTGTCGGACAATGCAGTAAGAATGTGACTCCTGAGGCTTGTCTGGCAATTTAGTCAGAATGTGACACCTGAGGCTTGTCTGGCAGTGTAGTCAGAAAGTCACACCTGAGGCTTTTTGGTCTATGTTGTCAGAGTGTGACACTGGGGGCTTGTCAGATGATGTAGTCAGAATTGACACCTTAGGCTAGTCCCAGTGTAGTCAAAACTCTGGATAGTTTGGCAGTGCAAATCTTTAGGAAGGAATTTTACCTGTGAAAGTGATAAAAATCAAAATCAGGTATTGATGCAAGCCATTACTCTTTTTACAGTGGTGGTGGAGATTTGACTGCTGAGGAAGCTCCAACTCTGCCCAGTAAGTAGTTGAGGCTACCAGATCACTGATGCACAGATCACGGTCACAGCTATAAATATTCTCAATATTTTGTGCTGACCTAATATAAATTAATAACTTATTACGACATAAAAGGCATTTTTTTTGGCATCACATAATGTTTTCCTATAAGCTGGAAAATATAAGACAACAAATATTTTCTCTTGTTAAAACTGGACCTGTTGTTTTGGTTGATTTAGTACTAAATTTGATGTCTTTTTGTCACAGGCCAACAAATCTTTTAACAGATTTACCCTATTTCAGTGAGTGACATTTTTAAAAAATATTTTTAAGACTTTATCAAGAAGTACAACCCCAATGTGAAAGGCTTTTCTGTGAAGACTGGCTCCTATGAAAGCAGGAATGCTCATCTGAATGTGGCTGATCCTGGAGCAGTAGCTAGGTAAGTATAGTCACTTAAATTCAGTATTCACTAAAATGGGAGTATTCATTAAGTTTTAATTATCATCTTAATAGACCTGATATGCAAGTAGCAACTAGGTAAGTACAGTCGCTTGAATGTAATATTCACTTAAATGGAATATTCAACTAGCCAATAATACTAGGTGTGATTTTCATCTAAATATAGCTGATCCTGGGACAGTAGCTAGGTATTAAGTATTTACTTAAATGGAGAATTCCCTTAAGGTCCATAATACTAAGATTGATTCTCATCTAAGCATAGCTGATCCTAGAGCAGTAGTTAGATATCTGTAAGTAGTCATTAAATTCAGTATTCTCTTGATCTGGAGTGTTCACCTAAGGCCATAATACTATGGTTACTTCTCATCATATAACTGATCCCTAAGCAGTGGACCGATGTGGGTAAGCATTATTTTACTGAAATAAAGTATTCACTGAGACCTGCTTTCTGTTCATCTTAATTTGGCTGATTCTAGAGCAGTAACTTAGTAAATGTTCACTTAAAATGAATATTCACTTGGGCCTAACCGAGAATCAAGAGGTCACCTGAATATACATGTAGGTATCTAATTGTGTGTATGTCTCCCTCCCCCAGTGACATGCCAGGCCAAGCTAAGTTGCTGGTGGAGTGCCTGAAGACAGAGCCGGGGGTGGACTTTGAGAATGACTGGAAGGTGATCACTCTCTTTATCGGGGGGAACGACCTGTGTGATTATTGTGAGGACCAGGTAAGTTCTGCTGTCTCCCATGGACAGGTTCTGTGAAGCAGCCACAGCGTATCTCTGAAGCAGTCTCCATGGCAATGTCCAGCAGTGTCCATGGCATCCCAAAGTCCAGCAAATGTCAAAGGGAACACAAAGTTCAGCAATGTCTCTGACAACCCAAAGTTCAGCAATGTCTATGGCAACACAAAGGTCAACAAAGTCTGTGACAACACAAAGTTCAGCAATGTCTATGACAACACAAAGTTCAGCAATGTCTGTGGCAACACAAAGTTCAGCAATGTCTGTGGCAACAAAAAGGTCAGCAATGTCTATGGCAACACAAAGTTCAGCAATGTCTATGGCAACACAAAGTTCAGCAATGTCTATGGCAACACAAAGTGCAGCAATCTACATGGAAACACATACACAGTGTCCACAACAACACAGAGAGGCAGTTTCTACAACAACTCATAGTCAAACATTTTCGATGGTTGTAAATCATAATATTTTGACCCAGAACTAAGGTACAAGCAAGCAAGTAGTGTAATGGAGTGAAGTTTGAATGAGCCAAAAACAATCGTACAGCACAAGAATTCTGTCAAATATGAAGTACAAATATTTCATTGACAGAACTATGCTGGGTATATATATTAATATTAGACTGTATTTGAATCTAGCCATTTGAAACCCAGCTTCATTCTTGATGTGTGGTTGTCGCAAGTCCTAGAGCCTGCTTTCTTTAATCTATCCCTGACCTAGTTATTAGATTATTAGCTTGTAAAATTAAGATATCCATTACCCATATAAATATGTTCAGTATGATTGAGTGTCGTGGTTGTCTCCCCTTGCAGGAAAAGTTCAGTGCCACGAATTACCTGAGAGATGTCCAGGCAGCCTTGGACACGCTGCACGACTCTGTTCCACGGGCATTTGTGAATCTGGTGCAGGTTTTAACTGTACCCATGGTGGAGGAGCTCAACAAAGGTCTCATCTGTTATGCTCTTCATTTGTAAGTCATTGACCATTATTTCAATTTCAGCATTAGTCCTACACAAAGCATTGGTATAATTTATAGTCAACATTATATATAATTGAGTAACTTTATAACGTTAGTATTTTTAATAATCCATTTCATGCTTAAATCATCCTGGTGTAATGATATGTTCTTGAATGCAGCACATGTGACTATACAAATAACTAATTGAGTAAAGAAGATACATTATGTAATTTACATTTCAGATATGCCTGTAAATGTGGAGCTTTTCCCAAAGATGATGCAGCCCGACAGGAAATGATTGCTGCAGGAGTAGCATATCGTAAAGCCGTTGAAGATCTAGTACTGAGTGGTCGCTATGACGACCGTGAGGACTTCACCGTGGTACTGCAGCCATTCCTCACAGAAACCAGGCCCCCCAGGGATGTAAGTAAAAACTACAATGAATAATACTTCTACACTTTGGGAGACATTTTATCAGACACGATCATTTCTTTATTATTTGTAATCCATTTATTAGTAATTAGAAGGCCAGCATTAAGATGCTTACTGTTGCTTTAAATTGTACAGTTGGAGCTTATTTTTGAAGTCATTTTGGTAACAGGCCTTTGTATATTACAGTGTAGGAACTGTATTTATTATTTTTTTTTGTGTTCCAAATTATTGACGCAATATTTAGTTTCACTGCCCAGAATAACTTGACGCACTGAGCTGTTCCCCTTGATCCGCTTCAAGACCATTTTTGTACGCATATGCTCTTCACAAGCATAAGAAAACATAAATGTAAAGTAATGTGGGTGGGCCATAAAACATTTAATTGAAGTCTGTATATGTAGTTTAAAAATACTTTGAGCTGTTAAAGTGTCTTTATTGTATCATTTGAACTCATAATTATATGTCTCTCTTTATCTTTTGTAGCCCAACAATGAACCTGACCTGAGTTACTTTGCTCCAGATTGTTTCCACTTCAGTGAGAAAGGTCAAGCAGCTGCAGCAGAGGGGCTGTGGAATAACATGGTAGGGACATTGTTGTACATTGTAACAGTGTAACATACATGGTAGGGACATTGTTGTACATTGTAACAGTGTAACATACATGGTAGGGACATTGTTGTACATTGTAACAGTGTAACATACATGGTAGGACATTGTTGTACATTGTAACAGTGTAACATACATGGTAGGGACATTGTTGTACATTGTAACAGTGTAACATACATGGTAGGGACATTGTTTTAAAAACGAATTCAGCAGTTGTCTGTGGATTTAGTGAATGTTTATGTGACTGTCAACCAATCAACATTAAGAGCATATATCATCACATGACATATTCTAAAATGTGGCTTTTTTGTGAAAAGGTAGCTTCTTTGAATCATTAATAGAAAACTAATATTCTATCATATATTTGTGTGGATTATTATGACAAGTACTCATGTTCAAGCTGAGCAGAAATCTTCATCATATTTACATTCCTGAAGAAAGTGTTACAGTTAAATATGCCTTCATGTCTCTGCTACATCAGTTTGTACATTGTAACTGCCATTTGTGAACTTGAGATCCTGAGTTGTTGGTAATTAACTCATACAGTACATTATTGTTTGTGACAATGTGCAGATAGAGCCAGAAGGTCAGAAGAGAACAAGCTGGACCCCTGGAGAGCAGATTATTTGCCCCACCGATGTGAGTCAACTGAGTAAAGTGACATATATCTGATCTATATACTATGATGTGATTCATTTATGCATTTATGGGTGGCTTTGTACTGCTTTAGTACTGATATAAGAATTTGTTCTCGAAGTGACGAACACGATTAGGAAATCAGGAAATTGTCTTGAATTCATGCAGTTTCACCTTGAATAAAACTGCATTGCCTGAATGTATTCATGGCTGTACATTGTGCCAACATGGTTGTACATTGTGCCAACATGGGTGTATATTGTGCCAACATGATTGTACATTGTGCCAACATGGTTGTACATTGTGCCAACATGGTTGTACATTATGCCAACATGGTTGTACTATGTGCCAACATGGTTGTACATTGTGCCAACATAATTGTAGATTGTGCCAACGTAATTGTATATTGTGCCAACAGGATGCTTTGTCAAAATTTTAAGTGCATAGAATGGATGATTATAGTGTAACGCCACATCAGCATTATTTCAGCCATATTGTGGCCTGTAAACTTAAATTATGTCCATTTAAACATTGTCTTGCCACAACCTGTCTTTCCTGTACGTATGATTTATTTATTTATTTATTTGATTGGTGTTTTATGCCCTACTCAAGAATATTTCACTTATACAACTGGCAGGCAGCATTATGATGGGGGAAAACTGGGCAGAGCCCAGGGGAAACCATGACCATCCACAGGTTTATGGCAGACCTTCTCACTTATGGCCGGAGAGGAAGTGAGCATGAGCTGGACTTGAACTCACAACGACCACATTGTTGAGAGGCTCCTTGGCCATTGAGCTGCGCTAGAGTGCTAACCAACTGAGCCATGGAGGCCCCCTGTATGAATGAGGTTGCTGGCTTAAATTTAACCTCCAATAGTCAGATACTTGGTGAGGGTAGTGGATTACTCCAGACTTTCTGGTTCCCTTCACCTACAAACCTGACTCCCCTGATAGAAGTGAACAGTTTTGAGGATGGCATCAAGTACCAAATAAATAAATGACAGTTAACTATTCAACATTTAATTCATGTTTAATATTCAAACAAATATTTTCTTTTAGGCCACACCATTCTTCTTCACTCGTCAGAACACTGATGAGTTGAATTCCAAGATGGGCTTCCAGGGCTCAAAGGGGGCATTCTTTGCCCAGGACAAAGAGGATTCTCAGGCCTTAAACGGGGCACTTTCTGCCCAGAACAAGCAGGATTCCCCACCCAAGGGACAGGGTGCTAACATCAGCCCCTCAGTGGTCGTGCTGGGATGTCTCATTGCCATCGCCTCTGTGGCCCTTGCCCTAGGAATCTCTCTCAAGGTGCGCAAAAGTCGCCAGCAGAGAAATCCTGAGAATGTTGGAATACTGCTACACAGTATGGGCAGTGCTGTGTACACATAGCCTGAGTGTCAGCAGTGAACTATTAAAGGCTGCTCAAATAGCCAGGGACAAACAGTAACTCAGGCTCTGTTAACACTAGAGAGAAATGATATCCATCAGGATTTTTTCTGAAAGGTACACATACCTGAATATAACATTGTTGTTTATCTTTATGCTGAGAAAACAGAGATACTCAATTTGGCCTTCAGGGATTCTATTGGATTCCAACTTTTAGATACATATACATTGCTTAATTTACATTGATAATCAATATAAACTTTTATTGCCTTACATATAAATGAATACAGTGAAGACTTCTTGTAAGTCTACATGTTTAAATAATGTTGGGGACTAAAACAAACTAGATGTATTTCATCAACTTAAATGTGATTTAATGTCTTATTTGGCTGGTTTTGTGTCACCTTTCATGTCAATTCAGCCATTTTTGAGAAAGTTTTACATTAGTAAATTAAAAGTGTTAATGTACTCAGAAACCTGTGAAAGCCTTAGCTTGTGAAATACTCTGCAGGCTTGCTGCATATTCTTGGCAGCTAAGCGTTCTGTAACACTATCAGTGTGTGTGACTGATGGCTAGCTTTACATTTGCACTTAGCTTGTGTAATAAACTGTGGATATGACTAAACTGTAATATAACTCATCTGTGCCATTCCACTTACCTAACACAAGATCTTTGTCTGTGATAAAGCATCAAGATATTAATAGATCTTTTCTTTTGCAAGAACTAGCAAATGATTTTGAATTCTGTAATGTGATTTTTGATTTTGGAGAAAACATGTGTTGCGTATTTGGAATGTATGTCATTTTTCCAGGGAAAAACTTCTTGTAAAAAATAAACTTTTGTGAGGTATATTTAAAATAGCAATATTTTGCATCACTTTTTTTAAAGAAATTAAAGTGTTTTTGTACAAGTTAATCCAGGGAAATTTTTATGACTTGTGCTTTAAAGTATATTTAAATTTTTTATAGCCTATGAAATGTCTTGTATGTTTTCCAGATATAATATATATATATATGTATGTATATCTGTGGATGATTGCCGGTGCTTATATATGTATATGTCAAGCTTTTTTCCACTATTAAAGTATGTACTCAGAAATATCTGTTACGTGAACAATTTTCTGATCTTGCTGATTGCTGTTTTGCCCTAAATGAGCCAGATTTTGATAATTCATTATTTGAACCTGTTAATAGCACAGGCTCTTATGTCTTAAAACATGTGGCTCTGTTACTTCTATTTACATTATTATGTGATTGTTAATGGTATGTTTACTGAAGATTCTGGTTATGTAACCATAGATACTTATGTACTACATATATATGTATGTGTAAAGAAAATATGCTCACTCAGTCGTATGTAAATTATCTATATACCAGACTATACTTTACCTTTGGATGTACTTTAAGCCTTCAGTCCTAAATTGGATAATGCTTAACACAAAAATATCCCTTTTGAACAGAACTGTCAGGATCACATTTGCCTGAGCTATGCTAACTTCCCCCTGAGGGTTATAAACATTTGTAAGTCAAACAAAATACTGTATATAGTCTCACAAATTAAAATTGTATTTCGGAGCAGGTCATTATGGAGAAACAGTTCTGTAATGTTTTTTTCTGTACTGGTCAGAAATGAAGACATGAAGAGAGATCAGATGTCTGTGTGGATAAGCATACTGGATGTTTATTTCTATGGTTATTCCATATTATAATGTTCATGTTAAGTAGCAAGCAATGCTGTTAAAATCTTTGAATAAATTTATCTTTGCAAATTACTATAAAAGTGCTTTAGGCTTGTGTGCATGACCATGTTTGTTTTCCGAAATTGTGATGAGTAAAATCATCAGTACTATAATCTTGAAGCCATATCTAGTGTTGGTATACTGTGACTGGATGGGTCCTTTCTACTGTGTATGGTGTACTGTGATTGGGCAGGAAGTGCTGTCTGGTGTGAGTATTCTGTGACTGCTATGTCTGGATGGCCATGTCCTGTGACTGGGTGGCATTTCATGTCTGGTGTCTACTGTGATTGGGTGGTCTGTCTTATCTTTTACTTGCGAAGGTGTTGCAGCAGCCTGTGGATGGTCATTTGGTCACAGACTCAGCTGGGTTTCCTCCCACCATAATGCTGGCCACCTCATATATGTGGAATATTCTTCAAGATGACTATAAAACACAAATTATATAAATAAATATATTATTGCTGTGTGTGGTGTCATGTCTTGTGTGTGTCCACTGTGACTGGATGGAGCATAATATCTGGTGTCTATGTACTGTGACTGGCCGTGGCATCTTCTCTGGTCTGCTCTGTCAGTGTGCTATGACTGGGTGTGGGGTATCTTGTCTGGTGTCAGCATCATGACTAGGTGGGCATCATGTCTGATGTCTATGTACTGTGACTGAGTGGGGCATCTGATCTGGTGTCCATGTAATGTGACTGAGTGGGGCATCTGATCTGGTGTTTATGTACTGTGACTGAGTGTCGTATCATGTATGTTGTCTATGATATTTTGTTGGATATGTCACGTCTGTACATATCATGACTGGTAAGGCGTCATAGCTTTACTATGGCTAGGTGTGGCACTGTGTCTGTACTGCGACTGGGTGGGATATCATGTCTGGCCTCTGTGTATTTTGGATGGGATGTCATGTACATTGTCCACAGAGTGTGACTGGGTGGGATGTCATGCCTGTACTCTAACTGGATGGGCCATCATGTGTGTTGTGTATGTACTGTGTCTGGGTGAAGCATTGTGTCTGGTCTCAGTAATCTGTGACTGGGTGAGGTGTCATGTCTGGTGTCTGATTCGTTGGACCATCTTGTCTGGTGTCTGTACTATATCTGGGTGGAACATCTTTTCATGCTTGAGTATGACTGGGTGGAGTGTCATGTTTCGTGTGAGTATACTGTGACTGGGTGGGGTGTCCTGACTGATGTCTATACTTGGATTGGGTGGGGCGTTATGTCTACTGTCTGCATTGTGATTGGGTGGGTCATCTTGTCTTGACTACACACTATGACTGGATGGGGTATCATGCCCGGTGTGAGGGCATGTATATTGTGACTGGGTGCCATGTTTGGTGTAAGTATATTGTTACTGGGTGGGGTGTTATGTCTGGCGTAATGTTAGTTTGCGGTGACTGGACAGGGTGTCATTTCTGATGTCACGTACATTCCATTGACACAGAGGGATTTAAAAAACGGGAACTGTGTGAAATGAGAACTGACTGCGAAGGATGATACTTAATATGATATTAAATGATGGTTTAATAAATCATCAGCGAAAGTGAATACCAAAGAAATATAAACACCAATGTGATGCCCACAATCTATCAGAAGCATTTCGTCATCGTAATATCTGTATGCAATATTGTATTGCATGTAAGCAGATCCAAACAATGTGCCCAGTCCACCAAGGATTGTTCTAGCAGGGAAGTGCTAATCAATGACCAATATAGCCGGCTACGATACGGCCTCGGATCGAACAATTCCAGATTAGTACTGAAGGGCGCGTCTCTATGCAGCGAACACACCTGAAAGTAGTAACCATGGAAACTGATGACTTGGTCGTCAAAGTTGTTTCCGGGAAGTTCGTACACAGCTGTTCAGGATTGTACCGGCTTGCAGTGCATAACAAACATTCAGATCAACATATTGTTACGGGTAAGTGTGCAGTAGTTCTCTTCATGCATAATCATGATTTGCATTTGTACAGACTTGGTGTGTTAATTAATGTCTCCATCGAATGATTATTGGCTGTTTCTCAGGATATGCACAAAACAGGTGCATACATTTATAAATCGATAACTCTCCATATAACAGAACCCTCTTGTGCAGGTAATCTCGAATTAGGTGTTGAGGAAGCGTTAAGAAGACTGTTCTTTGCTGCCTTGTGGACTTATACAAGTGAGTACACACAAGGTTTTAATACATCTTATAAATCGCCGGTCTTAATCGAGCAACTGTTATATGCCTGTTAAAAAAAAACATGAACATTTTAAGGCTACTCATAGATACTGAGTAAATTAACTGACGATATGATGTGTTTCGGGTAACCTCAAATGCTATCCCACTCTGATAACCCTAGATGAAGGCCTTGTGAGGTTTGTTGTATAACTGGTGAAATTCTATAAGACTTTACCCGGTATTATTACTGAAATACTATATTCCACTGGAATAAATCAATGAAATAAAAATAAAACAAAAAACAAATCTCGCACAAGTGACGAAATTTTAAACTTCCCACCGACTAATGAAGTCTGGCACGTTTAAGCACAAGACTAAATTTGATGTCAACATTATTGTTGAGAATTGTCGATATAATAAAGCAAACATATAGCCTAATTATTTCCAGTTTGGTCACTTGCAAATATCCTTTGTTCCTGACTATCCATGTGATTGAGGGGGTTCTGAGCATACGACACCGTGATGGTAACGTACTTACGTCGAAAAATGATGTAACCTTATGTCTTTACTTAGTCCGACAAACATAGGCTCTGGGCGTGTGACACCATGGTAACGTAGTGACGTGTAAAGATGACGTAGCATTGCGTCCTCAATTCGACAAACGTGGTCTCTGTGCGTGCGACACCATGGTAACGTACTTACGTGTAAGGATGGCGTAACCTTGCACCTTTAGTCGGACAAGTGTCTACACCAGTATAACAAAAGTGACAACAATCTACAAACGATGACACTTTATCTTCTATACAGAAAGAAAGTTTAATGATGTCATTATTTGCCAGTTCCTTCAGCTGTATGAACTGAACATCGATGCTTTGTCGGCACTGTCCATAAGCCATCCTCAGAGTGTAGGGAGACGTGAATTTGTCTACACTGTCCATAAATCTACCTCAGAGTGTAGGGAGAAGTGAATTTGTCTACAGTCCATAAGCTACCTCAGAGTGTAGGGAGAAGTGAATTTGTCTACACTCCATAAACCTACCTCAGAGTGTAGGGAGAAGTGAATTTGTCTACAATCCATAAGCCTAGCTCAGAGTGTAGGGAGAAGTGAATTTGTCTACACTGTCCATAAACCTACCTCAGAGTGTAGGGAGAAGTGAATTTGTCTGAACTGTCCATAAACCTACCTCAGAGTGTAGGGAGAAGTGAATTTGTCTACAGTCCATAAACCTACCTCAGAGTGTAGGGAGAAGTGAATTTGTCTACAGTCCATAAACCTACCTCAGAGTGTAGGGAGAAGTGAATTTGTCTACACTGTCCATAAACCTACCTCAGAGTGTAGGGAGAAGTGAATTTGTCTACACTGTCCATAAATCTACCTCAGAGTGTAGGGAGAAGTGAATTTGTCTACACTGTCCATAAACCTACCTCAGAGTGTAGGGAGAAGTGAATTTGTCCACACTGTCCATAAGCCTACCTCAGAGTGTAGGGAGAAGTGAATTTGTCTCCACTGTCCATAAGCCTAGCTCAGAGTTTAGGGAGAAGTGAATTTGTCTACAGTCCATAAGCCTAGCTCAGAGTGTAGGGAGAAGTGAATTTGTCTGCACTGTCCATAAGCCATCCTCAGAGTGTAGGGAGAAGTGAATTTGTCTACAGTCCATAAACCTACCTCAGATTGTAGGGAGAAGTGAATTTGTCTACACTGTCCATAAACCTACCTCAGAGTGTAGGGAGAAGTGAATTTGTCCACACTGTCCATAAGCCTACCTCAGAGTGTAGGGAGAAGTGAATTTGTCTCCACTGTCCATAAGCCTAGCTCAGAGTTTAGGGAGAAGTGAATTTGTCTACAGTCCATAAGCCTAGCTCAGAGTGTAGGGAGAAGTGAATTTGTCTACACTGTCCATAAGCCATCCTCAGAGTGTAGGGAGAAGTGAATTTGTCTACAGTCCATAAACCTACCTCAGATTGTAGGGTGAAGTGAATTTTTCTACACTGTCCATAAGCCTACTTCAGAGTGTAGGGAGAAGTGAATTTGTCTACAGTCCATAAGCCTACCTCAGAGTGTAGGGAGAAGTGAATTTGTCTGCACTGTCCATAAGCCATCCTCAGAGTGTAGGGAGAAGTGAATTTGTCTGAACTGTCCATAAGCCATCCTCAGAGTGTAGGGAGAAGTGAATTCATGTCTGTTTTGCATAATATACTCATGATGCACATAAAACACCTTGATACAAAAATATGCGACATCATCACTAACATAAAGTTCTCCAGATAGACCTTGATAGTGCTGACTCACGTTCTATTGTTTTTCAGGGCTTTTTCATTCCATTCTGACTTGTCTGTAATACGTGCCAGTTCTATTGTATATATGTACCTATATATACCTGTATATATATGTGTGTGTGTTAATGCTACATTTTATAATCGTGTATTCTCATGCAGGCCATTTCTATAGGATATATTTTGGAACACTTCAATTTATCAAAAGTTACACTTGAATCCTTAAACGACTAACCCTATCACGGCCTAAAATAAAATATAAAAACTGTACAGTGTGGCGTTAAACACCAATGAAATAATATATCCAATATAGGGTAATGATAATATTACCGAAAACGACATAGGCTGTCCGCGTCATTATAAGTACTACCACACACGGGGTTCATGCGAAATGTGTAAGTTCGACACCCAGGTTGGCCATAAGGCCGTGAGAAAAGTTGTTTCTTCCATTAGCGTTCATGATTCATAATGCGAATATTGTGTGAATAAAATATTACCTGAGATTCTAACTGGTCATATTTGGTTAATATACGTGCGACCATTTGCCAGCTATCTCGTTCAAAACAAAGGCGGCTTTAGGTCAGAGGGTTTCTCAAGTATACTTGGTCAGGTTTCTACAGCTGATGCCCTACAAGCCTGGCGAGGTGCTTACATGGTTTCTATCATGCCCACACAAACCTGTAGAGGTTCTTTCATGATTTCTACCATGTCCACTCAAACCTGGCGAGGTGCTTACATGGTTTCTACCATGTCCACACAAACCTGAGCGGTGCTTACATGGTTTCTATGATGTCCACACAAACCTGGAGAGGTTCTTACACGGTTTCTACTATGCCCACACAAACCTGGAACGGTGCTTACATGGTTTCTATGATGTCCACACAAACCTGGAGAGGTGCTTACATGGTTTCTACCATGTCCACACAAACCTGGAGCGATGCTTACATCGTTTCTATGATGCCCACACAAACCTGGACAGGTTCTCACACGGTTTCTACCATGTCCACACAAACCTGGAGCGGTGCTTACATGGTTTCTACCATGTCCACACAAACCTGGAGCGGTGCTTACATGGTTTCTACCATGTCCACACAAACCTGGAGCGGTGCTTACATGGTTTCTACCACGTCCACACAAACCTGGAGCGGTGCTTACATGGTTTCTACTATGCCCACACCAACCTGGAGAGGTTCTTACACGGTTTCTACCTTGTCCACACAAACCTGGAGCGGTGCTTACATGGTTTCTACCATGTCCACACAAACCTGGAGAGGTTCTTACACTATTTCTACTATGCCCACACAAACCTGGAGAGGTGCTTACATGATTTCTACTATGCCCACACAAACCTGGAGAGGTTCTTACATGCTTTCTACCATGCCCACACAAACCTGGAGAGGTTCTTACATGATTTCTACCATGTCTACACAAACCTGGAGAGGTTCTTACACGGTTTCTACCATGTCCACACAAACCTGGAGCGGTGCTTACATGGTTTCTTCCATGCCCACACAAACCTGGAGAGGTTCTTACACGGTTTCTACTATGGCCACACAAACGTGGAGAGGTTCTTACATGATTTCTACCATGCCCACACAAACCTGGCGAGGTGCTTTCATGGTTTCTAGCATTCAAACATAAACCTGGCGAGGTACTTACATGGTTTCTACACACAAAACAACTGATTACGATTGAAATATTACAGCAATTTAAAATCAACAAATATAGCGGTTTGCGCTCATTCTCTCGGGGTTTTCAGCGTTCCCTGCGCAATTTACACTAAACGCATGCATGTACTTTCATTTAAAAAGAACATTTTCATAAACAAAACCTGCTTTGTATAAGAATACAGTTAAGTGATTTGTTTTTATGCTTTCATATGCATATTAGACACATTTTTCTGTTCATCTATGCAGAAAATATGATGGAAGCCTGCGTAGACGCCCGCTAGTTCTGAGCAATTTGTAGCCTGGACACTGTAATTAAGTTGAAGACTAATCCAAGAGGTAAATTAGATTTTTTTCGTCACCTTTTTTTATTTTTTATTAAATCTCATTACTTTTAAAGCGATTTTCACGGAAAATGAACCGAAAATAAGTATATAAATCTTAGCATACATAGCCACTTCTGTAACGGTTTCACATGACTAGATGATCAATTATTGCATTGCTTTAGCTATGTACCGTTGACAGATTAGCAGTAATTAGGCGGTAGATCAAGAAACCAACTTGGCTGAGGTACAACAGCCATCAGTTTAACCAATCCTTTAGAGTAAAACGCTTATTTCTATGAACATAACATAGGCGATTGCAAACATATTTAGACACGTAAATGGGTATGTAATCAACTTTAAGTTAACCCTTTCCTAATTTTGAAGCTCATCTACTTGAAAAAAAAAACTTTGCGAGGGACAAACAATTTGTCGGATGAGTGCTTGTCATGTGTCTAATGAACGCTTGAGGTGATAACATACCAGGTTCCATCCACATTATTAACAATGCATGCTATAAAAACATTTCACACACGAAAGCTGTTACCAAGAGATAAAACTCGTTCTGCATTTTCAGTATATTATAAAACAGCTGGATACACTATAATGGGATGTAGGCCTACATCACACGCGCATGGACAAGTTCGTCATTAATTGGCTAGAGATACTCCAGTTTCCGCCCTACATAAATCAGAACGCCATAGTAGGCCTATATAAGTGAGAAGTTTATGAGTATCGCGTTGAACAACAATGCAGTCTAATAAAAAAAAAAATAAGAGAATGCCTGGGATGTTGTGGTAGTCTAAGCTAATTGTGTTCGTCATAATCTACAGTAGGGCCTATATATAGACCTACATGTCCCACAGCTGGTGTTGGTGGTTTTAGTCCCGACCGAGTTTCTGTTTGCTTTAAGCACTTGGCTTGCTTAAATGTTTTAGTCCGAACAACGGGAATATTGATACAATAGATGTTGGTTTCTGTATGATCTACAAAACCATTCGCTGTCGGTCTTACTACACATACTTCATTTATGACTATTAATCAAGTTAGTACAAGTATCTATGTGCTTCTCTATCTCATGCATTTGCTTTTCAAGGAATTATAAACGTCTGTACAGTTTTGTATAGCATAACCAACAATTAACATATATACAAAAATAGTCGACAGGAGCTACCAACCGGATTTGCATAGGCTAATTCAGGCTAGAACCCTATATCAGTGACATCTAAATGACGGATTCACCTCAGTTAGCGTAAATCTTTAATGTCCCGGTACTTGGCGCGAAGTCAATGAGGCCGGATTTTCCTTTATCCGGTGTACCGTTATACGTCTAGCAGTTGACAAAGTGTGCGCAGTTGTATGACATAGACCAGTCGCAAGCCGGTCTCCGCATAGCGCACACAGTCTTCTCAACGCGTTCGTAACAGGTAGGTTCTCGTCTTTGTCCGTCTTATGTAGACTATAGCGTCTTCAGCCGTACTTTTCTGGACTGGGGCTTATCCTTCGGCCCACTCTACCTTTTAACGACCGCCCGGATCACGTACATGAGCTCCTGTATATCTTGGGCTGTCTGAAAGGGGTATGCCAATATAGCCCAGTCAGGCACGGGTACAGATGAACCTTTTTACTCAGAGACACAGAGATCTAAATACATAGTGTACAAGTTAAGCTTAGTCTAATACTGTTTTATCGAGTGACCTCTATCATGTCTGCATATAGCGGTATGTATAGGCGCCTCAACCAGCTGTGCTTTTCTCTTTCAGTCTTTAGGCCTCTGTATAGAGAGATAAAACCGAGTAGAGTACAGAGACAGTTCAGCAGCAGCAGCATCAGCAAGATGGCAGTGCGAAGCCCAGTGAAGATTCAGAGTTTCTTCGATCTCTCAGCGCTCAAGCTGGATGGTGAGATGCTGAGCTTTGCTAAGCTGAAGGGGCGCGTCGTGCTCGTGGAGAATGTGGCATCTCTCTGAGGCACGACAGCCAGGGATTTCACCCAGATGAACGAGCTGGTCTCCAAGTTCGGGGATAAGCTTGTTATCCTGGGATTTCCCTCCAACCAATTCGGACACCAGGTATGATAAATAGTTCTATGGAAATACTTCCCTCTTCGTGTTGGAGGCGCACGTATACCGTCATGATACGTGCATAGTTGCGATTAAATTACTTTTGTAATGTCATATGAGAGAGCAAATATACATTTCCAGATATGTATAGACATATACAAGTAGATTTCGACTGAATAAATTTGTAATGAAGTCAGGTGACTACCTGCATGCGTATATATAGATGCTTTCACAAATACATTAATTGGTCGTATGTTCAGTCAGTATGCTGATTGCAATGTTCTCATGGGCAGTCAATATCAAGATCTCAAATGCCATCATGTTCAGTCAATGTGCTGATTGCCATGTCACCAAGTTCAAACAATATGCAGATTGTGGGGAAATACATTCGTCACCATTTGTGTAAATATGAAGATACTGAGCAAAGAGACTCGCCATCGTGTTTAGTACACTTTTTATGCAAATGCTCTCCTGCCGCAGTTTGAGGAATTCAAAATATATTTATTTATTTCATTGGTGCTTTACGCCGTATTCAAGAATATTTCAGCTGTACGACGTCGGCCAAATTTTATGTAAATACGTTCTTCATCAAGTTTGATAAATTCTCCGAAAGACGCTGACCATCACTTTAACACGGGCTGTAATCCACACAAATCATTTTAACACAGGGTGTAGTTCATATTGACCACTTTAACACGGGGTGTAGTTCATTCTGACTATTTTAACACGGGCTGTAATCCATACAGATCATTTTAAGACGGGGTGTATTTCATATTGGCCATATTAACACGGGGTGTATAGTTCATACTGATCATTTTAACACATGATGTAGTTCATATTGATTATTTTACACGGGATGTAGTTCATATTGATCATTTTAACACAGGATATAGTTTAAATTGACCATTTTAACACAGGATATAGTTTAAATTGACCATTTTAACACAGGGTGTATAGTTAATACTGATCATTTTAACACGTGATGTACTTTATTTTGATAATTTAACACGGGATGTAGTTCATATTGACCATTTAACACGCTATGTTCATGTAGTAAGCATTGACCTTTTAAAAACGGGATGTACACCAGTTCAGAAAGACAGAAATGAAAGGCGAAATGGTCGATGAATATGTCATAAAACAAGTTATTTTACATTCATGAAAAGATGTAGCAATAGTTAACTGTGTAATTTCAGGTACGCCTTATATTCTAGTCGTTGACTTCGTTCCATCAAACATGTTTTTAATAATCCAACGCACACACTATCCATGTGTCTGTCTGGGCGAGGTTGTGCTACAGGTGTATATATGGCAGGCTTCATGCCTGGCTTTAGCTCACCTGTTTAAGCCAGTGGTCTGCGCATTATAGCACAACCAGGATGTCCGCCTAACGAAGCTTTATTTCCGCACAGAGCTAATTCCTATGGTATATATTTAGTGCATTATCCCGCATGTATCCGGTTGCAGACTAGTCAGAGCGCCATAAGCTATTGTTCTGACATGATGGGTGATTCTCGAACGTCTGGTTTGTTCTGCGTGACTTTCATTAACATGTACACGTTGACACTACACCATAAAATATAAGTATTATGTAAAAGTTGTCGCACCTTCGTACCACATTCCGACCGCAATCTGTTCGCCTGCCTGTGGTGTTCAGATTTCTTTCGTTAACATGCATGTATTAGTCATTCTCTAGAATCTGCAGTGTCATATAGAAGAAAATTATAATGTCATTCAGCTTGGGATGACAATGTAACGGGTGTTCACCCCCCCCCCCCCCCCCCCCAGCCCCCCCCCCCCCCCCCCCACCTTCCCAATACCCTTGTGTGACGCTCACAGATTTCCGGATACCACTGTCACCAACACTCGGTGTTTCCAGTACCATTTACGACGCATTAAGGTCGGGACTCGATTATTACTGATATAAACAACAAAGTCTTGGGAGTAAAACCAGTGTAGTAGCAAGAGTGTGACATTGGCATATGGTCACCCCTACGCGGTGAAATCCGGCTGCTTACAGATTTGGAGATCCAATTGTCAGTGATCGTCGGTGTTCCTAATACCACTGCATTACGCACGCACAAGATAGAACACTCGATCTCCCCGATACCATTGTTTCACGTATGTTGAAGTCGTGACCCGATTGGTACTGACGCTGAGTGTTCCCAAAATCATTGTATATCGAGGGACATTCGTATATACCAATCGTCAACTATAAGGGACGATCCTGTTTGCAAGAACAATTTCCAAATTAACAATGTAATTTGACGCACGCAGGAATCTGGAGTCAGTTGTAATAAGTCAGCTGCGTCACCCAGTTCTCTATATCACTGGGTGACGCAACCAAATTTTGGGCCGCGAGTATTACTGACGCACAGTGTTCCCTATATCACTGGGTGACGCATGCAGTTTTTGATACCCAATTATCACTGACTCACAGTGTTCCTATATCACTGTTTGACGCATGCAGTTTTTGGTACCCGATTATTACTGACGTACAGTGTTCCCTATATCACTGGGTAACGCATGCAGTTTTTGATACCCAATTATTACTGACGCTCAATGTTCCCTATATCACTGGGTGACGCAACCAAATTTTGCGCCGTGATTATTACTGACGCTCACTGTTCCCTATATCACTGGGTAACGCATGCAGTTTTTGATACCCAATTATTACTGACGCTCAATGTTCCCTATATCACTAAGTGACGCAACCAAATTTTGGGCCGCGATTATTACTGAAGCTCATTGTTCCCAATACCACTGTGTGACGCAGTTTTACTCATTGTTCCCAATACCACTGTGTGACGCAGTTTTACCTATTGTTCCCAATACAACTGTGTGGCGCCTCCACATTTCGTGACTCGATTATTACTGATACTCACTGTTCCCGATACCACTGGTGTTTTGTAAAACTATACCAAAAACGCAATAGCTGGCAAATAATCACACATAATGGAAGAGATCCATCCTCTTAACAGTTTTCCTCATTTAAGGTTTCATTCTGTAATCTGTTAATCAAATTCTTATTAAGGCGTAATTTACACGTGCCCTAAAATCTTCGGTGATATAATTGCCTTTTATGAGGCGTCGCAGGCTGGGGCGTATTTAGTCACAATGAAGCCGTCAAACACTCACCACCGGATACTACCGTCTTAGTCAACAAACAATTCAACAGTGATGTAAAACAACTAAATCTTATACCTACAAAAACGTTATAAAAGATTTTATTCAGTATGATTTTATAGCCTCATCTGCATAAAGTGATGAAATACTTCTCCCTACAAGCTCCTGTTACCGTTTTTTCTGTAGTTTGAAAATGTATGATTTCTTACGAAAAGTATATTTCTGTCTGCAGGAGAATGCTAAAGGCGAGGAGATTCTGCTTTCCCTGAAGTATGTCCGGCCTGGAGACGGATTCGAACCTCAGTGCATCATGATGGAGAAAATTGATGTGAACGGGAAAAACTCACACCCCGTGTTCCAATTCCTGAGAGAGCGGCTACCCTACCCCAGCGACGACGGTGTCAGTCTGATGAAAGACCCACGCTTAATTATCTGGGACCCTGTCACCAGAACCGATGTTTCTTGGAACTTTGAGAAGTTCCTCGTCAGCCCGGATGGCAAACCGTTCCGCAGATACTCCAGAAACTTCCAGACCATTAATATCAAAGGCGACATTGAAAGTTTGGTGAAACAGTTCAATGTTCAAGACGAGAAGTCATAGTCTGACTGGAGAACCTTTTATGTTAGTTTATACACCACAGTATATTTACGGAAGTCATATAACAGAACGCGGCTATGGATTTGAGCCCAATGTTTAGGCATTAGGTCATCCGCATTACTTCGTGAATATTCATTCATCAGGACAGGGGAACGAGGGGTAAATGTCTGATGTCACTTTCGCTGTATTTGTCACTGAAGAGGACAAGAATATATTTAATTTTATTTATACCTAACCGCTGGATATAATCCCAACAACAAACCATTTCCCACATTAGGCATATATAATCTGACACTTATGGAAATATGTATGAAGAAGAAAAAAATGTATGAAGAAAAAGAAACGACATAAAAACAACAACAATAAAACAAACAGAATAACATTTTTGAGGCTAATCTTTCACCTGCCAGTTATTCAGTTATGGAGTTAATGAAGGTGTGGTCAGAAACCCATGTGGAGACTGCACTGGATGGAATTTCCAGGCTGAACACACTGACCGGGGCGGATTAACCTCAAAGATGTGGAGTTGTACATTAAAAACTTGTTACCAAGTATTTCAATTTCTGCGTTCGTCTGGCGTTTCATTTTGATATTCGTGTTAGTTGGGGTCGAGGGGGAATCTGGCAAGAGGGGGTCAGATAGGCCAACTTGGCCACCTTGATAAGACGACATCAAACGCATGAAGGAATTGACAGTTTTATTTTTCTGATGGGTGTTTCTTACGTTTTACTCAGGAAAATTTCACTTACAGGCCTAAAACGGTGTTGAGGTTGAATGCCTCGTCTTCCAGTAACATGGTGTGCATATTGGTGGTTTACGCCAAACACTCCGGTGTCCCAAATCCATGAAAATGCATGCCTGTCATCGTCGCCAACTACAGACGAAAGGATGATACTCCACATTTGTGTCCACTCAATTGTTTTAAATGTTCCTGGATCTCCGCGAAACTTTAGTCGATGGGCTAAGCTGAGCACCATATTTCATCCAAATCGCTTTACCAAGGCCCGCTTTACATGTGTTACAGAGGTACACGTGTAGTCATTTTGTTAACGCCCGTCCTCACGGTGCGATTTGAAGTACTACTTTGTAGCATACAACCGAGTCGAACCGTCAGAACACCTGAATCGTTTCGGTTTTTATCTCATTCAACGAGTTGTGTGCTAGTCGAAAGTAATAGAGAAAGGTCTATTTTCATGTTACAAGTCACGTGCACTGGCCAATCAAATCGCTTTAAATGTTTTCACTACGAGTTAACTCCCCTTGTGTCCTGTATCAAAGTTTGTCTACAGCCATGTTCGAAAAAGCAGAGTTAAGTCAGGATTATCTTTTACTGACATTTACCAGAAAATGTAGGATCGCCAGTCTTCAAATTACTTTCTACATGAGTACAACCCACTGTTAAAAAGCACTGCCATGAATAACGTGACCTGAACAACGCAGGACCTTAGCAATGGAGCCGAACGAGAAAAATGCGATGCCCGAGACAAGTCGTGTATTTCGTCGAACACTACATATCGAATACTACACGTTGGTACTACAAATCGCATCGTGAGAACGGGCCTTTAAACTGACAAACGTTGCGTAGCATTAATGTCACCTCTACCTATCATTCCCAACACATCTGCAAAGTTTCTGCAATATCTGTGGATGGCTAATACTGGAGCTGCGTGGACATGTTCTCATTTTGGTGAAGTCCAGTTTTCGTCTTAAAACGATGATAACTTGCAGAACATTTCAGGAATACCCCCAAACCATGTCCACATCTGCAAATCATAACCTAGGGGAGAAGCACGACCTTACTCATGTGCAACAGGAGATGAAGCCAGCATGAGCTGGGCCTTAACTCACAGCGACTGCATTGGTGAGAGGCTTCTCGGCCATTGCACCGTGCTGGCTGGCTAACTACTCGCCCACAAAAAATAACGATAAGAAAATGGTGATATATCCTCTGATAGCTTTGTTAAACAGTAACACAGACATCAACAGTTGTCTGATCTGCCAAAGTATGTATATTCAACATCATCAGAACCTTCATGTCAAACAAATCACAATATCTGTACACAACTGTTTAACACATACCTGGCAGTTTGTGTCACAATTTATCACGTTGACACATCTTGAGACATCTCTAACAATCCATACTTTTAAAAACAAAGGCATATTAATCTTAATTGCGTAGTTTATTGTGAAGTATTTCATAAATATCAAATAGTGAAAGTGATAAAAGCATAGCATTAATGAAGAACAAGTATTAGAATTCCACTAAATGCAGGAATCGCACAAGTATGTAACTGATACACAACATGACAAAATTGTCTACAGTAGATGTAATTCACCCAATAGCGTATTCATACTCAGATACTCAAGGCTTCTGTGAAGTTCTTGATCGCTTAGCAATAAATGCATTAAGATATACACATAGCAGTAATGACATTTTTCACACATTCCAAACTCGAAAATTTATCCGTACACTGAATAGAAATAACCTGTGTATGACGTACTTTGCAACATTTGTTTTAAATAATACTGTTTGAAGAAATGCAAAACACAACAAAGCGAAAACAAAATGACAGCTGGAGCCCCGGGCAAGTCTTACCATTTAACTCAATTATAAACAAGCGTATAGCATTAAGAGCAGGACTAAAAACCTTAATATGTAGAGAATAAGAAGCAGGTAAAACACTATCACAACACAAAACTGCTTTCAAATGACTGTGAGAACAATGACTTACTGCTAAAAACAGTAGTTTCACAATAGTTACACTGACAGAATAAGTGCATATCCTGACAAACTGAGACATTTTATTGTTGAAGAATTCTCCTTGTTTCTAAATTGTAAGTGAGCCAAAATGTATGAAACAATGAATTATGAAGACACCTCACTCTTTTTAATGAATGCAGTGAGGTCCATGTATTTTCGACAGTAACTTTAGGATGACAGCGTTACAGAGTCTGTTCACTTTGCACAGTACTCCTCTTGATATGATGAATGTTCGGTGACAATGAGCTGACTCACTGAACTAGGCGCTGACCTGCCCCAGCTCACACCTCCACCTCTTCTGTCTCGGACGTCTCAGCCACAGCATACTCTCTGTTCTCATATGTCCAGAAGTCATTAAGGTCAATCAGTATACTGACAACTGTGTCACCCTGACCACTGTCAACACAAACAAGTAACATACAATTAGTACTGGTAGGTGCAGAAAATTCAATAAAAAAAAAGATTCACAACAAAGATTTGTCCTTGCTTTAATCTCTCAAGTGCTATCGCCAAGACACCATATTTAAAGTCTTTTGTATTACTCAGTCCACTTCCAGTCTTCCGTCTTCAATTTTTGTATTAACTTTGGAGTACAATGATATTCAACACAATACCAATACTCATGTGCTCACACATTCAGCAAACAAAACATAATAACATAAACAAAAACCAATCCTAAATTCCACGAAAAATCTGCCCGTATAAATAGATGTCCAACACATGAACTTGCAGAGACAGTCTGCTTCTTTCTACCAAAACAATTAATACGCAAAGCTTCCAAAAAAAATAAAGTTGATAACATGCAATTACATTAAGGTACTGAAGTGAATAAGTTAACAAAAGTTTTATTTTCGTTTCAGAACACACACACACTTGTAAATATACAGGCACACCTGTCAGATATCATTGAAAAAATCTCTATGCATCTTAATTTATACGACATCAACCACCCGTCATCACACCTCATCAAAGTCATCTCAGAGCGGTGGTGTCGCATAACTCACCTGCAGACCAGATCCTGTAATGTTATATGTAGAGGGTCAGCCGGCTTCACCATGTCAAATATCTCATCCTTCACATCCTGGAATGACACAGGCTCCTGACCATGCAACTTCATCTGATCCTGAATAGCCTGAGAACAGCACAGCACTGCATGAAATATCACATTACACAGACCACTGACTGGCAGATTGCTACTCCTTATTTCACTTATAAAACATTTAATGGGGGGGTGGGGGCTTGGGGGGAATTGGGACACTAGACAATAAGTTCCGAAAATCAAAAGGAGACACACAGTAAGGTTATTTCTAAAAGCACAGCACGCCTTTACTGACGATATTTTACATTTGTGTGACATTTAGACCAGATAATATCATCTAACCATGCTTATTTATTAATTAAAGTTGAAGGATTAAGTTTTTGCAGCATATTGGACATTTTTTGCCAATACCATGCTGTAAGTTTAGAGCAAGCAGATTAAACACATTGGCATAGATAAATGCATGCAAGAATTTCTTCCACTTACAAGTTAGATAAAAATTTTTCTTACCCTAAAAAAGTAATTGAGGGAGAAGACATTGAGATAACCTCTGTTCTGGACATCTAGAATCCTGAAGAGGTACTGCAGAGCCTGGGACTCCTTCCTATTCTCAAGGGCCAGAACAAAATCCAGGTAAGTCTTGTAATCCTGCACAAATAAATAAAACATTACAAAACCTGCCTACTTCCTCTGGTTGCCCACTGAAGTAGTACAAAATTTGCCTACTTACTCCAAGGACATTGGAGCAGTACAAAATTGCCTACTCAATCTGAGAGCCAATTTAAAGCAGTATAAAACTGGCTTACTTACCCTGGTACAAAATTTACTCCATGGGCCAATTAGTGCAGAACAAACCTCGACTACCTACTCTGATGTCCAACGGAAGCAGTACAAAACTTGCCTACTTATTCTGAGGTCCAACTGAAGCAGTACAAAACTTGCCTACTTACTCTGATGTTCAACTGAAGCAGTACAAAACTTGCCTACTTACTCTGATGTCCAACTGAAGCAGTACAAAACTCGCCTACTTACTCTGATGTCCAACTGAAGCAGTACAAAACTCGCCTACTTACTCTGATGTCCAACTGAAGCAGTACAAAACTCGCCTACTTACTCTGATGTCCATCAGCAGCAGTACAATACTTGCTTACTTACTCCAGTGGCCAACTGGAGCAGTACAAAAATTGGCTACTTACTCCAAGGGCTAAACCTTGACCACCTACTCTGATGCTCAACAGAAGCAGTGCAAAACTCGCCTACTTACTCTGAGAGCCAACAGAAGCAGTACAACACAGCTCTGAGAGCAAATAGTCATGTGGCTGAGTAGAACCAGGGCTTCTCACTTCCTTAGCGTTAAACAAGGCAATTTTGTCTCATAAAACTCAGCCTGTCTGCAGCCTAGAGAAAATATTTAAAGTGAACTGACTGACTATTTTACTGCTTGTAAGGACTGTTTGTAAAGAAAGTTTATAACAGTTTTAGTGGGATCAATTGAAGCTTCTATATACATTGTATTTATCAACTATATTCACTGAGACACTGGCTCGGGCTGTTCATACCATCTCTCCATCGTAGGTCAAACACTCCTGGAAGACACGGTCCAGGAAAACATCAGTCAAGGTCCCTGTGCCATACCTGAGAATAAACACAAGCGAAGAACTATTATTAATGTGCCATACCTGAGAATAAACACAAAAAAACGAACAATTATTAATGCCATACCTGAAAACATACAAAAACAAAGAACCTTTAATATTGTCCTTAGTGGGTACTATACCTGAAAATAAACAATAAATTGTGGCTAAAGAGCCATTAAATCATTGATATATTTGACTAGGGATAAACTGTACTCAAGTAAATTTTCATTATATCAGGCAGGATAAACCACTGACCTGCGGCAAGTAACTGATGAACTCTCCTACATGTTTAAACCTTCAAAGTGAGGGTCACACTTGCCGAGTGTTCTTAAACTTAGCACCACCTAGAAAATCATTCTTTCAACTGAATGTAAGCCACCTGAACCACAGAAGTTGTTGATTCATCATGATCACACTTGACCCAGCACAAGGAGGTATTCAAGGATTGAGTCACAGATTTTAGTTTTTGACACAGATTTTAGTTTTTTTTAGTATTGTTTTAATAGCAAAACAATACTAAATAGTATGATGCATATCATGGCTGAATCTTAGGTAATCTGTCAATCAAATCACTCAGCTGGTGAAATAGTTAATCATGACTACACATGATGCATAGGGCTATAGACTAGACAACTCTTTACTCAAGGCTGTAGATTAGAGAACTCTTTACTCAGGGCTGTAGATTAGAGAACTCTTTACTCAGGGCTGTAGACTAGACAGCTCTTTACTCAGGGCTGTAGATTAGAGAACTCTTTACTCAGGGCTGTAGACTAGACAACTCTTTACTCAGGGCTGTAGACTAGACAGCTCTTTACTCAGGGCTGTAGATTAGAGAACTCTTTACTCAGGGCTGTAGACTAGACAACTCTTTACTCAGGGCTGTAGACTAGACAGCTGTTTCCTCGGGGATGTGGACTATGCAGCTCTTTACTCAGGCCTGTAGACTAGACAGCTTTTTACTCAACATGCCACTGTGGATCTGAGACACTCAACCATAGAAAACAATTCATGAGTAGACTAACCTTGCCAGCTATTCTTTACTCAGCATGCAATTGTGGATTTGAGGCATTCAGCCATAGTAAAAGTTCATGATGAGTAGACTAACCTGGTCAGCTCCTCTTTACTCAGCATGCAATTGTGGATTTGAGGCATTCAGCCATAGTAAAAGTTCATGATGAGTAGACTAACCTGGTCAGCTCCTCTTTACTCAGCATGCAATTGTGGATTTGAGGCACTCAGCCATAGTAAAAGTTCATGATGAGTAGACTAACCTGGTCAGCTCCTCTTTACTCAGCATGCAATTGTGGATTTGAGGCATTCAGCCATAGTAAAAGTTCATGATGAGTAGACTAACCTGGTCAGCTCCTCTTTACTCAGCATGCACTTGTGGATTTGAGGCACTCAGCCATAGTAAAAGTTCATGATGAGTAGACCAACCTGGTCAGCTCCTCTTTACTCAGCATGCAATTGTGGATTTGAGGCATTCAGCCATAGTAAAAGTTCATGATAAGTAGACTAACCTGGTCAGCTCCTCTTTACCCAGTATGCCATTGTGGATTTGAGGCACTCAGCCATAGAAAAAGTTCATGATGAGTAGACTAACCTTGCCAGCTCCTCTGCACTCAGCATGCCATTGTGGATTTGAGGCACTCAGCCACAGAGACAGTCCATAATGAGTGGACTTATCTTGCCAGCTTCTCGTTACTCATCCATTATGGATCTGAGGCAATGAGGGACAGAAACAGTCCATAATGAGTAGACTAACCTGGCAAGCTCCTCTTTACTAAGCATGCCATTGTGGTCCTTGTCCAGGTTGAGGTACTGACCATACACCCTCAGTGCTGAAGGAGCAGAGAACCAGTTTGACTCCTGCATCTCTTTGGACAGGTCTTCATCTCGCAGCTACATAACATGCAACAGGAGATAAGATCAGGTGCAAGGCAAATAATGTACAGGAGACTTAATTTTTGTTCTCTTTTGTTCAGGTTTCTGCACAACTGTTCCTTAAGAAATGAATGTCATGCAAACATTTTAAGTATTACATTTTCCCCAAAGCACTTCTGCTGTCCACAAGATTTCAGCACATTAAATTCTTTGATGCTAGGCAGTTGAAACAGTATTATATTTATTTATTTATTTATTATTTATTTATTTATTTATTTATTGGTGTTTTACACCATACTCAAGAATATTTCTCTTATAAGAGAGCGGCCAGCATTATCGTGGAAGGAAACCGGGGGGAAACCCACGACCATCCGCAGGTTGCTGAAAGACCTTCCCACTTACAGCCGGAGAGGAAACAGTATCATAAAATGATTATTCAAACTACATGCATATGATATCTTGATATATATGTAGATCACAACTTTTATTTATTCTGTGAGCGACATTTTGATACAGTTACTATTACCGTTATCAAGCATAATGATCACAGTGATGTTGATAATTATTTGGCTTCTGGATGACTGAAACTATACTTAATAGAGGGATTTACAATTGGCTATAAAATGTAGAAACTGGTCCACTATCAACCATTATATAACTTATTCATAACTTATTCATATAGATTTAGTTTGTACGTGGGTTATCACATTCAGCAGTGTTCAAGAACCACATATCATGTGCATGGATTTATTATTTTTTTTTTTTTTTTTTTTTTTTTTTTTGATTGGTGTTTTACGCCGTACTCAAGAATATTTCACTTATACGACGGCGGCCAGCATTATGGTGGGTGGAAACCGGGCAGAACCCGGGGGAAACCCACGACCATCCGCAGGTTGCTGGCAGACCTTCCCACTTACGGCCGGAGAGGAAGCCAGCATGAGCTGGACTTGAACTCACAGCGACCACATGGATTTATTAAGGCTTACAAAGAATTTATGCACAGCTTGTTGTCTTAATATTTTCTAACGTACTATAGTTTGTTTCTGGGCGTTCCTTGTGTATTTTGCGCGCCAAAACTACATGGTAAATATCCACAAAGATTCAAAAAAAAAAAAAAAAAAGGATTGGCATTGTTTCCCACAGCAGTTACAATCAATGGAAATTCCCACACAATGTAGGAGTCAAACAGGAAATATCATTATCAACCGAAAAAGTTCCATGCATGAGGGAGGATTGGTGCGTCCTCAGGACACATCAGTAGTGAATTTACTGCGTCCTTTCCCATTTGTTTGGGTCAGAGACGCAGGACGCGTACCTATCTATACCACTGTGATCAACCGAAAAAGTTGCATGCACATGAATCTGCAATCTTACTGTCAAACAATATTTATTAAGGGTAGGAGCTAGGGAATTTTTTTCTTAAACCATTGATCAGAAATTATTTATATTTGGTGAGGTTGATATACCCCTCAAGGTATGTTGAAAAAAGGAGACATATTTTAAAAAGCATTATAGGTTACCATGGTAACGGTGGTCACCTTGAGAAAAGAATGACAACCTTCAAAAAAGTTTTTACAGCGAACTATATCACTTACAGATGAAGTAAAAACTGTTTTGGAAAGGTAAAAACATAAAGAATGGAGTGACAAAAGCTGTTTATCAGATTTCACTAAGTGTCTGCCCAAAAGAGGACTATTTGCAGAAAGAGTTAATCTGCAACTTCCCCTTGGTTTCCATGGCAAAAACTAGAAAAATAAGGTCAACAGACAATCAGCCTCTGTTACTCTTCAATAATATTGTGTCTTCTATGTGCCAAAATACTGCTTCTGTAGACTTGTGTCATCTTAGTTCATTTCAGTTAGAAGACGGACTAATATTTTAATAAATACATTCTGATACAAATGCCCTTAACATGCACCAACTGTAATATAGTTTTACCTATACTGAATATGATCCTTGCTGTTTGCTCTGATAGAACCACTGGTCCAAACAAGTCTCAACTGAATAGTTCAAAACCCCCAAGCTGCGAAAGTTCTCCCCTCCTGCCTCTGCCAATTCCAGCTTCCTGGCATGTTTTCGCTTATCACAAATCTCCTGTGCAACCTCAGAAGACAGCCTTATACTGTCTGACTCTCTACACATGTCAATATGGTCCATCATCCTGACACTTTCAGGACAGATGTGCTCCCCGATGGAGTTCAGACATGTAGTCAGCTGTGTGCTACCCTGGTTAAACTGCTGAATACCTCAGAAAATACCATTCTTCAGTCTTTGTAATCCCACAAATACAATCTTTGGGCAAAATCGCCATATTACTGAATGTAAACTTTCATTAGCGTTTTGCGTTTTCCCAAGAACATTCTAGTTATCAGAGCTTGCTCTGTCGGTTATTAATAAATTTGTTGGGTTGCAGCCACAATATCCTAGTTCAGAGATGTACTAATTTTTTCTCCATAGTTTTCGTGGCGGTTGTGTATTTGCTATGTCACGTTTCCAGAAGCACCAAGAACAGGAACCTTTAGGGCAATTGTGGTAATGATGCTCTTCATCACTTGATGCACACTGAAAAAGTGATGCCCACATGGCACTTCGCATCTGTTCTGTTGTTTTCCCAATGTTGCTCCTTACAGCTTTATCATGGCACTTTGGCAATTTTCGGATTTTCAGTTCTGTAAGTTTGCCCTGGCCCTTACCGCCTTGTTTCTGTTTCTACATTTTACGCAAGCGGTGCCTAGCCTTTTAGAAACATGACTGATACATTCTCCTGGCCATCACAGGGATCTTCCTTAACAACATGTGAATAAGACTTGGAATCAGCATCTGACAAAATACCTGTATACCGTAGACCATTTTTTTTCTACACACTGAGCCCACAAACGTGATGCACACTCTGCTTCTACTGCATTAGACGACTCCTTGAAATTTTTGTCACGCTCAATATTTGCCTTATGAAGATAGTACCAGTCTTCAAATACATCATCATCAACATCCCTTTCAGATTCCTAGTTGCAACATTTCTGACAACAGGTACTTATCACTTCAGTGTCTAGAACTAATCCAGTGAAAAGATCCATAACTGAACCAACTCCATAATGAAATCTTTGGCCCCTGGTTAACCAGCTCATGTCGAATCAAACGGTCATGTTTATCACTAATGTCAAGATGGGGATGCACACTTTTTTGAGTTTCCTTTGTGATGTGAACACAGTCAGCAAAGTGTCCGTCCATCCAATGGGCATGTGATTTTCCCAGGGATCTTGTCCCTCCTGATATGTTTTGTGATGAAGGCATGGCACTCCCCACAACATCTTTATGTCTGATTTTTGACTGCTTAACAAGGAAATCCCTCAGAGCTTAAAAATGGACTGAGTTCACTTTTTATGTGCTGCTTTTTGTTCAGTATGTTCTTGTGTTGTACCATGGTTCAGTTTTCCTTGAGAAGTACAATAACAATGTCCAACTGCCTGACTGGGTGAAGATGGCATTGTTGTACTGCTATTCAAAGATCCATTTTGTTCAGCATTTTCACTCGTTTTCTTACAAAATCGAGCTTTGGCCAATGGTTTCCTACGTGAGGGCGTCTTGCGCCCAAACTGTTTTGATTTTGGGAGCATAATTGAGGATACTTCAGTGAATATAACTACAACTAATAAGCTTTCTTAGCCCTCACCAGGGTAAACAGTTTGCATTGTGACAGATTCAAGATAACACTGGAAATGACATTGTGAACTTCCAATGAAAGAGCGTTGTTTCTGCCATCAAGCTACTCTGTAAAATGCTCATTATTTTTGCAAACAAATGACCTACTTACAGAAAGAACGAGCTCACCTAGACCAATCATAGCTGGTTGCTGCTAACTTAACCCACCAGTTTGATCTCGCCCTCCATATAAGGATATTCTCAAGCATTTTCTGCTCCTTCTGATGACCATTTACACGCAAAATTTAAAGCATTTCCTTATTCGGTACATACAGTGTCACAGAAAAGGTCACAGCCTTTCTTTTGGTATACCATATGTCAAGGTCAATAATGTTTATCTACATGTCAATCGAAAGTTTAACTTATTTACTTCCCTTTTCAGCAAGAAAGTGAATTGGCCAAAATTAACGTTTTTTCCTCCCACTAACTCCTTCCCTTAACAGAGGCTACCCATCATGTCAATGACACACAGTTAAAATAATTATAACAAAGTAACATACCAAATGAAGTATAGATCAAATTTAACAAGCCACCTCTACTGTGAAAACTGTCAAGTGTAATATTAAACTCACCTCTAGCAAGTCATCCAGAAAGCTGCATGCTAAAATATCTTTTATTTTAATCTTGCCAGTCCTCATTGGATCGAGGAAGAAGAAGAATTTCCTCACTGCTGTACACACATAGAATGAATAGAAGGATCGCTCTAACCCGTTTAACTGCAACGGAAATCATCTTTGTGTTACACACGAGAACAGCAATGAACATTGAAAGCTAACAACAGATTATTGCATAATCAGAAATTGATAGATTTTAGTACGTCCATATATATATTTACTCCATTGAAGTGCTAACACTTCATCAAGTAACTGAATGATTATGACATTTTATTTCTATCATGACAGGATCAAAAACATCCCTAAACCAATGCTGCTCCCTACCAACAATGACATTCACTGTTCAAAAGGGTTTTTAACATACAAAATTCTACTCTTTAGAAGACAGCAATTTTGAGCAGATGATAGAAGATATGTATTGCACACCACCTGTCCAAGCTCATGTTGGAAGTGCATAACTCCCACAATTATGTCCCAAACATACTCCAACATTTCATTCAGGACTAACTTGCTCATCATTTCAAATTCTGAGAGTTCCATATAATTTCCAAAATGTGCTTTTAGGTTCATTTGGAAGGAAGAATAATCCACCTAGAAAAACATTACAAATGCTTTGTAGGGAAAACAAATGGCCATGCAAATATATCAGAAGCACTAATGTGCCTGTAAGTTTGGACTGAAACAAAATTAACTAACTTCCAAAATTCCCTGGACACAATGAGAACAATGAATAATACACAGATTGACCGTCAGGACCTCAACATCACCAGCAATCTGCCCAAGAACAGGAGGTCTAATTAAATGTGCCCTTGAGAACTTTGCAATACCATAATTAATATCTAATAAAATCAATAAACTGAAACACTCACCTGTGGCAGTGTGGGTATTAACTCTAAAATGTAATTTTCTAAATCCTGTAACACAAAGACAGAATGTTTTGTACCAATCTGGAACGTAATACACACAAAATGTTTATTTATATATTTGACTGGTCTTTAACGCTGTACTCAAGAATATTTCACTCATACGACAGCAGCCAGTCTATTGTTTGGGGGAAACTGGGCAGAGTCAACAGGAAACCCATGACCAATCACAAGTCGTGGGAAAAAGTTCCTACGTATGAAAGGAGAGGAAGTCAGCATGAGCTGGACTCCCATTAACCATCTTCGCTACTAAGTTCCCTTCCACCACACAATCTGTAATTTTGTTATTCACTAATGCAGACATGGATGGGAACAGCTGTTGCTAGTTTATGAAACATGATTTTATAGGTTTTGAACTGAGTTTAGAAAGAATGTGCCTTCCAGGGTGACTTTTTCAAAGTTAACAAAATTCAAATTTATGGGTTCTTGACACTTAAGTCACAGTAAGGAAAGATTGATTTTGACTTACTGCTTTTTCCAATGTATAATATTTATTGTGCCATATAAAATTTCTTCTTTGATCAATAATTTGTATCCTCATATATTTAGATCTGTCAGAAATATGAGCTTGATGAAGGGGAGATAACTCACCGACTCCTTCAGGTAGCCCTGGCCTGCCATGTCATAAAGTGACAGGCCTATCCTCGTCTGATGAAGCCACACCTTCCTCATGACATAGTTAAAGAATTGCATGATAGAGACTCGGCCATAGAGATCAGTCTGCAGTAGTTTGGAGAAAACTGTTGCGGTGAAAAATGGCCTACAACAAGAATAAAAAAAATGACTGTGAAAGAAATCCCAGCATGCTTAGCTTTATTTCTTATAACAAAATACGCAGAAAAAGGAAATACAGGACATCTTAATTACAGGAAAAAGTATATGCCACAAAATAAAGGACAGAAGACGCTGAAATCCATTTTCTTGCCTATTCAGTACATGTATATTCTCCAAGTAATTCCAGTTCAACAGACCCAATAAGTTGAGTAAGTCTACTGCATATATTGAAATCATACACGATACCTGCGTACAGGGTTGATGTATCTAAATAACGAGGCCATTAAAAGGCTGTTCAGCACATCGTCTTCCTTTGACTTTAATGCTCCTGTTCCTGACCCTCTAATGAATATTTTGTATTGAATTAAACATTAATTAAACCAGTAAAAATACAAATGAGTGACATTAACCATTGAACTGCTGGAAATCATGCTTATCTTCAGCTGACTTACTTGCACTTAGGCCCTGCCTGAGCACCCACTTTGAGGAAGTCCTCATAATTTATTAGCTGTTCATCCCCAATAACAGGTGGGGTGTGATGTTTGTCCAGCAGGAACCACAGACTCTATAACATTACACATGGACACACATTAACACAACGTGGGAAGAGGTATATAGTACAAGTCTATACGTACTATCTACATGTATATACACACAAATACAGGCATGTGGAATAGTCACTCAGCAATACCCCTATATGGCCTGGCTTAGTTTTTGTGTCAAATAAGTAGGTAGAAAGTGAAGTGAAAAGGTGACGTTGAGTCCACCAACACACCAGAAATTATTTTCTTACCTTTTTGTTACAATGTGAATGCCCTACAATTAAGCCATCACAGTGCAGTGTGATGTCATTTTTCATAAAGGCTTACAACTTCTGTACTGACAAAGAGAAATCACAGAAATAAGGATGCTGACACCAACCTGTAACTCATCATTGTCCAATAATTCACGACTCCGCCTTTGTAAAAACACGGCTCTTCAAGAAACATGGAACAAAATTTCAATACATTAAAGTTATTACAAGTCAAGCAATGAATGAATCCTTGGGGGTTAACATCATACTTAACAACGAGGATTCATTAGGTGTATGTACATATATTGTGTGTTCTTGCAGCAGGGCAAGTCCATGCTGCCAATGTGCTGCCGTCACTGAAGTAGCATGCCGAAGACACCAGACATGACACCCCAACCAGTCATATTATACTGAGTCCGGGCCAACCAGTCCTGTTTCCATGCTTTAACTTCTTAGTGCTATGATTTTCTCTTTGGTAAGACCCAAACCTGGGTTTGATCCAGAGTCTCCGGATTTCTGTAGGTCAAGGACACAGGTACAATTTTTCTTCAAAAAAGGGTTCTCTATGATTGCCTAGATTATTTGACTGAATTCCACAAATACAGAAAAACCAACAATATATTTATTATAAATGTCACAAGTTGTAAGTCATATGACACATATGCAAAATCCCCAACCAAATACATCAAAACCTGCCAAAATAAGACTACTTTCTGATATATTTATAATGTTTTCTGAATAAAACATGGATGTATCTCTTCTTATAACAGCAGAAAAAATATTTGAGGTAATTTTTTCTGTTCATTTGAACCAACAAATATGTAATTCTAGCAGGAACACTGAGTTTCTTTTTTCTCAGGTGATTTGACAATATAATGAACAACATACTCATATCTTTACTTTTCCAAAAAGGTGGTAAAGAAATGTAATATTCTACTTTCAACACAATTAATATCTGTCCCAAATTTTAGAAGAATTAGCATAAATAGATGTACAGCACTGGAGTGAAAGAAGACTGGATTGCAAATTCTCTTTTATAGACTATTAACCCTTACCTAGATTCCTCCCGCAGTTTTTGCAAGAGCAGCTCATCTTCAGCCGGAAGCTGCAATTGTGACATTGTTAAATTTAGACAGAGAGAAAAAGAAGGCATTGCTATCTGTCTAATAGCAGAAATTATACTTGACAAACTAATAACTTCATGACAAAGACTAGGTACAAAATTATTCACCTTTTTACTATTTATTATTATTGAATAAATGTATGATTACATGGCTTTACTCCAACATAAATCCCAGTGTACATACACTTGCTGCTTATTCAAGTCTTGTTACAGAGGGCCTCTGAGACAAAAGCAAACTACCACTTTAAACAGACCTCTTTAAAGCGAAAGACAGCACCTGACTAATGTTTATGTCCACTGAAAGACTACCATTCAATGTATCTTAAACCGACGTTAAGTATTTTTTTTAGATATTTTAGTTTTCTTGGAAACTGGACACACAGGAAAAATATTTTGTCCCACTGCTTGAATTGTTGATACAGCAGGCCTACTATATCATTTACAAGGAAATCCAGTGATCCTGTTTCAATAGCCTAGCTGCAGATGCACGACCTTGGTATTCCTGGTTCAGGTCGTATCCTCCAGAGGGGTTGTGCTGGTTTTGACCACAATCAATGTTTACAAAATTACAATAGGATTGTTGAACAACTAGATTCATGCTCAATTCTGAAACAAATGGAAATAAATCTAAGTACCACTGAGGCAGATCTAGGCATTCAACTGCCGTTGGATTTTATGCTACAATTTTGTAGCGGTGCCTTCTTAGATGAAAACAGTGCTGATCTAGTTATCGCTGATGTCAGAGAAGCACCTTGGCTTTTTCAATAATTTTACTGTATTTCATCATAAAATAAAATGAATGACAAAAAAAAAAAAAAGGGTTTAGGAAGATGAATACGGTTTGAGCCCAGACAGTATATGCTACTGTCTGACATAATTTGTGATACCATCACTGAATATTACAAGGCTTGTAAATCAACTGAATTTAGGTCTGTGGTGGTAAATCATACAGACCTGGGTCTAAATTTACGAAATGGGCCCTGTCCCACAACACTTGTGAAATTGCCCTTCGGCTACATGTATCTAAATCGCTGTAAATGATCTCTTATACGGTGGTTTGTGTTATCATATGTCACTCCATGGACTGAATGGGTAGAGGCTATGTCACAGATTAGGGAGCGCAATCTGATAGTAACGTGTTTGACTGGATAAATATTCTCATTTATTTTACGTCTTATTCGGTGAAATCTCATTAAAATAATAAAGCATAATACTTTTAAGAAAGCTTAAGTATCCAACTTTCAACTGAAATATGTTTTAGCCAAGTGCTGTCTTGTCCTTTAAAGAAAGGATATCTTCATTCATTCATTCACCCTGGCTACATTTCAGCCACCTCATGTCCACATTGTAGATGGTTACTATGAAAATGTATCCAGCTACCTGACAGAATTAAAAGAAGTAAAACAGGACCTTTGGTCAAGGCAAAGGTAGCAGGCTGCAGGTAGCTGGATACTACCTGGTAATAATTCCCTTTGTAACGAATGTAAAACATTGGATACCACAGAAAACTAGACTGAAAAACACTCTCATCTAAGCTATGTAAGTTTTCAAAACTACAAAAAGTACAGGAGGGTAAAAATACTCTGACTGTCTGATCTACATGTATACCTGCTAATCTTTGCATCATTTGTTTCTGGCCAGTGTGAAGTGGATGAAGTTTGGATGGTAGTGCTAATACTCTACCTTATAATAAAACTTGGGTATTGCTGCATATGATGCCTCATTGCCATTCTTAGGACCTTTCCATTTATTGTACAATTCAATACATCTTTCTGTCTCCTCTGCTTTCACTTCCTCTGGCGGTCTCCTCTCTGAAAACAGACAAAAATATAATTCATGTGATCGATTTAATTATTTACTTGATTGGTGTCTTACGCCATGCTCAAGAATATTTCACTTATACGACGACAGCCAGCATTATGGCGGAAGGAAACAAGACAGATCGCGCATCAGCATCCTAAAAAAAAATAATTCAACAGGAGATTCATCATTAGGAGACCACAATGGTAGAACGTAAAGCTGGCACTGTGTCAAAAATGGAACTTCAAAATGTACAGACATGTTGAATGGACATATATTTCATATCCAATATGTTTTAAATCAAATCAAGACTTAAAATTGTCTCAGCTATAGAAATACAAGGTCATACTGGCCTAATTTCGCATGGGGACAGTTCAAGGAGAGTCCTCTTTTTATACTTCTGACTTGACATGGAGTTGAATATCAGAAGCTCTGATACACGGCAAAGAACCAGCTTTGGCTACCTGTGAGTAACTTAGTACATTATGATTCACCAACGATATCAATCCCACTCCAGGAGTAAGGCCATGTGGATAAGGCACTGATTCCCTGCAGCCAGTTCACATTATCATTTGTATTGCAAACAACTTTTAGAAAAGGAGAAAATCAACTCACATACAAGGCACGATACATCACTTGACCTATTTCCAAAACAATTATTAATGGCTTTGTTGGATTAACTACCAAATATAACATGGTACTTCACTTGACATGGATAAAGTAGGGACTCCCTAAACAGAAATTCACACTGCAGTCTGCCCGAGAAAGTTACTATCCTCAAGTAGTACACAGATCTGATCTTATAGTGACCCGAGCTACAACTGAGGCTTGAGGTACAATGGAGACTCGAGGTACATATGCTTCCAACTCACTCTCCCACTAAGGTGGTCAAACTTGAGCTTTAAAACACAAGCACACAAAAATCTATTCACAATGCAGACATGTCACTTTCCTACATGTACAATCTAGCTATGCATACAAACAACCAGCGCTGACACAAAATCATAAATCGAATACATAAAAATACAATGTTTTATACATGAAATTGAAAATAATTCCTACGTCATCAAAAAATAAACACATGTAAAAACAAAGACTAGGTTTATTCTGATGAGAGATACATGTAATTATAATAAAATAGTTATAAACCATCCATGTTCTGTTGTTGGTTGTTATATTAAACAAAGCACTAAAAAGCCTCCAGACATGTACGTTGTATACTTGGCTATGTTACAAGCACCCAAGGGAACCTCACCTCCGATCACTGAATTGCTTCAACCTAATTTACATTGCCTGCAAAACACTTATACTTCAGGAAGAGGGGAGCCAAGATCATCCTGTGCTGTATGAAGTTTTAGTTTGAAATATAAGCCTTGTCCCTGTATATGAACTTCCCTGCACAGATTTGGAAAATCCCTTTCAATGTCTCTGCAATACTGCATCAGTAAAAGGATACATTTCCTACTGGCTAAAGCTTCCTTGGCATTATAGGGCTGGTGACAGTCACTGGCAGCTCAGGGAATATGCCAATGACATGATCCCTGACACACTTTTGGCCAGAGAAAAATTATCCTTATACCTGACAAACCTCTTTGCTTAATATGGTATGTCCCAAACAGTACATTTCTGGTGCCAAAAAAGGGGCTCAAGTGAGAGCCTCAGGCTGGAAAGAACATATTGTTTGATGCCAACTTGAAATGGGGCCACTCTTGGGGATTTTTTGATGAAGTAGGTTTGATGCAAAAATCTTCAGTTTTGAGCCTGTTACTACAAAAGTTAAGATATACATGAATCCATTTCAATTTGTCACAATGACTACACCCCACAGAGATATACACTCGTCCATCACTAAACTAATTTAGATCACAAATAGTAAACTCAGGGGTAGATTCAGTCATTGACTCAAACAGCTGCCTGCTCCCTAAAAAAACTGATACATGCGCGACCTTTTTACTGTTACACACAGTATCTTGCACTGTAAGCTGTGTTTTTTTTTACATAAAGAATCCACAAATGGTAAATATGCGACATCATCATATTGCATATGCTCAGCGGACAAGGCTCTGTGCCCTTACTGAGTTATGCAGGTAAACACGCTGATTTAATGAGGCAGCCAGATGGACCTGTGTTAAAAGGATGCTTTGAACCTAGTCACAGTAGGTGGGGAACAGCTTGAGTCCATTTACTCAACCCCTATTGGCACAATTAGGCTGTCATGTTTGCTATCTTAGTCATGAAAATCACGGCTGACTACTTCCGCATGTCATGGGTCCAGTCATTGACAATCAAAGTCAAACGCTACATGTATATGATTCCAATGCAATTCAGTTTTTATCCAAAAATTGGAGTATTTGTACCAGAAAAACACAGAACTGAGGTTTTTTTTTTACTGCAGTATTCAGTTTTTACCTGAATTTTAGCAACAAATACGGGGGTCTAAAATCAGTGTATATGAATCCCTGCATGCATTGTCGAAAGTTGAAAGAATACATGACACTTCTGATCCCAACTGAAAGAGAAATTGTGGAGAAATATACGGAATTTGAAGTGACAAGCTTTTATATACATCTTTTAAAGTAATAAGTATATGTGAAAATGGAATAAAATGCAACATTTCGAAGAGCAGTCTTACCTTATCATGTCTTCTCTGCCCTTGGTTTAGAGATATGGACCAGTGTATGCCAGATTTAAAGATGGTAAACTATTCCAGGGATCATATATTCTTACCGCTGTTTGTCATTGACTGATTTCTCGATTCTGCCATTGATTTTGATTATGCACAAGTCAGGAAACAGGTATCACTTTACAATACATTTTGATAGCTTAGTTCCCGGGGAAGGGTTCCCTAGTTCAACAGCCATGGAAGTCAATGTGTGTATACTGTTTCTTCAGTGTTTATTGCATGAGTTTTTGAGTTCATGGATCATACATTGACTACAATACAAACTCCGAAAGGCTCCAACTCTTTTTCTTATACTGACCTAGCATGGTTGGAGTCTTGAGACGCTTACAATCTTACTTTTGTACTCAACGAAGGTCCAGGGCGATTTTTTTTGTTGTCGAACAAGTCTCATGCAAATAAAAGACACCAACCCAAAGACCTGCTTTACGCACCCACCGTACCCCCACCATATGTCCCTACTCGATTTAGCACAGATTTATTATAGCCATGAAGGCACAGCAGAGCAATGGGAAGATGGAGGTATTCACTGAGGACATATGCTGTGGAAGCCTTCATGGCTATAATAAATCTATTCTAAATAAAGTAGGGACATATGGCATAGTGTGCAAAGCAGGACTTTAGGTTGGTGTCTTTTATTTCAGTGATACTTGTTCGATAACAAAGACAATCGGCCTGGACCTACGTTGAGTATGAAATTAACATTGTAAGAGTTGAGACTCCAACGACACTAGGCCAGTGTAAGAAAAGGAGTTGGAATCTTTTGGGGTTAACAATAACTTCACTACATGTCCCACCAATGGGGCTGGGGAAAAGCACAGAAATTGAATCTAAGCACTAAGATTTATTTATTTATTCCATTGATGTTTTATGCCGTACTCAAGAATACATGTATTTCACTTATATGACGGTGACCAGAATTATGGTAGGAGGAAAGGGAGCAGAGCCTGGTGGAAACCCACAACCATCCGCAGGCTGCTGCCAGACCCTAAGCACTAAGAGGAGGATTTAAATATTTTGCTGTAATTCTATTGTAATACCTACTGTGGATTTACATGTACAGTACGTCTTGGATGACATTTGACAGCTCGTGATTTTATTAGCGTTCGCAAAGCTTGTTTAAGGAAGTGGCCACCAGTTTGTTTTGTTAAATGGCTAAAAGTTGACCCCAAGATCCCCAGTTGTAGTACCCCTTTTGCACCATGTTTTCCTGTACTATTACATCCCAAAAGCACCCAATATATAAGGTGGATCGACAAACAAGGTGTTACAGGTTGTAGATGTTGTGTACTAGTTATTTTTACAGTGATGACAAGCCACAAGTCTGTGCTAAAGACTTCAAAGATATACAATTGTTAAGTTTATGTGTATTACACTGCTGACAAAAGTTTGAAACAAAAGATAAACTTAGAGGCTAACAATGACCAGCTTCTTTTGGGGTTTTAAGCAAGGATGGGAGTGATTTTAGAGCTGATTTTGATGGTTGGAGTTTGACAGTAGAAAGTAAAAAATCCTTATTGCGCATATGCTGAAAGCGTTTGTTTATACTGGAGCACATTGTGTTCACAGCATTGCTCAGTAAGCGTGTAGTGTTCAGTTGTCTGGTTCTAAATTCACAATGGCATACTAACTGTGCATGATTGGATCATATAGTTAGTTAATTTTAAAACTGAATTATGTGATATAAGTACATGCCTGATTAAATCAATAAAATAAATTTGAATGGCAAAGGATGGAATTTATATGCCTCCGGAAGCAATTGATCCGGAGTTAAGAAATACTTGACAGCTGATTATATCTGAAGAGATTATGACATTTGCTTAGACAGTGTTATCTAACATTACAAAATAAATAATTATCAATATTTAGGAAAAATAATTGATAAATATGACACAAACAGTACTTTCTTTTAGGGCAAATATTGACAGGGTGGATTTCACAAAAGAATGACATAATACTGAGTTAAAAATGAAAACTTCCAAACGCTTTATTAGTAATTAATTTTTATTTATTACATATTAAACAAAGCAGAATTATTTTTTGGAACTGGCTTCTGTAAAATCAAAATGGGTACCCAAATAGCCGAACTTCTGCATTTTTTATATTTCATTTAAACTTGTACCCCTAAATTTACCATTAATTCTTAAATACTATAATTCTTCATTCAGCATCATAAAATTATGTCTATATACTTCACAGTTAAACATGGGAAATTTTAGGCCTTGCTTGGACCCCTAAAAAGTGCTCATTCTTTGCTATTTTCATAATATTACGTTTTATTGGGGGGGGGGGGGCTGCATTCCAGAGGCTCGCGCGCAAATTCATTGCCTTGCTAAATTATGAACAATGTATTATTGAAATACACATAATATAATGAGCTTTCGAAAAATGTATAGTTTGTTGTGGTTTCTATGAATTCTAAAAGTCATTTGGTTATGCTAATTTTATCGTTTGGTCTGGCTCGATACAGCTTGGTTTAAACTCGTTCTCGCCATGATAAAACTGCAGTATTGCAGTTTGTCCTAAACAAAAAAAAACTTAAAATTAAACCACAATCATGCATTCATTCTTTACCACTGTCTGAAACTCAACACACTTGTCAAATGTCTTGCGTTGTTGTTGTAACCCTCACCCCGTTCGTTTATTTGCTACACTCACTCTTTTTCTCCAGGTGTTTTTTAAGTGTCTTCGCCCAGTCCATGATTCGGGACTTTCTGTGTTCTTTTCGCGTCATCTCATCCCCAGTACAAAGTTAACTTTCATCTCGAACACAAAGACAGGGGTACCTGTTAATTTCTCAAATCGACCGCTCAAGTCGGTGGGGGCACACTGTCGTCCATCTTCGGCAGTTCCCTTTTGTGTTTCCGCGGTTCTGATTGGCCAATCGGGTATCAACGCCACCTACTCTGGCTTTGCGGGGACAACTTGTGGTCATGTTGTAACGTGTTTCAGGGCTGAACATGTGAATAACGCTATGTAACACCCGACAAGACTTGAGTCAGTGTTCTAGAGAAGTAAAGACATGATTTTACAATGCACATCGACGCCCAGTCCGAGATTTCTCCATGTGCTGTAAATCAGTCCAAACTGCTGGATTAAAGCGAAAAAGGCCGTGAATTTATATATGTATGCCGTAGGCTATATTACTACAAGCCAAGATCGCTTTTACATTCTCGTCACCACAAGACACGGGGGAAAAAATCAGACAATGAAATACATTTTATTCAACGTGAAAGAGAACATGGTTGTAATGATAGAGGGTTAATGTAAATTGGGATTTAATAATATGGGCCCCACTGTAAAAATGCTCGATACTTTATATGATGTATATGGAAAAAAATTGAAAACTGTCCTTCTTGATCCCATTTAATTCAATATTAGCAGATACATATAATCTTCAGAAGCTGCTGACAGTGTGGGTTATATGGGGTACACAGTTTTCTAGTGTGACAGTCCCATCAGCTAGGGATTTTGAGCCAGCGAGCTCTGAGTTTAAAGTCCACGCCTCTAGGCCTACTACTAGGCTGAAGGGAAATTCCCCCCTGCTTGGACGTAGATAGCGTTTATATATCACCCTGTTACATTCACCCCAAGTCTTCCTCATCACATGACCCTTATGACTACCCAGGAAAGGAGAGTTGAACCCATACACTGGGTCTACCAAAGCATCACAGCCTGCTATATTGGCCACCCCAGCACCAATGTGACTGGCCTACCAGCTGGGGATTTGAACAAGTGATCTCTAGGTTTGGAATCCACGCTTCTACCACTAGACTAAAGGGGAAATTCCTCCCAGTCTGGAGGTAGATAGCACTTATATATCACCGTGTAGCACTAGTACAGTGGTAGGGGAATTCAGTTGGTGAAACGAATGACTGTGTACAGTTACACCATTTGAATGAATAGATATTGTACCGCATGTGAAAATCTGCTTTGCTCAAGCACAGAAGGCCCCGCCAACATCACCTGGTCGATAACAGCCGGATTCTTGCCCACCCCTCAATATGCCTTTATGAAATGAATTAAATATAAACTCTATTGTAGCATAAAATTTATTTTGAACTACCTTTAAACTGATATAGGCCTGCTGACGATACTCAAACTGGCCAAGGCTATGTGAAATAAAGATTGTCAGATTGTGTCAGTAATGGTTTAATTTATATTTAGATTTAGTGATATCATTCATTTGGGCAAAGTTATATAAACTTTTATGACCTTAAACCCCAAGCAAACAATCCAGACATTAATGCGAGAGAATGCACAATAAAATATTTACGAATTTGCTTGGGATAAACCACTGACTGTCAGGCGGCCATGGTGCTTCTTATATTTCCTGCCATACTGTTTTATTCGACTTCACTAAACAAACCAGACAGGTAAAATTCTTCTTTTATTTTCAGTCCTATTAATACATGTATTTGATTACTTCTTCCTGATAACGCATGCACATGTACAAGGTCATACATGCAACACAATTCAACAACAATTAATCATTTCTGGGTTCCCTTTCTTTGACAAAGACACTGTCGTTACTGTAATTTCCAGCAAGCAGCCTTAACCTAGAATTGATCATGAACTGACATGAATGACCTGGACAGATACTTGTACTCAATAATGTGGAAAGTAGCACAAAAGATTTATGGAAACCTACACAATGCTAACAGTTCAGATCCAATCTGACAAAGTCATACTAACACCCCTCCATTCCAACATTACAGCTGTATAAAATAGAAGAATTAAAAACACACAATCCTTTCTTTACTAGGCTGTAAATATATGACAGTGAACTTCAAGTCTGCAAAAGATATCAAAGATTCAAATGCTCTGCACATTTAACCTTTCAGTTTACATTAACATGAGTCCTCACCCGCTATACATTAGAATTTAGACATTACAAGTGAACCATTCCATTTTTCTGTCACAGCCACAGGATAAATGATCACCTCCCACTACAGATGAAAAAGGTAAACACACGGTAAACATACGGTGATCGAATTCCTACTTTTATAGTTGGATATCAACCTTTATTGTCAACCTGCACATCAAAGTGTCACTATTTTCAGCATTGGTGCAAAGAAACATAAAATATTTGATTCCATATTGTCCGACAGTGTTATACTAAAAACTTCATTTATATTGTGAGTAGTGATGAAATATAACACTGAAATGAAGCCATGCATGCACTGGAAAGCAACAATGCTACAAAATAACACTGCCCACAACATGGCTGAAAGCGATAACTTTCCATTCAAAATACACTGGTATAAAACAGTATGCAAGTGTTAAACAAACACATCAGAAAGCTCACAGGTCTGACTGATCAGGTTTGATTTGTGAAACCTTTCAGATAGTTCAGATTATGCATCCACACACAAGTTTTTTCACAGTTAAAATGTCATCACATTCTGAAGTGAAAGGCTGCTGTACTGATCAGAAGTGTGACTATCCTTGTTTATCTGGGCCATTGTCTTTGTCTAATAAAGCTGATCGAATTCCTACTTTCTTCAGCTCTTCAACTAACTCTCCATTCTTATGCATGTCCAACATTATATCCATTCCTCCAACAAATTCCCCGTCTATATAAACTTGAGGTATTGTGGGCCAATTGCTGTACTCTTTAATACCTACAACACAAGAACATCAGATAAGCATATTACAACAGAAAAGGAGACAAAGAGTGAAGATATAACCCAATCATCATCTTGATGTAACAGATTACAAAGTGACTCGCATGTCATCAATCTGGCCACTGCTATGTAAAGGGAATTATCTCCCTGCCACTAATTTCACTGCGTCAGCATAAGAAAATATAATGTACACTGCAGTAAATACTGTTTGTACTACTTCTAGTTGTTCTTGTAACCGCCATCCCAACTGCAGCTGTCTATTAATAAGGTTCATAATCAATGTCTTGTATTACTGGATTCATAAAACTTGAATCCATTCATAACGTGTGGTTCTGTAACTTACATTAATCAATATATTTATCATTTGATTGGACTTTCATGCTATACTCAACACCATTTCATTTATACAATAGCAGGCTAGGATTGGCTCTGTCCACTGAAGTGTTATTCTCGCTTCAACTAGCACCCTGAACAATGAGATCGCCGGCTCAAATCCAGCTCTCACAGGTTCGGCAGTAGTCTTTAGGCAGGGACTTGTTAGGTGGTTCATCAAGCACTTTGTTTTTCTTCCACCCACAAACCTGACTATAACATTAGCTGAAAATTACACACATCACACAAAAAAAAGTACACTGTATACAACAGCTATCTGGTTTACAAATGGAGGAAACTCAGCAGTTAAACGCACTGCTCTTTTGCCAGGCATCCCACAAATGTCTCCACCTCAAGTTGCAGCTGAAGCAGTCTGTGAGAAATGGGATATGAACACACAACCTGACAGGTGACAGACTTTCGTCTGCAGAGTCACTTGGGTGCTTTCTCAGTTTATGTGCCATTCATTAACACAAAACAAGGAAAAGTCACAAATGGCCAGTGTTCTAAAGCCCATTTAACTCAGAAACGGAAAATTTCCAACGTTGTCGCCTTAGAACTGAACTGTACGCCTAATGAATTTATGCAGTTCGAATGTCAACATTGTCAATCTTTCCATTTGTTAATTGTTTATACCTTGCCGTAAACTTTCATCTTGAAGAACATCATGCGCATCAAATTGTGTAACTCCATGAAAGTTTAATATCTGCATGACACCATTGCTGAATCCACATCGTGGGGCATCAGGTGTCCCCTTCATAAACACCACTACCTTTTTACCCTTCACCAGCCCGTCAATGTGCTCTTTCGTACCGGTGCTCGTAGAATATCGTGCAGCAAGCAATCGACAGAGAGTAAGGCCTCGTCCACGTATCTGTGTAGACAAGAAACTTGCCATCGCTCTCTCGTATTCAGACTTTTTAATTTGACTTTGATTTCTATTCTATTTACCCCTCTGTAACTTAACGAGCAGACAGCTAAGTGAACGTCAACGTGCTGCAGACCTAATAACACCCCAACATAAGACAACTACAACTTCCGGAATTATACAAAACTAGTGCGTTTGAAATATCGCAGGTGAGTGTAGTTCGTGCTTGTAATAGGTAAATTGTGCTTAGATTGAACAACAGTATTTTTCGAGTTATCGATACAAGCATAATTATATATTTATAGATATTCACTGTACGTGTTCACGTCATATTCTTACGCGTGGGAATCTTGCTCACAAAAATAAAACCCTAAGCTTGACGTATAACTTGGTGACGTAACCCACTGAGTGTCCGGAGTGTTAACAGAATACGTGTTTAGTATTTATTTATTTTGTGAATAGCTGCCAAACATTCTGCATAAAACCACAAGCCAATTTTTCGGGTTAGCATTCGTCAGATTACACATGTGCGACAAGTGCGATTGTATCCACTAAAGCGAAAGTGAGGCGAACCGTGACGTCACATTTCGGGGCGCAACATGCCGTCAAGATTTCGTACATATGCAAGAAATCACCAAAACTTCCGGTATGTGACAACACTCGTCTGCTAACGAACATCTTCCTGATGCGAAACCGGTTACGATGTTATGAAAGCTCGTCACATACGTTTAGCGTTTGTCATCGAAGAAACTCAGCACAACTGAGGGAATACCGCAATGAATCCACCGACCAGTGTGCAAGAAGGTTTGAAAAATGCCATTAAAAGTGGTCGAACTGATGTGGTTCGATCGGTCTTGGCCACGTTGGAAGCCACAGATGCCGACGGTGCGTATGTTAATCCTTTGAGAACATAACAAGAGGTTATTTCTGAGTTTTCACCATGCTTCAGTTCTGTTGACTACTGTCAGCTTACACACAACTAATTCGCTGAGACCGAGAGCGTGATTCAGTACAAATCTGTTGTTATACCCAATGTGTTGTCAGAATGTATGCGATCATAATACATGACGCCGTGACGACACAGATGGTACTAGTAATTGATAGTATGCTAAATGCTGCCTGTGGGATGGTAGATAAAGTTAACAGCTGTCGTATCCAGACAACATAATTAGAGAATCAAGATGTCATCTGCATATATTACAGACACAGTGAATTTTTTCATGCGCCCGAACACTGTTAATTGTCAAAGAGTAACCTCACAGTGATCAGCAGGATTATTCTAACGGTTGATATTGTCTGAAACACCAAACATTTAACAGCAGATGAACATATCAAGTGGGAAGTGCAGTATTCTCACTGGTTCTTGAAATACGTACCCTGTGATTGTTTAACGTGGGCTTTCCCATGAAACGATCAACCCAAGAGAATTAAGACTATTCAAAATAAAGGGGTGAATAGGTATTTTAAGTTTGACAAGCAGAAAGGAGTATGGGTAATGTGTTAATAGAATGAAGACATTATTTCTTAAACAAGCCTCACCAGAGATGCATGAAACATTGTAGATGCACACAGCCCAACTCTTGTTATCTCTTCAGCACTTGGCTTTCTTCGTCTCACTCGGTAATGCATAGAAGTCATAATGCTTGTTTTGCTTTAGTGAGCCACACTACAGGCAGTAACTACATTGAGTAAATTTAAATTCTGAGGACACTCTGGGTCAAAACCATTGTCTGTGTCAAACTGTTCAAAACTATTCATCTTCTTGCAAACTACAGCTTTAAGTCAGGAGGTTTTTCAGGTCCCTGGCAAACAAGGTGATGGCATTCTCCAAGCACTTCCTAGTTCCCCAGAGCATGAACCCGAGCACTGTCATGTATTAAGTGAAATATTCTTGAATGTGTTGTTAAACCACACTGGAATAAATATGAGAAAATACCAAGTATGAGATATAAGATGTTGAGCCTTTTGTAAATACCTGATTCTCTTGATTTTGATATGGTTAACCTGCTATTTTTTAGTGGTATGCTTAGTTCAAGTATTCCTCAACAGATGAAATTGTATCATAGACAACTGTAATAATTCTTGTACAGATAGGGTTGCTGATCCCAGTGCTTCTTTAGACAGCGTACTGAATGGCTTATGCTGCGAAGAAGGTACACCCTTACATCTGGCTACAAAGGTGAGGATATGGTTGCATATGCAGTCTTAAAAATAAATATATAATGATAAAAGGATATATTTACATTTTGTTCATGCTTTAAATTATTAATTTGTAGTCATGTATAATTCTTTTCGAGCCAACCACATTATGATCAGACAGTGCATTTTCGAAAGTTGGGTGTGAGTAGGGGCCCAGCTGTTAAGGTGCTTGCCTTTCAATCCATGGAACACTTGGTGTTGAACATGTGGGTTCAAGCCCAAGTGTTCCATGTGAGTTCAACCCAGGCCTCGTGGATTCCCCTACTCATACAGTTCTTGGGGCATTAATTTGGTGAAAATAAGTGGATGGTGACATTTGTGTGACCGTTTACACAGTCTGTACATTGTGTTCATTGATGACTTTTTGGCTTAGTCTAATATGGTGTGCATATCTGTACTTCACAAATGGGAGTGTTTGTCAGTAACTTGCCAGAGACTGTTTGTTTACCCCAGCCACTTTGATTTCTTCAAACATAAAGTTGACTGCCATTGTGTCAGTGAAAATTTCTTGAGCATGGCCATGCTTTGAGAGCAATCAAACAAATAAACAAAAGAAGAATGGATGTAAATATCATCAGATAATCTTCTTTCAGAAGTGTTCCAGGAAAATTATGAAAATGTTTTCTGCTGCACACAAACACTGATGAACCAAAACAGTATAGTTACTTAAAGACTACATGATATTGAATTTCTCAAAAATAACCCAAACAGTAATGAAAATGTTGAAAACTACAGAACACCCAAGGACTACTTGATATATCGTGTGATGGTTTCTTCTAGACTTTGCCTTGTTTCTCATTTGTAATCCTAACCACTGTCTTATAAGATTTTGGCAATGACATCATTGCAAATCAGATGGATAAATACACTCTGTACATGTATAGTTAAGGCCCTAATCTCATATCTGTTGGTTTTACTTTGGAAATATGTCTTGGTAATATTGATCAGATTACCAAAATCAATCAAACTACATTAAATGTAGCTTATTGTTGAATGTGTGGTTACAGCTGGATCAGCCAGACACAGTGAGGACTCTGCTGTCAGCAGGTGCAGATGCAGGTGTTCAGAACTCGTCAGGACAGACGCCATTTGAGTTGGTGAACTCTGAACAGGTGAAAGACGTCTTCAACCAGGAGTTGCTTCAGGCCACAGCACAGTCAAAGTAAATATTAATCATTAATTGTTGAGGTGTGCTGTGAAACTTTCATGAGGCTTTTGGTGTGTTTCCTCTTTCCCTAAAAAGAAAAACACAAATTCCAGTTTTTTTACAGACATAATTTTATCCACTTTGGCGAATGTTCTGTTTGATATAAACTTTTGCATTAGGAAAATGTTAGAAATGTATCTAAGTTCATGGAAATGGCTGAAGTCAGATTTTCGTGTATTGCAGGTATCATACATTTACAAACTAGTAGAGGCATTTAAGGATTTGTAATCAGCATTCTTCATCCAGGTGTTCTCATGTTTTGATGACATAGAGTGCTTTGTTTTTCTGGGTGTTTCTCACTGATTTTCAGCATTGATACTGTGTGTTAGTCACTATTTGCTGGTATGGTGTTAAGCTGGTAGACACTCAAAAGAGTATAAAGAAAACCCCTCTATACTGGTCCGTGACTTTCATCCTGGTGTTTTCACGATGTTTTGATGATCTTACGGTTTCAGCATTGGTCGTGTGTGTCAGTTGCTGGCGGCTGGTGTGGATGTCAACCTGGTAGACAGTCATGAGAGTAAGAACACACCTCTACACTGGGCTGCCACCTACGGAAGCTGGCAGATGGTCCAGTCTCTCTGCTGTAAGCACATGTAGACACCACTGTTTCCCTTCCTGCTGTGGGAAAATTGTCTTTATGTTAGAATAAAGTGTCTGAGCATTGGAATACATTAATCAGTAACAGTGCCTTCCCCCCACCCAACCCCCCCCCCCCCCCCCAGCATTTTTTCTGTCCCCTTTTAAGTAAATTTAATAATGAACAACGGAAACATTTTATGTGCATGACACATCTGAAACAACTGGCAACAGTAGGCATTTTTTGTTGAAAGCAGATGGGTCATTTGAAGAAGCAAACTTTAACTATAACAGTTAGACAGCTAATGTTCGTCAATCAGCTATGAAAAGGTATGTTTCCTTATGACAGATGCTCACCAGTTTGTGTTGTGTGTTTCCAGCTCGTGGAGCCTCAGTGTTATCTGTGAATGGATCAGGCTGTACTCCGCTTCATGATGCTGTCAGGAGAGGAGACCCTCAGGTGATAGAGGAACTTTTAGTCAGCCAGGCAGACCCACATGTCACCATTACAGAGGGGTATGACCACAGCTTAGCTTTCCTAAACAGGAATCATTACAGATTTACCCAAATGTAGAAGATTTGTGATTACATTTGAAAGATATACAGTTATACGTACCCATCCTTGTTCAAATTTTATGTTGTGAAAAACAGTAGAAAAGTTATGCCATTTGTCTATCCTCTACATTAAGTTGTAGCTCCTAAGAAGCCAGCTTAGCACAAGTTTACTTAAAGTGAGGTCATCAGAAATGTCCATGTTCCATCACTATTGAAGCATCTGGCAGATAATAATTAGTTTTCTTGACATATATTTTTTCTTTTGTAATCAATGTTGTTACCTGTTTGTTAGCTGACAAACAGTGATACGTGTACTTCCATTTTGTCAGATATTGTTTGACAGGTTAACAATTAGACTGATGTTTGTTTTATGGCAGAAATGACAAAGGTAAGAATGCCTTTGACTTGGCTGCGGGTAGGCCAGAGTTATTAAACTTGCTGAACCACCCCCCAGAGAGACTGATATCAGACCAGGTCGACCCACTGCCAGAGAAAACAGGTCAGAGCTCGTATCAAATCTTATTTAGTGGCTTTTTATTTCCTATCTAGAAAAACTTCTTCTTTAACTGGCATAAATTTTCCTTTATATCGTTATTAGTTATTTTTATATTGTTATCAAGGTGATTCAACAAACGTTGTATTTTATCTTTGTAGACAAAGTCCACAGCATTTCAAGTCTGACTTCCACAGCTACTGACACAGCTAAAGGAGATCACATTCCAAATGGACCAGTGCCACATCACCACAGTCCGCAGCTGACATCGCCGACATTTGAGGTAATTTGTACATCAGCCCGAACATTCCTTAAAATACTTGAAATCCAGTTTATTTTCACATAGATGTACATATTCTGATTAGTCTATGTTTAGTTCAGTTTCCTATACTTACGTGATGGGGTATGTATTAGGGTAGAGGTGTTCCTGGCACTATATACCACTGCAGCCAAATACATATTTAAAAGACTAAATAGACTTGTAAGAACTGATGATATTACTGTGTTATGACTCTACAAGGTGTTGCCTTGTTATGATTGTATTTGTGAGAAGTTAATCTTTAGTCCATTTCAACATGTTACAGAAAGCCTCGGCCTTCAGCCACTTAACTGACCCCCCTAAGCCGGTGATCACTGATGAGACCCTAGGGCTGCTGTGGCCCCAGCCTCAGATGATCCTACAGAAGGAGGGAAGGCCGTTTTGTCCTGAGAAGAAACTTCCTGTCTACATAGCGGATGGACCACACAGAAGTATGGACTCAAACTACAATATCCAACTCCCCACATAAACTTTAATAAATTCTACTTGTTTGAAAGAAAGATATATTTGTTGATGTAAAAGTTAGTGTATGTTTTAATAAGATGAGAGCAAGAATTTGAATCATGTATATGTGAATGCTTGTCCAAGTTATGTGAAAGACTCAAATTATGTCAAAACAACCGCATTTCTTGTTGCTTTTGCCATTGAAATGAATTGATATTGTATAGCTGTTAATATTTTTTTACATGTTCTGGTTTCAGACCTACATGAAGTTCTGAGCAGATGGCAGATGAGGCAGCCAATGTTTAAGGACTTGGGTATAGAACTTTGTCTTGATATTCTTTCTCCCACATCAGACTACAGCTCCCCTCACATCATCTGTCATCTCAACCCCCGACTGTGTACAGGCCCAGGCAGCTACAGACTCAACATCACACATAAACAGGTCTGTCACTGTGTCACTTGCAAACTATAGAGCATAGAATTGTCAACATCAGTATATTGCCCACTACTTACTAAACTTTATTGCCTTTTCATTAAAATGTCATCTGTCATGGATAAAGCATTGCATTCATATAAAATTCCACAACACATATAGACCACTTTACACCAGTAACTTGATCAAGAAAAGAGCATATTAAACAGAAAGAATGACATATAGAAAAAGATTTTGTTTGTGAGGGAAATGGTTCATTTGAGTGTTTTGTTTGACAGTTGAAGTTGATCTGTGATGACCTCTCAGGTCTGAACTATGCCATCAGCACACTAATACAGCTGTTCAGACTCTACAAGGACAATGATGGGAAGATACCACTTCTCCAGGTCAGTGTCATTACTGTGGATTATTGACAGTTATGGTGACGTGTATATATCATTTAGTAGGAATTAGGTGCCATTGCTAAAATACACTGGGTCATGTCCAAAGCTTTTTTAAATCTAGATGATAAATAGGTATGTAGTATTTAAAAGACAGAGCAGTGTTATGACTGTCAAGCCCATAGTCAGTGTGCTTTGTGTAAATGTAGGTCTTTGTGATGGTGTGAGCCAGGCAGGATGGAATCAGCTGCCAGTAGTCATCTTTATGTTGTGACTGAAATAATGTTATAGCTTGTAAAACCCTGCTCTTGTGGTGTGACTTGTCGTTTTAACCTTACAGTTCAACTAGTGAAATGACAGTATGACGTATGACTTGTTCCTTTCATTTGAAACTCACAACCTATAAAATTGAAAAATGCATTTCACATGTGTATGTATTTAAAATTTTGTGAGTCAGTGCACTCTGTGAACACAGTTTAATCCTATTGCCATGTAGTTATGATGCTGGTAGATCAAGGCTTATCAAAGACTCCTGTAATAGTGCATTTGTCACTTGACATCAAGGGGAAAGTATAAGGACCAGTTAGTCTAATGTTGTGATATATATCTGGGTGGGATCTGGGATATACTGAATGTGCTGTTCATGGGGCCTGGATAGAAAGAAAGGACAAGAAACTGATATGACTGGTGTATATTTATTCAGAAACTATGTTGAACCTCCAGCAAATGATCTCTCAAGACTGTACATGAATGTAGTTCAAACTGATTTCCCTTGTTGTCCAGATTGATGACTGGGCCGAGTTCCGAATGCGTGGTGTACTTGTGGACATCTCACAAGGCAGGGTCCCTAATATGGTGAGGCTCATACTGAAAAAGCAGTCTGCGTGACATTCCAGGGAAAATTGTAACTATAACAGTGTTAAGTTAATACATGATATAGCCGAATGAAGGTTTTAATCTCAATACATTTCATTTATATGTGTATGCTCCACAAAATGTACCAAAATCTTCCGCCCTTTATTACAGGGCCAAAGATTTAAGTTAAGTGTTCGATAGATGTTTTTGCCCAAACTCCTCTATATTTTTTTGTGTGAAAAGACAACACAGGATAAAATTAATGCGTCTCGGTGACTTCATGGTTTAAACTATTGTTCATGTATAATGAATACCATCTGAGGCTTCTCATTATGAGACATGCTCATATGTTTATGTCAGAATATGTATTGATATTAACATACTGTATTAAAGTCTAATTATTGGTATTTACAGACATTATTGAGGAATACCATTGATGTGTTGTCATTGATGAGAGTAAGTCATGTAAGTATACATCTGACTATCGTAATTCTATTTCTCTATGTAATGGAATGTTTAAAGCTATTTGACCATTATTCATTAACATGATTAAGGTATCATGTATTTCCAAAGGTAGGTATTTCTGGCTTTTAATAGTTTTAATTGCATTAGTTAGGATTACATTTGGAGTACATACTTTTGTAAATGCTGTGCAAACTTGACATTGAGACATATATAATTTAGACCTGTTGGTTGTTGAATATTAGAGAGTATTAGTTTTGGTTTGTCAGATATCAGTACATGCTGTTTTTCCTTTGGTGTAACACATGTAACTGAATGTGAAAACAAAAACATTAATCATATCGTGGATCTACTTCCTGATTTATAGATTCACCTATATTCAAGATTCAAAGACACAGGAACACCTGAGTGGCAACTCTGTTATTCCAGGAGGTAAGAACTTTAGCCCTGTCAGAAATGTAAAACATTAAACAGTGGGCTTGCACAGTGAAGTATATAAAAGATTTAGTCACCAATTATGGGATGAAAGTTGTTTATTGTTTTAATGCTTGAAAATCTGGTTACCACTTGTATGATTGCAGTGAGATATTAGAGTTGGAGCAGTTCTGTAGATTACGCAGCATCCAGCTGATCCCAGTGCTAGAGGTCACCCACAAAACTCATGTGGAGGATGTCAACAACTTGTATACAGTATTCCAGGATTTTGTCTCCTCCTTCACTCAGGCAGAGTAAGTTGACAGTGGTAGTTACTCTGTCAAGACCACGAGGCACAGGGAATAGTTCACCTGTAACCTTTGAAGTGAACTTCATAACACATAGGACATGACCCTGCAGTGCCTTTGATAAGTGTTATGTAAGGGTATCTCGTAAAGTCACTCAAAAGTCACTTTAACCTCAAAGTCACTTATTATATTGACATTTTATTTTGCCATCATCAGGAAATAATTTTTAGATGGAAATCACAAAATGTTGAGTCTCAATAAAGTCTTCAGTTTTCATAGTTACCATACACTTGTGTGGGACATAGAACATGTTCAAAAGTTATCAGTGTAACTAAAAATAATTATATCTACCTACCTTCCCTTTGCATGTGGCACTGAGATATCTTTTCATCTAATGCTATCATCAGCTTCGTCAGTGTGGGCCCTCGTCTCAGCAGCTTCATCCTGGACACTCCTGATGATGAGACCCTGAACGTCAGCGATGCTCTTAAGTTTCTGCCAATAGGGCGTCACCAAACCATGATGCTGTGTGGCTACCCTCTCCATGACCTTGACCCCATCTTGCTGCAGCAGTTGCCCCCTGACCTCATCTTTATGCAGTATGGAGTACAGGTAAGGAAATTGTTTGTAATTACAATTGACCATTTGGAACTGTGATGTGAATAAACTTTTTATATAACGTTATGTGTTTAAAAGCTGCAAATGTGACCTTCACCATGAAAAACCAGAATGAAATTACATTGTTTTAAAATGAGCGTGAAGGATACACATACACAAGAAAGGAATCCTGACAATTAAAAGTCAAGAGTTTAAGGTCTCTAACAAGTATGCTACTAAGCATCTGTGAAGAGAAATTAAATGTGCTCGGATAATATAACTTTATATGGTGTAATATTGCAACTGACATGTTAAATGAATCACTAAACTGTATTGTCCCTACATCATCCACGATTCTTGATTGCCATTGGCTCATAAGATGGGTTAAAAGGTTGACATACACTTGTCAGAGCTCACAAGGGGTATAAACCCAGCTCAGCTGAATTACTGCACAGATTGCAGTACAAATTTACTTACGAATTTAAGTCCTGCAGAGCTAAATTACTGTGCAAGCTGTCGTCATTTTTCTTTTTGAAGCTGTGTTCCATCACATATCATTGTGACCACACCATTGTTATTCCTTGGTAACTCAACTCTCTTGGTGAAACTGGGATATTATTGTAGTCCAGACTGTTGTCTGCCACCAAATACCTTGTTATGGGGCTTTCTTGTCTCTTTTGTTGAAATAAAGTTTAAATGTGTCAGTATGGAAGGTACCCACTTTTGTTTTCCAGGCTGACCACAGCTTCAAAACTTACTGTAGTCCATTAGCAGAAACAGGGTAAGATTCAGATCACTAGTGTATTAACATGTTAAACTATAAACATATTGCACAATAAATGCACTGGAACAACACTTGTCATACATGTTGATGTATATATGGAGATGAACTGTCATAATGCTTTCATCGTTGGTACATACCACAATTTCCATACATACTGACTTACGAGATGCCAAAGATGCACTAAAGAGTTAATTTGGTCTGGTTTATTGATTGTATTGGTGAGTTTTAGTCCATCTCATGCTGGCCGCTGTCGTATAAGTGAAATATTCTTGAGTACGGCGTAAAACACCAATTAGATAAATAAATAAATAAATTGATTGTGTTGTAAAAATCTCCTGATGTTCTCAATAAACTACAGGTATCATCAGATGTTTGATTAAATTTACCAAAGTGGACAGATGGGTTCAGATCAGCATATTACATTTGTGGTTGTATTGGTAAAGTTTACCTTGTGGATAAAGTGTTCATATCTCTCTTTTTTCATTGATAGGTTAAGTTTCTGTGTGTGTCCAGGAACTTCAGCTTGGAACAGGTAAGTAAAGTGTAGTGTTTGCTTATAGTGTGAATACATTACCCTAGGCATACATGTACTCTGATGTACTGATGTGAGGGATGGGTTTGCTCATTTGACACACTTTTCTGCACAGTCTTAGCTTACAGTACAGTTGCCACAAGTGTCAGACAAGATCTGAAACATGTGCAGGTAAACTGGAAAAGGGCTGCCCTGAATTACCTCCCTGAGGTCACTCTCCTGTTTAAAGGACACATTTTTAGGAGTAAACTGTGTCTCATAAAAGGGCTAATGGGAAGTTTCGAAGTTAAAACTACATAAGGTAGTTGAAGAACTAGTCATAAGTATATTTTAATTAATTTTGTAAACTGATTTGGAAAAAGCCAGCGATAAATGTAATTTTTTCATCCATTCAGAGGTAATTTATTTGGCCCTAATTTAATGCAGCAGACTGTGGCGAACATATTCAGATATGCATTTTCTCCTTAAGTTAAAAACATAGACTTCATTTAAGGTCTTTTGACATTTCTGCGACTCTCAAAGGCTGATGTCATGTGTTTTACCTCTCAGCCAATGTTGACAAAGGAGTATTGTTGTAGCAGACGCCGTCCGTCTATCCGATGAAGAAGAACCCTGTTGATTTTCAGCGACCTTGACCTTTTTCTTCAAGGTCATTAGGGTTATTAAAGTGAAATTTTATAAAAGGCTTTTGAATGCTCTCTAGAACAATTTAGCTCAAGTTCACCAAACTTACACCACACTTACACGCGTGAGGAAAAACCCTACTGATTTTCAGCGACCTTGACCTTTTCTTCAGGTCATTGGGATCATTTAGGTTAAATTTTATGAAAGGCTGGCAAACATGATATCTCCAGAGCGGTTTATACCCATTCACCAAAGTTACACCATGCATACACTTTGTCTTGAGGAAGAAACTTTGTTTTGGAGCGACCTTGACCCTTTTCTTCAACATAATTGGGGTCATTTAAGTTAAATTTTATGTAAGAGGCTGCAACGGCAGTTTGAAATAAACAAAAGTTTTATTATCCTAGAAAAGTATTCTCCTGCCTCATGTTTCAAAAGTTTCTAAATTCCACTTGAAGGTCTATTGGGTCTGTTCATTACATTGTACATGTGCTGTAGGCTGAGAGTTTTTAAGTGCATTGCAAGGTACTTTTTACATTCTGATATTTGAGAAATACATATGGTTGTCATTGTCATGACGTAGGCTAGATTGTACATGCTACATGCTTTAATAGGCTAGACCCTATTCCTCATAGTTCCATGCCTCAAAAACTGATCTGTTGTTATGTCTTAATAGCTGTTGAGTAAAAAGGGGAGGTAATTCAAAGCAGGCATATTTTATTCAACAAAGTAGTGTACAGTTGAAATGAGGATCCATGGTAATCTGCTGTCTAAGTTTGTAATTGGGACTCCAAAGCTTCTTTTGCAAACAGAATCACTAAAATGTACAAGAAATATGCAAGAACCACAAAACAATGAATGTGTACCTAAATACTACTTAGGGTAGCAGTCGACTAGAAAAAAAAAATGGATGACTATACATGTTCCAATAATCTAGATTGATTTATTTCATTGAGGTGGTACTCAAGAATTTTTGACTCCTATGACAGCGGTTAGGTTTAGGAGTAGAGGAGATTCTAGGTACATAACCATGGCATGAATTACTGCAACGGTAATATGCCAATATGGTTACCAGTCAGATTTGTCAGATATGGGGAGTTACTCACGATTGGCACAAAACTACCATCAGTATAACCATTAATCATGACTTGTTTTTAAGGTTCTGGTTGTATTCTTCAGCTTGGCTGGGTGTCCAGAGGCAGCAGTCAGTAATGTGTTCAATGGGGTGCGATCCGCCGTGGATCAGGGAGCCATAGGAGTCATTGTGTGTGATTGGTCAGGGAAAGGTCACCTGACTCACCAGCCCTTCAGCTGGCCTGCATATCTGATTGGAGCAGGACTATCCTGGAACTCTGACACACACTGGGTAATGTGTCATGATAATATACATGTAATATCAGCAGAAAAGTTGACTTTTAACTTTTGTTGATAGCTTTTTAATGAAAGCTTGATGTGGTTGTGTTTGGGTTCAGTAATAATAATAATAAATCACGGCATCAGCACATAAATGTAAAAGGTTTCACAGGCTTTTAACTCATGTCTTTGCCAAGACCCAGCATGTGGGTCGTAAGTTTGTGAAACCTTTTACATTTGCCTGGTGATGCCTTGACTTATTATTATTATTGAACCCAAATACAACTATGAGTCTTAAACAGTATATAAGTTTAGAAATGCTGTGAAACCTAGCCTTGGAGATCATCTCCGGACTCTTTAACTCTGAGGACATTTTCATATCAGCACTCGTGGGCCTGACAGCTGTCTTCTTTGTTTCAGGACTATCTCCACTCTCATCTAGCAGACCTGTTGAACCAACATGTGTTCAGAGATCAGAAGTCTGTGATTGGAAGAGCTATCATTGAATTAGGTCGTGCTGAGACATATGTACTTCGATGCAGTCGGAGTCAGTCTGGTGAGACATCCTCTGTATCCTCACCCACTAGTTTTCCACCTTAGTTCTCAGGAAAAAAATGTCTTTATAGATTGCTGTTTGCACAGTATACAGACATACACAGTATAGCAACGTGAGAAGGGCTTTATTTGTGTAATTATTTACCAGAATCTAAATGGATTGCCGTACTAAGGTTTGGTTTACGGGAATCCACCAGAACCTAGGTCAAGTCTAGGACCACAAAGTATGCGGTTACTTGAAGTTTTAATACGTAATAAATAAAATCAACCGGTTTAGGGGATTTCGGGTGACATAAATATCACTATACAGGGGTAGAAATTATCCCCACAAATCAAAAGGCCAGCAGGGCCAGTTAATTTGGAAACATATTTGTCCCTTCCCCAATTTTTTAAGACCCTTCATGATAGAAAAAAGGACCACGCCAATAAAGTTTTAATATTGTAGATTGATCTGATATATATAGTTTATTATTGTCTTTGTTCAAAGAATTACACGATTACTGGTTACTGATAACATGAACATCATTTTTAAGAAGTTCAGGTACTAGAGGTTTGTAACTAAGAAATCAGCTGTGAACTTTTAATATTAGGTAAGATGTTGGTGGGCCAGTGATCCTTGTATTGGCCCTGTTAGTAAAATATAAACCGTCGTTAGACCAAAGTTTCATCTATAGAAGTTAGCTGAAAGATTGAGTTGCTGACATTTGTAGTGGATTTGCTACATTGTTGTGGCATTTGACAGTAGCATACCATAATAAAATCATTCCTTTAGTTCCAAAACTCCAGTGAAGATGCGATCAGATTTACAAGCAAACATTTAAATTCACCCTGATTCCTGTCGCTTTGAGTGTTTCACCGCTGCTTAATGGATAACAAAATATTTTTACAAAAATGTCTTCACGCACCCCTTTTTATGTTCATTTCATTGTAGTTTTCAGTTTTAATTGTCCCCTGTAACCACTACCACTGCTGCCTCGGTCAAATGGCCATTGCGTTGTTGAACACAGGTGGCATTTCCGACAATTTGTTAGAAGATCACTCATTGGTCCACAGGAGAGACACTGCCAATGGGATAACCTGTATTATAGCGACATTCACTAGAAACCAGCACCTGTTATCTATTTATTTTTTTTCACTTTTACTGGCATGCTAAAGATTTATCAAACTAAAGACGAATAAATTCTCACTTTGTTTACCCACCACGCCCTAATTCACCAAAGTTTGTGTACTAATTTAAAGCCCTCATTTTCCCTCCCTGCTGGTAAAATTTTGCTTGGCCTGCCAGACTTTCTTATCCCAACTCTCGCCAGCATGTCAAAGATTTCACTATCAGCAGACCAGCGGTTATTTTGACCTCTGCCTTATTTCATTATTTGTCAGTTAGTTTATGCTAAAGAATTTGCTTGCAGTGTAGGATAAAACCAACAGTTAAGTGATTTATTCAAAATTAATTTACAGTTTGCTTTGATCTCTGTTTGTCAGTATACATGTTCTAGTGTTTGTATGTTTTGAAAGTTATCGTGGTGAACAACAACAACGCCCATTCGAAATAACGTGTGAAAAAATTCGAACAAAACGCACATGGCCATGTATGTGATTGTAAGTCCACTTATTGAGAGGTGTCATATGCAGTCTTATACTAGAGTATATATCTGCTTGTACGGAGAAAAAACATTCCCAAAGAAAAACAATATTGTCACTTAGAAGTATTGCTTCATGGAAATTTTTAAACAAACACTGTGTCAGTATCAAAGCCTGTTTTTAAGTGGTACCCAAATAAATAAAATGATAAATAAGTCAATAAATTTGAATAAACTGATAGCTCACATGTACACTGAGAGCTTGACTCATAACGCAAGCACAGATGTCCAGTAGCAGTTAGTGTTACATGTAAGGTAAATATCCAGGGTGGTATATAATCATGTGTATGTACTGTGTGCATGGAGATCAAGATTAGTACAGATCCAAAGCACAGTGACCATAGATAAATACTCCATTCTTGATGCCTGTCTTCATGTTAGTTACAGTAAATTACAAATTTGTGACGGTTTCATTTGTGTATTAGAATCCATGTTGAGGTAAATGTTAAGCGTGGTATCTCAATAAATATTTTATGTTTGAAGCTGAAGTCTCCTACATTTGAGCTCATTGGGAACTTTGCTACCTAATACATTTTTTAAACTCCAGTAAAAAATACTTGTTTGCTAAATGAAAACTTTCTCTGATGTAGGCACTGATATCTCCAGGCTCCCAGATGAACAAGGATCTACATTATTCCAGTTTTTAGTCCAACCGGATGAGGTACCCCTGGAAAATCTCACTTTGGATATTCTACAGGTAATCTATCTATAGACCTCGGGTTGTAGGAGTCTCATGCCCCTGTATTACAGACATTTGTCGAGTGAAATCAAAAACTTATTATAACACTATTGGTATTGTCATGTGCACAGCATTTGTCCATTGACAACTCTGGTAGAAAGTCACATTTATGTGGAATTATCATTGCCGGATACAGTGTCATTTGTCATTTTCATTCAGATGACCTAAAGATAGATTTGATGTGATTCCAATGTACAGTTATACTGTGGTAATTATTTTGGTTTGAACATATTCAGAAGTCTATTCGGCATATCAAGAGGTGTCAAGTGGAGCTGTCCAATGCAGAGCTTTACTGTTATAACCACAAAGAGATAGTGACAGAGCTGCAGCTGACCTCAGATCTCATGCTGTGTGCAGTGAGGTGAGCGCTGTCCCCAGAACTGTCTGCATGTCTTACATACATGTATATGCTGATCACAGTGTTTCAGCCCAACCTATGTTATTTGTGTAACTATAGCATGTCATCCCACCTTAATGTTATTTGTGTAACTGTAACATGTCATCCCACCTTAACGTTATTTGCGTAACTGTAGCATGTCATCCCACTGTAACGTTATTTGTGTAATTGTAACATGTCATCCCACCTTAATGTTATTGATGTAACTGTAACATGTCATCCCACCTTACTGTTATCTGTGTAACTGTAACATTTCATCCCACCTTAACGTTATTTGCGTAACTGTAGCATGTCATCCCACTGTAACGTTATTTGTGTAACTGTAGCATGTCATCCCACCTTAATGTTATTGATGTAACTGTAACATGTCATCCCACCTTAACGTTATTTGCGTAACTGTAGCATGTCATCCCACTGTAATGTTATTTGTGTAACTGTAGCATGTCATCCCACCTTAATGTTATTGATGTAACTGTAGCATGTCATCCCACCTTAATGTTATTTGTGTAACTGTAACATGTCATCCCACCTTAATGTTATTGATGTAACTGTAGCATGTCATCCCACCTTAACATTATTTGTGTAACTGTAACATGTCATCCCACCTTAATGTTATTGATGTAACTGTAGCATGTCATCCCACCTTAATGTTATTGATGTAACTGTAGCATGTCATCCCACCTTAATGTTATTGATGTAACTGTAACATGTCATCCCACCTTAATATTATTGATGTAACTGTAACATGTCATCCCACCTTAATGTTATTGATGTAACTGTAACATGTCATCCCACCTTCTTGTTATTTGTGTAACTGTGGCATGTATTCCCACCTTCATTAAAACTTCCTTAAAGAATTTGAAAGAATATCGGCCAGTGATAAAGATAATTATTTGGAACACTTTCCGGGTGTCTAGTGCTCCAATTACAGACCCAACCTGAGTGAGTAATGCTAAAGGTAAACCATAGCATAAGGACAGGAGAGCTGTGATTGAACAGTCTATGATTGGGTGAAGTGTCTTGTCTGGCATCTTCAGTGTAACACTTAAGTGAGGCAGTACTATAAATATGGTGTGATTATCACTGGTCTGCTACAAGAAAACCAAATTAAGATATCCTCATAGTTGTGTTTTAAAAGCTATGTCAAACCCACAGAGCAACTATCCTGTTATCTACATAACATTCTGACAACAGGCTTTATCTGGTTTGTTATTGCAGAATTGGCCGAGCCCTGGTGATGGTTGGTCGTAATCCGGGTAACCAGACAGGCTTTGCTGTGATAAATCTGGGTATAGCTAATCTCCCTGCCACGTCCAAGACAGATCTGGCCAACAAGTATGTTTAAAATTAAATACACATAAAACATCCTTGTTAATACAGTTGTCAACATTTGGACTACTCATCTAAAGTTCAGCATACCTGAGAGCTTACGACCTGACGAGACTCAACCCAGCTGTTCACATGGAGTTGGTCCCAGTCCCTGATAGCCTTGTGACTTGCAGATTCACTTGCGTACATGTAATGACTAGAGTCCAGTTTTAGTTTACTCGTGTCGTTATCACACATACATGAGTGCTTTGGACCCAACGCAACATTCAAGTTGAGTTGGGTCAGACGCTCCCATGTGTGCCAAGGTTTAGATCCTTTCCATACCATATTTTAAACACTTTTTCAATCACCTTGAACATCCATGTTTGAACATGAATTCAAACAATATTTCCAGCGTTTGTTACATCAGAAGGATCTAGAATGATACAAAAGGGATATTCTGTATTAACATACCAGGAAAAAAAAGCTTAACAATTATAAAACATGACATGTTTTTACTCAAACTATGTTATTCTTGTGAATTTGCCTCTTTTTGTATGGTATGTGTAATAATTTGAAGCTGTCTGTATGAATGTTTGAGTCTATTCAGAGTTATTGTCGTCTAACATGCTATACAAAATTTACATGATCTCGGTTGACTCATCTAGAGCAGTAGGATAGGGAGCTACAGAAGTTTTGTTTTGTTTTTGACTCATTGTTTGGACGGGTTTCTGAAGCTGTGCAATACGTTATATCCTGTATTTGAATTTACATGGATGTTTCAGGTTACTTGAGCTGCTGGGTACGTACAAAAGTGTGTGGAGGGCGAGTTACATGCCACAGGGTCTGAATGAGTCAGTACACACTTTACAGAGCCTCCTCAAACAACTTGTGCCTGAGGAGGATGGAGCCATCTATGACGACGTCCAAAAGGAACCCTAATATCCATAGGCAGTACTGGATGACAAGAAGCAACCCTAATATCTGTAGGCAGTACTGGACGAACAGAAGGAACCCTAATATTTGTAGGCAGTACTGGACGAACAGAAAGAACCCTAATATTTGTAGGAAGTGCTGGGATTTCCAGTGGGGCCATATATGACCACGTTCAGAAGGAAATCTAATGTTTGTAGGAAGTGCTGGACTTTCCGTTAGGACCATCTATGAAGGCATACAGAACATACAATGACAGAAATAAAAGACAGGCTGATGGGTAGCTTCAGTCCTGTGGTATGAAACAATAACTTCTAACATTGATGAAAAAGTTTTGTCTCAAAGCACGATAACCACTTTAAGATGGTCATGTTGATTTTAATTTTTGTTGTTATTACCATAGTTTCCTTTTGAATCGGGCTCTGGTAGTAATAGCCTGAAGACTGAACACGCTCCCTCTGTGTGTAACATGGAGTACAATATTGTATTGGCACATCTATGAGGCGCATTGAAGTGGATTTGTCATGCATGTACAGCTAAGTATATGTGTATTGTGAAGTTGCAAGAACATGCACATTTATTTATATGTGTACCTTTTAAGTGCTTAATCATTACACTGGAAGACTTTGCACAATGCACTAGCAAGGTACATGCATATACTCGTGGGAAATTCTAAGAAGTATGTTACATGTTTAGTGATTAATGTGCAGTTATGCATGGTGCAGATTTTTTAATATGGTGTCTGTAATCGCAAAATTATTTGTTATTTCATATCAGCATTATTTTTAATCAGACAAAAATAAGAATTTTCTATGCATTGTTTAGAAATTTGCTAGCCTTGTAACCTATATGAACACAGATAATTACATGTACACAAAGATTTATAGGCATGTACGTAGGGCAAGTGTGTACTTGCGTAATTGTTGTAGAATTTGATCTTTTGTTTTCCTCTGTGCTGTGGGCAGTCTTGGTCAGAAATGTTGAGAATTGCGACCTTTAATCGTTACATCAGTTTAACCTGATTTAATAGTTTTCAAGGTGAAGACGGTAGTGCATAGTGACTTAATAAAGACCGTGCTAGAGTGAGGCTGAAATATTGTAAATAGAGGGAGATTGCATACACATACTCACCAGATTGTAAATATATTACACAAAGGGGACATTATAAAACTAGCTTTTATATATTTATAAGGGAAATCATTATTGAATGGAATTCAAGATGCACTGTTGTAATGTTGCTGAAACTCCAAAGATTGTTATGCAGTGATCTGTCAAGATCAGTTTGTAAAAGACTTCTGTGCTGAGCTTCTTTTGAGTGGGTGCTATCTATTTTGACTTTTCTCTTTATGCCTAAGCGTATAAACATAAGGTTTGAGGTTTTAATTTTTTTCTGCATTTTTTGGAATCAGTATCAAATTGCACTAAGGTTTTAAAATATATTTTTATCATGGTTTTATACTCTGAAAATGGTCAGCAGGTTTGATTGTTTTTCCATTTCCATAAGCTTCAAAAAGTAGAGTATTGCGTTAACTCCAACAGAAATTCTTGAAAATGCTTTAAATAAAAGTGAAATATTGAATCATGCAGTGCCTGATATCTTTTATTGGAGGTACCACGATACACTAGGATTGCATGTAAGTGGTGTCCTAGTGTGGAAGCAGTGGCTCCAGCTAAATGGTCCTAATATGAGGAGCAGTTCATGTGGCAAGAGAAATATTACGTGTCATTAAGAACGGCTAAGTTATATAAGGCCGCTCTTATTGGTATTACCTGTATGGTCATATCTGTGAATATTATGCATCAAACATAAGGTTGATACTGGTACACTATACATTTTTTTGCCACATTTGTTAGCCTTACTCTATCACTACCCCATCTCCCCCACCCTCTACCAAACAGAACACAAAACTGTCTATTGTTTTCAGTTGGCTATACTGTGCAAAATTTGGGTCTTTGTTGATTTTACATGTTCAGCTTACTGATTTCATTATTCTGGTTTCATTATTCTGGTTTCATTATAGGTAGTAGGGTCACAAGACTAAACATTAGATTTAGTGTTTATCCTGAGATGTAATGTGGGGTATTTAGTTGGTGAATGTTATTTGTACATGTGGTGAGAGACTAAAATGATCATCACAAGATAGAAGAAAGGACATTCCTGTTTGAAATGGCCATTTCTAATACTTAATTTGCCTCATTTATAGTTACTTAATACATGTACCTGTTTGTGTCCGTTTGTTGTTTATTTTATGAGGTGCTGAGTTACATTTTAAGCCAACTTTCTGTGGTGAAGTGTACTGTTGGGAAAGGTTTCCAGGCAGCAGCAGTGTTCCACTGTTTTGGCCCAAGTATTATGAAGCTTGCTTCAGCTGCAGCAGTATTCTAATGTTGTTGCCCAAGGGCGATGAAGGTAGTTTTAGCAGAAGTATTATTCCACTTTTGTGGTGCAAAGGATTATGAAGCTGGTATCATCAGCAGCATTACTTCACTGTACTGGCCCAAGGATCATGATCCTGTGAACTGTCAGGACTATCAAGTTTTTAGACAATTTCCCTTGCTTTCTGGGCATTATCACACGTATCGTATAGAATAAACGTGGTGAAAACTAAAGGACATTCATTTGGTGTTTTTGGACTATCTTTTATACATGTATGTATTGGCTACCATATCACCATAAGCATATAAGAAACTGGAGAATATGCCCAACTGCGTATAGGACACTCTTTCTACAATTATCAAGTACATTAGCTCGTCATAGCTGATAAAGTTGTAACTTACTTAAATTCGCCCATCCGAACCATTAAGACGGCGGCCGTGGCACGTTCGTGGCAGATTTAAAAAATATCCTTTATATTTGTTGTGTAGAAAATTGTATGTAGGACCACCTTAAAATGAGGATGAAAACCTTGTCTGAAATATTATTTGTGCTCGAATCTGGTCTTCTGACTTGAACTGAATGCTGCGCTGTTACACGCGTTAGATCTACAGCGGATGTGTCAGTTATTGTCATCACGTTGTTTCATCGGACTGATAAACAGGAAGGCTGTGTTGACATCTAATACTTAAAACTATTTTAAGCGGTAACAAGCCTTTATAAACCTAGCCGTAACAGCGTCTGTAATATTTTGTGTATAGTTACAGGCTTCATAGAAATGTATTTATGCATTTACTTCAGTGGTATTTTAAGTCTTACTTAAGACTATTTCACTGATACGTCAGCCAGTATTGTGGTGGGAGGACTTTACAGAACCATAGAGCAGACATAGAGCATATAAACCCTTCTGAGCTGTAGACGTGCTTTATAACCTGTGTTGTTTGTGCGTGCCGAAAGCGAGGTGTTCTCATGCGTATATAAGGTGACTCGAAGTTGTCGTGTCAAAAAATGCAAAAGTTATTTCTATGTAAATACAGAATTCCCTTCTACTGTATGTAGGATTATCAGGAATCGGGGTTTCATGTTCCTTTTGTAACGTGCGAGAGCAAAATTTATTTTAACCTGCCTGCGTGGACTATGCGTATCGATATCCATCCATATTTGAGATAAAACAATCTGGGTGAATTTTTTTGCCTGTAGCGTTTTTATAGACCGTATCTCCGTTCACCACAATGGAAACGTGCTTGTAAGATATGCACCGCCAGATGTCGTCAGCGCCTTGGGTAAAGTGATTCAAGATATATAATGTTCTCGGCGTAGAAATTGTAGATTTTTGTATTTCACCAGAAAATGATTATGGTGCACGAAATTGAGCAGGTATTTTCAGAGCTGGGAAAAGAATGAAAACCAAATGAGAATGATCCAGCACATGTAACACAAGGCTCATTTCCGATGCCCTTGTTTTGTGAACCTAAAATAGACGATCTAAGTCGGTAACCACATGACTTACATATAAATTACGCTACGATTGCATTTAAAAGAGGATCTGCCATCAGTTTTAAGGATATTCTGTTTAAATTTCAAGCTTTCTGTTCAAAATTGTTGTCCAGAGCCAGCAAGACGATGAGGGGACACGGGTCTGACATCAAGATTTCAATGTATGGGGTTGTTAGCCGAGTGATACTAAGTCCTGCACTCAAGTCATTTATATATTCATTGAATTCGGGTTTCACAACATACTGGCGTTCAGCAATATTTCTCTTATGTTGTAATTGTAAGGTTTGTGACGGAGCAAACTAGGAAGAGCCCAATTAAAGACGAGGCAAATTTCCTAGAGCGATTCAAGAACCCTTGCTGTCTCATTCAGGTGACGTCCCTAGATATCTCATTCAGGTGACGTCTCTTGCTTGCTCATTCAGGTGACGTCCCTTGCTGGCTCAGTCAGGTGACGTGCCTTGGTGTCTTGTTCGGTGAGAAGGTTCTCGCTGGCTCATTCAGGTGACGTCTCTTGCTTGCACATTCAGGTGATGTCCCGTGCTGGCTCATTCAGGTGACGTCCCTTGCTGGCTCATTCAGGTGACGTCCCTTGCTGGCTCAGTCAGGTGACGTGCCTTGGTGTCTTGTTCGGTGAGAAGGTTCTCGCTGGCTCATTCAGGTGACGTCTCTTGCTTGCACATTCAGGTGATGTCCCGTGCTGGCTCATTCAGGTGACGTCCCTTGCTGGCTCATTCAGGTGACGTCCCTTGCTGGCTCATTCAGGTTACGTGCCTTGCTGTCTTGTTCGGCGAGAAGGCATTCGCTGGCTCATTCAGGCGACGTCTCTTGCTTGCACATTCAGGTGACGCACCGTGCTGGCTCATTCAGGTGACGTCCCTTGCTGGCTCATTTAGGTGACGTCCCATGCTGGTTCATTCAGGTTACGTGGCTTGCTGTCTTGTTCGGCGAGAAGGCATTCACTGGCTCATTCAGGTGACGTCCCTTGCTGTCTGGTTCGGTGAAAAGGCTCTTGCTGGCTCATTCAGGTGACTTCCTTTGCTGGCTCATTCAGGTGACGTCCCTTGCTGTCTTGTTGGGTGAGAAGGTTCTCGCTGGTTCATTCAGGTGACGTCCCTTTCTGGCTCATTTAGGTGACGTCCCCTTTTTGGCTGGTTCAGGTGAAGGCTCTCTCTGGCTGGTTCAGGTGAAGGCTCTCTCTGGCTGGTTCAGGTGAGGGCTCTTTCTGGCTGATTTGATTGAGGTCCTTGGCTGGGTCATTCGGGAGAGGGGCCTGCTACTCTCGATATTGTAGCATTTACCAATTCGTCTTTTCACGAGCAAAAATACATCAACATGCCCATAGTTCCGTGACAGTTTCTTATTTTGGTCGACGCCTAGATTTTTTACGCCTAGGGAGGCATGTATATCCTGATCACTTTGACCAGCTGGGTCACGTGTTTGGCAGAGGTCGCTGACAGATCCGCGACTATTCCTTAGGTAGTCACTGAAGCAGGCTTATACGATATAAGCTATTAGTTTATAATTGACCACATAAATTGAAAATTTACCCCTTTTTTGACTGCTTACCAAAGGTTTACGCATATACGGCTATGTGAAGGACAAACCAAAAGGAAAGTACCCATCAGGTAAAACAGAAACGTTACAAAAGAGCCAACAATGTTGACTCTAGCCGATATGTCGATGCCCTCAGTCCCCATGCTTATGTTGCATTGTGATCATCCCGATCCCATCATGGTCGCCATTTGGAAGAACGGCCATTATACTGGCAATCATTATAGACTGGAAAATGACTGGTGAATTTTGTCGGCATCTTGCATGTAACTGTCCTGTATAGTAAATTTCCTCATGTGACGCATCAATCGATCAGTACAAACACCACACAGCGTGAAGAAGACCGTCATGTGCCTTCGACCTGCGCGAATCGTACCCATATACAGAAATAACAGGCTGACCTCCACATAGCCATACCGGCCCCGATAGCAGAGTTGGGAGAGCGTCCGTGTCGGGAGCGATAGATCCTGGGTCAAACGTGGGTCGGGTCACACCTAAGACCTTAAAAAAAAAAAAGAGGAAGTAACTTCCTCTCTTGGCATTCAGCATTAAGGGGATAGTGCAACGACTGCTTGACTCGTATCAGTATAATGGCTCGGGTGGGGTGGTTTACTTGCCTTCGGTAAGTCGTCTCAGTGAAGCAGCATTAGATGAAAGACCGGTGAAAATCCGTCCTGCAAAAAGGAGGCACATTATATACACTCTAAGCACTCCTTCGTCGTCATATGACTGAAAAATTGTTAAGTACGACGTTAAACCCCAAACACTCACTCACTCCACATAACCGATTATATACTGTGGTAGCTGCAGTCATACGAGGGGAATAACATTATTGACGAAGCCACAAGCCTATCAAACCGAGGGATAGAAATAAACAGAATGACACGGACAAAATGGGAAAACAACGTTAGTGCTACTGTGTCCACTTCATAGTCACTCTAATTCAACTGCCTTTTTTATTTAAAAAAGTGCCTCTATAATAAGGCCAAAATAAGATGGGAAGTGAACTGCGGCCGAAGCGGACTGCGGCGAAGATAATTGCCTTTCAATCACCAGGACATATACAAGGTGCGGTTTAAAACCCGCGGCCATAAAGAGAAGAGTTAAGGGTAAATTCCACCGTTCTAACTGTTCATGGGCTGTCGACGAAGTTCATGTGCATGACCATCTAACATTCCCAGAAGCCCACCGCCTTTCATCAATATGGTGTGTGCATATTTGTATACTGCACACGGGAGAAAGTTCATCACTAACTTGTCAAAGGTATGTGGTTTACCCAAGGCATTCCACTTTTTCCAGTTTGTAAAGTGACAATTTCTCGAAATTCAATAAGGGGTTAAACTACAATTAAATAAATCAATTTTGAGAAGTCCGGGCAAGTATAATTCTCAAGGTAAATGAAAAGCAAGTAAGTTGTTTTACACGTTTATTTTAAACGATATAGAAGATAAAATGTCGCCCATTATGGACCCTGTTGTTATGGCAAATCGCTTTGATATCTTCTTCCTTCAGCCAGGTGTCATAAATATGTAAATGAAGTCAGTCGTTTCCTGTGCACTGTAGTGCTGCTATTTACACGCGAGGACAGCCGTGGGCTCGGCAGGGCCTTATCACTAGGTTACAGGCGCTAAAGAAAGGTTGTAGGAGTCTGCACATACAGTTTTCATACGGCCAGTCAGCCCACCCCGCTTGAACGTGGGGTTGTAGTCTAGACTATACACCATACCGGTGATATGACGTCCCGCAATTTGGGTGTTAGACAATGGAGGCAGTGGGGCCAGAAATTCGCAACGTTGTTCCGTCTGTTCGCTGGACTGATGATTCTCCTGTGCTGTGGAATGATGGTTGCTGGAAACGACCCGTGTGTATGTCTCCGACAACACATCGGGGATCTCCAGAGACCACTGTTCCTCGCCCACGTTGTCGATACTGGCAATATCGATCGTTTTTTCGTCCTGGAGAATTCGGGTAAAATTCTCGAGTTTCCTCCCAGGGAGGTGGAGTTCCATACCTGGACATCAGCGATAGAGTAGCCACGCCCACTTCGTCAGAAATCGGCATAGGTCTGCTTGGTCTGAGCCTGCACCCAAATTTCGCACACAACTGGAAAATCTACGTGTTCTATACAGCCCGGACATCCGGGCAGCTGTACGGTGTAGTCAGTCAGTTCCAGGCCAATACAAAATACCAGTCAGACCGGGACTCGGAAAAAATCCTGCTGAAAATCCCGTTCCCTACGGGGCAAGACATTGGTGGACACGTAAGTTAACATTGTGACCTTCTGATTGTGTCAACACTAAATCCTACTTGGCAGATCACAACACGACATCACACCATGTACGCTATTTGACCTAGCTGCTGTACAGACTGTGGTATATTTTACAGATCTCTAGCTAAAACTAGAGGTTTTATTCATGCAGCCGTTCATTTAATATATGCAATATATATATAAAGCGTAAGATAAAGAACGGAAGATAATGCCACCCATTGGCCATGTGGGGCTTTGTTGTATGGGATATCATTAGATCATATATTCCGTTGATTTCCTTAAGGGTATTATTAAAGAATCTAAAATCATCATTGAAGCTTTGAAATCATGAAACTGTAAGAAGCCTTTTTAAAGTGTTAAAAATTGAAAATTGCGTATTTTGTTCCTTGAGTAACAGCTTTACAGCTCTGAAAATCATTGTTAAAGGGTTAAAAATATGACATGATGAACGTGCTGTTAAATATATCAGTCTGTGGAAATGATTTTCAAATCTCTTAAAATGGCTTTTATAAGCTTTAAAAGTGGCGTATCTTCAAGCTTAAAACTTGTGGCTGTAGAATTAAATACAGATTCTTTTTATAACCTTAAAAATGGTTCCGTCAACGTTTAAAGCTCTGAAAATATAGCCCATGCTTTAGAACTACCATGCGTAATAACAACACAACGTCAGTCCATGTTATTGGACTACAGAAACCTACACATAACCTTTGGTTTCCCCCGTGCCCTCCTCAGTGTCCTACAACCATAATGCTGGCCACCTTCTTATGTTAGTGAAATATTCATGAGTACAACGTAAAACTCCAATTAAAGAGACATATGCCAACGGCGAAAAAAATCTGCTGCTATTTAAGACGTCATCTGAATAAAGTTGTAGATGCATATTTAGAAACATGGCTGAAGACGGACTGTTTTGACTGCGCTACGTCCCCTTGTTGTCTAGGCGACGGGAGCTGTTGAGCCCTAAGGGTACAAAACTCAACTCAAATCCGTGAGATCTTGTTGGGTGATGATGTGTAATGCCTCATGATGTGTAAATCCTGTACCAGTGTCTCTATTCAATACAATTCGCCAAGTCAGTGAGAACAAAGCTCCGGCCATTACTCAGATTACATACTCCACGCACATTTTTTTTACAACCAGCTGTTGTCCTTTCTACATTAAATTTTATTTTTTAATAAATAAGCGCAAGCGTAACTGTCAGGGTAAAATATAACGTTGTCGCGTAGCAGTTCCGCCTGCCGCAAAGATGTGCACGGACTCCAGACAGGACTGAGCCACAGAGATGTTTTATAACCTCAGGCCATTGTCTATTTGGTGATACAATTGCATATATCATTTCTCGATAAAAAGCCCCCCAGCGATGGAATGATAGGCCTTTGTGCTCTGTGCAGCAGTTGGGCGGTTATCTTTCGGATTCACTGCGATGGGATGATAGGCCTTTATGCTCTGTGCAACACGTGGACGATCGACTTTCGGATACAATGGGAATAAAGGCATTTATGCTCTGTGTACCTGAACGATGGGTGTGACGGTTACCTGTACACATATTGGCGTTCGGGTTTTGGTTTCAGCTCTTCTTCGCTTATGATGGTTACCTGTACACATATTGGCGTTCTGATATTAGTTTCAGCTCTTCTTCGCTTATGATGGTTACCTGTACACATATTGGCGTTCTGATATTAGTTTCAGCTCTTCTTCCTTATGATGGTTATCTGTATACGTATTGGTGTTCTGGTTTGATTTCAGCTCTTCTTCGGATTTGATGTTTACCTATACACACATTGGCGTTCTGGTTTTGATTTCAGCTTTTCTTCGGTTTTGATGTCTACCTATACACATATTGGCGTTCTGGTTTGGTTTCAGCTCTTCTTCGGTTATGATGGTTACCTGTATATATCTGTTGGTCATGGGGGTCCGGAACAGGAGGAGTTTGCACAGAACAGGTAAGCTGACGTGTTCTGATTCTCTTCTTTCTGGTCTTGTGATGAGAGTAACGTATCGAGATGTCAGATGTTTGACCAGGTAAATATCGAAAGTGTTTAAAAATGCGCGGTAATCGTCGATTTATGCTAGTCAACTTTTATCTAAACATTTATTTGATTCATCTAATGGTTTTTGATATACTCAAGAATATGTCTTTCACACGAGTATGGGATCGTCTTTTCACGTATTATTATCCCGCCAGATTAGTCTAACATACGCTGTGAACGTGGGTTCTTCGTCACGCTGTCTTTCTGCCCGAGAAAAGCAAATAGCGCACCTTAATGAAAATTTGTGTGTAAAAAAAAACGTGCAAGTCTCGTATAGGACACAACTACGCAGATTAAACATGACGAACAGTGAGAGGTACAGTGCAGTCAGCTAAAGCTGGATTGGTCATTCATTATTTAAGGTCTTATACATTACACCAGTTCATGGCACAATAAAGACTCCTTACATTATGTATCAGGTAGGGACAGGCAATAAACTGCAACAAACATGTACTTCAAGCTGAAATTTCATACAAACTGTTATTTTGAAGTGTAACTTGTGGTAAAAAGTTGTAGATTACGAACCTCTCTGTAGCGCAAACTGCGAATGTGAAAAACATACCATTCTGGCAGTTGTCTGTGAATACTTCCACCGGACTAGCAGTTTATGCCGCACCCTGGCGTGTTGTCATATCTCTCACACGCCACCCTTCCAAGCGACAAACACCTGTACGTTACGTGTACGTTGATCCTGCAAGGTGCGGTATTTAACTCGGCCTGTGAGTACAACACATTCAATCCCAGTTTTGTCTTACGTCTGTTAGACTGCCATAGTTTATGTAATAATGTATGGGTTTACATTGTATAAACACAGATAACAATACTAGTTGTTGAAACCGGTCATATTGTATGATTTGATGTGGAACGTCGTACTGAAGGGTTCTTATGTGGAGAAAAATGTATAAAATGCATGATTTTTAAATTTCATATACACATTAAAACGTGCACCACACGGCACTGTACGGACAGTACTGAACAGTAAAATCCCTGCACAATACTGGATAGGTTTACAACGGACATGTGGTATTGCATGAGATAATATGCGATCACCATGCGGTACTTACGGTTGCCGATCAGGAAGCCCTACAGTGACGTGCACACCAGTGCCGTACTGAGCAGTTGCTATGCTTGTACTATGAGCGTTCGTCTGCTGTGTAGTGCGTATACCGCGAGGTCAATGGCTTAACAGTAACAGTTGTCTTGCGGTACCGAAAAGAGATTGACACACACACAATTCTAAGCAGCTGCATGCCTAACAGTTCTGTCTCCAATTTGGGGATCTTTCTGAGCAGCCTCACAGTACGGAACCGTTTGGACATTTAGACCACGTATATACATACCTACGAATCCAATAGGATCCCAGGTAGTCAATAAGATCCAAAAAGAAAATAAAACAGAAACCAAAACATAAGTTGTGTTCTCAGTACGGAAACTAATCTCCTCCACTGCCATGCTCGATTGGGTAGCTCTTAAAGCGAGAGTTTATGTAAAATTCGCAGATCTTTTCTTCACAACTTTATCTTGTTCGTGTATATATACCACATTGCACTTTGCACTTGTCAAACCCCACACTTGTCCACACCGGCTGAAAAGTGAAACCGGCAGATGGGAACGACCTAAAACTGCACTTTGTGAAAGAAAATGCAATGAAGCTGAAGATAAATATCATTTTTTATTGACATGTACACTTTTCCAGGATCATAGTGAGCAATATTTACTTGGAAGATTCTGAGAACATCCTTCTGAGGCAAAATGTGCGGAATTGTTGAGAACTGACAACGTACGCTTGATTAGAAGTAGGCCAATATCTGTCTATGTATTCAAAGCCTTCAATCTGCACAATCGTGCTTATTATGACGGGTAGTTTTCTCGCACTGATTCAATGTTTATATTTCAACGGTACATATATGCTGTACCAAACCACCTGTCCGCCATTGATTTATACAATTTATATTATAATATATGCTGATGGGACAAGTTCATCCATTCATATCACACCTATTAATCTGTCCCTTTGATCACTTTCTAGATTGTCTTTACTTGGCAAGATCTTGCGGATTGACGTGGCGGTAGCCAGTGATGGGAAGAACTACAGCATTCCCTCAGACAACCCAATCGTAGAAAATGGGGGTCAAGGTCGGAAGGAGATATATGCCTCCGGGGCGAGGAGTATGTGGAGGTGTAGTCTGGATTCGGGTGACGTCAGCACTGGTACATGCCATGCATTTACAGTGTGTTGTCATTAAAGAATACATGAAACCTTTGGTTTTTCTTTTTTAATATGTAGTTTGGGACGTGTCCTAACATATAAAGGCATAGAAAAGCTTCATAACTTTATTCTTGGGGTGCAAAATTGGTTTTGAACTATAGTTTCACTATGCCCGGAAAATGAGTAGCTTGCAGTTCTGATGTCAACAGTGATAACCGCCAAAGTAACTCTGTATGGAGCTAAGCTGGTCCCGCTAAGCCTGTAAAATAATCATTAACGTCATTTCCAAACATTTCCCACCATTGTCAGAAAATATGTAGACACAAGAGGGCAAGTTAACAGATATAAAGCATGCATAAAAATGGCATAACTTTCTTCAAAACCATAATCTTTAGTTTCTTTCCTCCTTTAAGGCCGGCCCACACCTAGGTGTCAGACTATTCGTAGGGTTTGTTTTGATTCCATCATGCACGTAGTTTTAAAACTTTGTTGTGTCACTTATATGACAAGCGTTTTGAACCTTCAAATCGTGTTTTAGCTATGGACGGTAATGAAACGGATAGATCTTACAATTGCCGCCGGCCTACGCGATAGAAAACTTTGTTGTGGGTAGTCTGACCCATGTGATCTACTGATCATTCCTATGCTTCCGATGGTGATTTATAGGCAACGTAATAGTGGTAAAGTAATACACAAGAGTAATTGTCCATCCCGTAAGAACACGAGTATAGTCCCTGCGCGGGATTAGATGCATCGGCAATTCCGCGAGCCCGTGTGGCTTGCCATGACGCAGCAGGGCATGTTTGCGGTAAAATAAGGGTTTACCTACGATCTGATTTAAATTAGACTCAAATGAATCTAGAAACATGATACTCATTGGAGGCCGGGTTTGACTTCACGTCCGACGCTATGTCATCCAGTGGATAGGATTGTGGGTTTGACTTCACGTCCGACTCTATGTCATCCAGTGGATAGGATTGTGAATGTATCCAGTCGGTGCTTAAATGGAGATAAATAAAAAAGTATCTATATCAGCGTTGGTATGTGACTACTTTCTTGCACCTAGGTGAAGGACGCGGAAGGATATTTTGTGGAGATGTGGGAGCAGAAACATATGAAGAGGTGAACATCATCCAAAAAGGAGGGAACTATGGCTGGAACGAAAGGGAAGGGTACGAGTGTCGAATGAGGAGGGCTTGTCACGACTTAGGTGAGTTGTCTCGTACCTTGTGACAATCAAGGTGAGTTGTCTCGAACCTTGTCACCGTTTAGATGCGTTTTCTCGTACCTGATCTCCATTTAGATTCTTTACTTGTGCCTTATTACGTTGAGCTTACGCATAACTTGTCAAGATTTAGATTTTCTCCTTATTTGCCACGCCTTGGGTGAGTTTTACCCTCTTTGTCAATCTTGGTATTTTCTCCTACCTTGACATGAATTAGACCCGACATTTTCATTCTGCTTCATTTTGACTTTGTGTGTCAGTTATATAAGATATACCTTGCAATTTAAATATAATTTTTTAAACACCTCTCGAGTTGTTCAGCAGGTGAATTGTATTGTCTATATCCTGTGATGGACACCGCAGAAAACATAAAATATTTTACCAACGTGATACCGGCCTGATATTACGAGATACAAAAAGTGAATCAACAAAATGGAATTTTCGAGACACCTAATTTTGATTTATGAATGGGAAATATTATAGACATATTGGTTGGTTTAATATACTGGGGTTTAATTTCTCAGAGATGGAGGTAATGCCCATCAGTGTGTATGAGCACACACTGGTTAGAGCCGCTGTGGTAGGAGGTTACATGTACCGAGGCAAAGGCATACCAAGCGTTCACGGCCAATACATCTTTGGTGACGCGTCTAGCGGGTAAGTATATCACCACATGCGTTAAGAAATATACACGTCCATTCATAAAAAACGCCCTAAACGTTATCAACAAATGTAACAAATAGTTCGATAATGTTTTTGAAGTACGTTTCAGAAATGAGAGTCTCTTTTGAGTAATTCATGGCCAAGGCTCTACCATTTCAAATCTGTTGTGAAGGCACCGGCGTATATAACTTATTTTGTTCTGTTGAGTAAAGCTCACGTTAAACCTAAAGTAATGATTTTACAGCGTAACTTGTTCGAAAGACGTTTAACTTGCCCCAAATATAGTGTGGTAGCTTGTGTATCTTGCATAGAGATTGTGCCGAACAAACAAATGTTGACACGCAGCTTGCAGAGATTGTGCCGAACAACCAAATGATGACACGCAGCTTGCAGATATTGTGCCGAACAACGAAGTGATGACACTCATCGTGCCGATATTGTGCTGAAATGAAGATAAGCAGTTCGCGGATATTGTGCCGAACAACCAATGAAGACATGCAGTTTGCAGATATTGTGCCGTACCGAAACGTAACTTTATCATACCTCTAAAGATTGGTCCAAAGCACCAAAAAATGACACTTACATGGCGTGTAAAGATGTATCCAACCATCAAATGATGATAGGTACAGATATTATAGGTTTTAGAGATATTAGAGACACCTAAGTTATTTTGACGTACTACTAGTATTTCCTCCCTACCCTAGAGAGATGTTCCGACTGGTTGAGCCCAAGAAACGGCAAAGTCAATGGATCTCTTACTTACTGACGGTGTGTGATAAGTCCCAGTGTCCGTGTAGTGCCCGAGAGGAGCAGCCTAAACACATTGTGTCCTTCAGCACCGACAGAGATGGTGAGTTCAGCGGCTATGTATAAGTATATATACTCGAAAGAGTTCAGGGGCGGAAATCTGAAAACATGTTACATTTTGCCATTCGAAACCTTGTTGTCGTGGGGGATCAACACGAGTGCACCGATTCGAATACGCCCATATTGTCCATCAACAATCTCAATACCGGGTAGATCAGTACTTGACGTATAACCTCTTGTGGAAGAAGAATGGAATCTATGCAGTACCTGGCTGGCTCAGATGGTTGTGGTGCTGACTCACTGTGACCATCTGGCTGTTGACCAGTGAATCTCGCTGGCGGTGTATAGGCTACGTCTTCAAAAAAAGAGCTTTTCAGTTATCTGACGAAGGTCGACGATTTTCACCTGGAACTCTGGTTTCCTTCTCCATTAACCTACCATCATATTAGTAAAAACCTCCTGAGCACTGCGTTAAACACCATGCAATCACTCAATCAATCAACACTTCTGACTTGTAAACCATTCATCACGAACCGAGTCGGGGTTGGCCCCGGTTCCATCGCTTAGTCTGCTGGTTGTGGAAAGCTCCATATGGTATTTTTTTTCTCTCTTTTCAGAGGAGCTGTATGTACTAACTACCACTTCCCTGATGTCTGAGTGGGCGACGGGCGCCATCTACAAACTTGTCGCTCCAATAGGCAATAGGTAAACTATCTCACGCTGACGACATCCGTTTCATTCTTCCTACTTAAGCTTTAAGATTTTAAAATCAGTACCTTTACGTCCACTAACCTGAAACTCGATCCCAGTTACGTGTGTTTATGATGTTTAGCTTGAAGATGTAGAGGGCACATCTGTCGAAATGACCGAATTCCAGGTTATATAGTGAATCTAGTGATTCGGACGGGTACTTGAGGAAGCATAGGCTCATTGATATTCCTAGCTATCACGATCCCATGGTGAAAGACCCCAGGGAATGAAAAACTATCTGTCACGCCATGGATACTTTCATGATGCGCAAACCTGACTTGAAGCAGCGCCAAATCCATCGGCATCTTTCCTATTTTAGGTGAATTTGCCTCAGATTTACAGACATCTGACTTGAGGGAAGTCGGGGGAACTTCGGACATACGAATATCTTCGGACAGGATATAAATTAGCTCATGGGAAAAATATTATGGAAAGCCGAAGTTGCCTGTTGAAATGTGTACATAAGGCTTCAAGTGTTCTGAGAGAGCTGAAAGGAGAATCAGGAAAATATTATCAGGCCCTGAGCTTGGATTTGTTTTGTGTCAAAATAAAAGACAAAACAGGTTAATGTAATTGTTTACATAAAGTCCTTTATTTATAAACATAAACAACAGAACGTGCCCGATTGTACCGACGCATATCCATAATTCCCCCCGAGTGTGATATGATAGCCTTGATAAGAATAGTTCTTAACCAGAAAAAAATGACGCGTATTCATGGGAACGCAGCCTGTCGCACGTGCTTGGACCAGAATTCAAATTCTCCACTACTCGGTATATTTCAGTCTATGTATGGATAGAAAAATTGACCAAGAGAGTTCAAAGTGCTCTTGCAGGCATGATTAGTACACATTATACGTCTAGTTAATTTGTTAGTGCTGTGGTTTTCTTGCTTTTGAAAGACTGGTATCTACTGCTATAATCTGACATTGGATCTAAGCGTAAAACATACACTCAGAAAGGATTTTTTCAGGTGAATTGCAAGATTGCTAGAACCATTTGCAAAACAGTTATATCAATGATCACGTGATGACCAGTTTATACACACGATAAATAGTACAATTCTCCAACAGCTGGAAGATCCTGCTTGAAATTCAACACATTTCTCTATAAACAAATATAAACGGTATAGATGTTTGATTCATGCATTAGCCTGTTTTATTTTTCAGAAATGACAAACTGACATGTGCCGGAAATACTACGAGATGGTCTGTTTTAGCGGTGTTGGTTTGGCTTTTTGCTTCGGTGACGTTTACCTAAAAGCTGTAACAGATCTAGAGATACCGAAACGTCCACATTTGGGTACGTGGTCATGCTCCCTGCATCCGGTATGTCTGGGTTAGCTGTCAATCTCCAGGTCTACTCGGACTGACCTGCATACTTCCGTCCTGCATGTGTACATGACGTTTGGGGCTCCTCGTTTGTCCCTCTTGCATTTCTGCAAGAATTATCAGCAAGATCCTACTTGAAAGTATAACTATTCACCGATTTCAGATAATGGTACACTTTCATGAGCTTATGCACCTTTTATGAATTCAAATCAATCAGTGTTTGGTGGTATTCATTTAGATACACAGAGCTCTACAAATTGAATAACACGGGTAACATATTTGTTATGATTTGGCACTAATGCTCCCATCACATGACTATGTCCAGGATGTACATATTTGTGTTTATTTACGAAAATCATAAATGCTGGAGTGCTATTTCTGCAAATAGATGCGCGAACTGTAAGGAGGTATTTAATAAAAATGTATGCCTAACTATCCTGTGGTCTCTTGTTGCCATTGTCGTGCAGTCTCCTGGCAAACAGCATGTAGGAATCTTGGACATTGTTGAGCAGCTTACCTGTCTTCCAGGTCTTAAAGATTACAGTTGTTTGCCTCCCATGTGTAATATAATCTTTTCTAGATCAGTTACTTAGTTGGAACAATCCAGGTGTTGCATCAAATCGCCAATAGTCTAATAGGACAGTAATTCATTCAGATTCCAAATCTGAAGTCACAGTGTAAAGTAATATGACTTTGATCGCGTGTATATATCACCTGATCCAACTGTTGGCTTATACCAGATTTTGATTTCCAGTGTAAACCCGTATGACGTCAATCGTATTTGCATCAACTTTTGATTCAAATTTTCCATATTTCAAGTCGGCCGTCATGGAAACAAGACGTCTGATCGAAACAGTCCCAGTTCAAAGAGGACAATAGAGTATCGTACATATTGTCCATGGTTTTATTACATGTACACAGAATATCTGTAAAAATCGGACAAACACTAAGGTTCTGGGATGATCCTCCAAACCTGGCCGTGTCTGGCAAAAAACACACAGCGACAATTCTGACATCACGCAAACGTTCTCTCACGCTTATAGGTTTAAGCTTAGTAGAATAAACGGTTCCAATTACACACCGGTGGTCAGTGACATGGTGAAGAAAACCCGGAGTACCGGCATCAAATCACATGCTCTTGGCAAGTGTATGTGGCGGACTGAGCGAGGACCGTTGTACGATATTGTTGTAAGGTAGGAAATCTTCATGGAGCTTCATGCAAGAAGTTTGTGGCCACTTATGGCCACCAAATCCCCAGAACAATGGAAGCAGAGCAATCTCAACAATTCCCTGTCCGATGCTGGGATTGAAGCAAAGTCTATAGTTTCCCCAGGTCTTTTATAATTAGCGTCTCAGGCACACGTTAATTGATTAATTGGGATTGATGGATGGTGTTTTTTTATATTTGTTTTACACTGTACTAAAGAATATTTCAATTATATGACGATGGCCAACAACATGGTGGGAGAAATCTGTCGAAACAGACAATCGTATGCCATCCGTCAACTATTAAGGACGTTGCAGATCACAAGGCCAATCCCCAAAACGACAATAACACAAATCACCAAAGAATTAAATATAAAGTACGAAAATAAGACGGAATCATGCAAAGAAAAGCAGTCAACAAATTTCAATGATGTTTGAAAGACGCGAGTTATGTTTTAGGCGAATGAGTGAAATCAGCATTCAAATCTTGTACAGTGCTAAAATATCAGTTGAAGATAACAAAATATGTATCTCAGTTGCGCTTTGATTCCAACTGTTCATATATCCAACATGGCGATCTAATTCAACGCGATGAATGTACAGCCATTAAGCGGAACTGGAATTATGAAGCAAAGCGCCAGAGATTCTGGACGCTCTGTCTGTATTTACTTACAAGAGAATTTTACTCATTGTAAAGCTAAACTTGGAGAGCACTAGTGCTTGCAGTAATAACTGGTGATTGATTAAAACCGGGCAGAGCGCTGGAGAAACCCAGGACCATCCGCAGGTTGCTGTCAGACCCCACGTACCGCCGGAGAAAAAGCCATCAGGAGCTGGCTTGAACTCACTGCAACCGCAATGGTGAGATGCACGTGGATCGTTAGCTGGCACGCTAACCACCTCGGCCACGGAGGATTCCAGATTTATTTATTTACTCAATATTTTACTTATACGACGGCGACCAGCATTATGGTCGAAGGAAACCAGGCAGAGCCCGGAGAATCCGACAACTATTCGCGGGTTGCTGGCGATCCCAGATTGTGTTTAATGCAGTGATCTAGAATCTGCTCATATCTGACGGCGTTCAGGTTTATGCCTGAGGTAACCAGAGTGCATGGAGGAAACCGGAGTTTTTGAGCCCTCGAGCCAGTCCGAAGCAGCACATCAAGGTCCGAGTCAGCGTACTAACGTGTGTGCCAGCGCACTAGCGTCTGAGCCAGCGCACTAACGTCTCTGCCAGCACGCTAACATCTTAGCCGCCGTCCCAAACTACACATATTCCAGACAGTGCTTGGGCTGTGTGACCACTCTGTCAGCATGCAGACTTTGTCTTGACTTACAGATGACCTGGTCTATTGAATTTACCGATCGATAGTCACGCAAGCAAAATATATTTTGTGTATAAGGAAGAACAGTACAAACATTAATATCGATGATATATAGGTCTTTCCTTAAAAGTAGAAAAACTTTAACATTAAACCAGTTTTCAGTCAATTGCGCATAAATAATCTGAAGATGATAAATATGAACACACAACCGGAATTAATTCTACAGATACCTTTTCGATTTGGAAGATTGAAACCTTGGTAAAATTCAAACCGCCATACAAACTAGATGTAAGCATAACATGAGAAACGTGACAAAAACGCAACAACACAACATCTTTAACAGTCAAATACCTCAACAATGAAGCTGTTTGGCTAAAAAATAAGTATAACAAATTATTTTAACAACAAAACAAGATGGTAGTCCGTGCAAAACGAAGAATGAAAACGTCTTAGTCGGCGTAGGACGAAAAAGAAAACGAATTTATCAACTTAACAGAGTATACCTAACGAGGTGCCAAAACAGTTTTTATAAGGTGTAGGTTGATTTAACCAAACAAACATTCAGCAAATCTCTAACCGTCCCAAATCAACATAACAAATGCACACACCCAATTTATAGTGTATGGACACTGGAATTACATGAACAAGATCTGTTTAAGACGTTATGCAGTGAGAATACATATAAAACATTCATGGACTGAATGGCCTATAGACTGAATGGGAACTTTGGAACTGACGCCTCTTCATTACGGCACGTTGTTGTCACGGCGATTTGGGCTGTGGTTGGAGGGTATCATCCTTAACGTGGACGCACACTTGTAACAGAGTGGAAAACACTAACAGAATGACTGCAGCTGTCAACACCGCTGTAAACCACAGAATGATGAGTGGACTTCGAGTGGATTCCTTTGCATCGGGATGTATTTGTTCCTCAACCAGTATGGTCTGTCCACCTGATCTAGCGGGTGTGGACGAGGGCGGGGTTAGCAAACTGCCCACCAACACTAATTCCGGTTCATCCGTTACGTCTGATGAAAAGGAAAATTATTATTATTATTACCAGCTGAGAAGTGACAAAACTTTCCAGATAAAACAACAGTCACAATGTGTTTTACGGCTTACTCAAGATAATTTCACTTATACGACGGCGGCCAGCATTATGGTGCGAGAAAACTGGACAGAGCACAGGGGAAACCCACGACCATCCGCAGGCTGCTCTCCAGGAAGGTCATTATATGGAATAAATAATTGAGGTTTATCAGCACATCAGCATTATCATCAAGAAGCCTGCTATTCAACGCTAAACCAATACAGCTGCTTTATGTAAGGCTGTCATAATGCACAGCAAGGAGTCTTGGTCTTCAAACACGTTACCAAGAGTCATTTTACACTAAACACAAAGGCCCAAAACAAGATCATTGGCAGTCACGGCGATCTACGTCATACTAGCATGCTGGACATTTTCCTCCAAACCTACCCACGTCGCCCACGATCTGGATCACTTCCGTTTTTTCTGGAATGCTACGCTTAACTTCCACTGGACACGAATTCTGCAAAGAGGAATGCTTTATTAAAGTCACTTATATCTATGTATTTGTTAAGTATTGCAAACATTACAAGAAACTATCTAGTGAAGGACTCAGAAAAGAACTGAAACGAGAAACCAAAAGCAGGCGAGGGCTCAAGCTGGTGAAACAAATAGGTGTTTCCGAGGATAAATTGATGGGAGATCTGATGGACAACACAGTGGTTCAAATTACATGGAGTATAACTACATAGATTCGACTGTAACGCTTGTGTTCTGCCTCAATGTTCTATAAGTACAGTTATTTATCTAATTGTTGTTCAACGCCGTGCTACAGAATTCTTAAGTTCCTGAGGTAAACCACTAGCCTTTGATAAGTTACTTACGAACTTTCCCATGTGTATATATGCGTGGAAGACAAGTGGTCTTCAACTGCGCAAACGGACCCACGAACCTGAACCGCCCATTGACACCAATGCTCCACGTAAAATGAGGGCGGGGAAATCCAAAAAGTCTTTCCCAGTGTTGGGGTTGAACCCACACCTCATGTGTCTTGGCGATTGAAAAACAAACATTTTAACTATTGCCCTCACTCCTTTGATCTTTGAGATCTGATGATATTAAACCGTCTATGGTGTAAGAATGACCTGTAAGACATGAACTTACCCCGTTACAATTGTGGTCACAAACTGTGATATTACAGACGAACATGAGCTGGTTACTGCCTTTCAGTTTGAATCCCTCAAAATACGGGCTGAAAACTCGCAACCCTCGCGTCTCGAAGCCGGCGTTCTTCTCAAACACTATCCCATCGCCACACCTAAGCATAAACATCATTCAGAACTATTTCGGGCTGTTTTAACATGATTTTGATTTTTAAAAGCCAAGATTATTTTTGGAACGATGATTCATTACAATCATATTAATATCTCACTACCTCACGCAGAAATCGGTATTTCGCCCATACAACGGTGACTATATTTATAGAGAGCGGAGGAAAGCGGACAGAGAGCGGAGGAAAGAGGAACAGAGAGATGAAAATAGAGGAACAGAGAGCGGAGGAAAGCGGACAGAGAGCGGAGGAAAGAGGAACAGAGAGCGGAGGAAAGAGGAACAGAGAGCGGAGGAAAGCGGACAGAGAGCGGAGGAAGCCACTGTTGAACCAGCAGTTGTTTCATTCATATAACCGGTCTTGTTGGCCACATGAACGTTGGTGTTCTGGGAGATCCCGGTGAACGGGTCTGTTGAAAGAACCCGGTCCCGACGGTGTTTAGCCTTGTTCCATAGACAAGCATTCTGTGGAAAACACCAAAACCTCACAATGTACGTTAACACTCACCAGTCCATGCTTTCATTTATGCTTATTTTATATATAACGTTAAAAGTCAGGCGTTTTCACATGGATGCCACTTTGGTAGGACCGGTTGCACTTTGCCAGAGTAGAATACTCCACAAGAACAGCCCGCAAGACCACTCGAGAAGAATTAGTGGCCAGTGGAAGAATAAAGCAAGAAATGTTGACAGATCACACCTACCCAGCACGTAGAATTGCATATGACGTCACAGAATTCGCAGCAACACAGCTCAATACTCGAATACCTTTTTCTCCACTTTTACCTACAAACAGGACACATTTTAAAATTATTCATAATTGAAATTTGAGATGATATTCTATGTATGATGTGTTAATGGACACAGTCTGGCCTTATCTAACTCTCATCTACCTCCACTGGATTATTTAAAACCATATCAATGCATGGAGAGTCAAGTATCGCGCGAAGGAAACCAGTTTGTTGAATTGAAGGATTGGCCGCTGGAGAGAGATTCGGAATGAATGAATGATTATGGCTTAACGCCACATCGGCAATATTTCAGCCATATCGTGGCGAGAACAAGGTGAAAACAGGAGACGGTTAAGGTTTTCGAAATGATGGTGAGAACATCAAAAATCAAACAAAGACATATTTAAAATCAGATAAGAAAAAATCAAAACAGTTAAAACTCGAAAACCATCATATTTAAAAATAGTATATCTGGAAAGCTGTATGTATATAACTTTTATCTATAAATATTTCATTTGATTTATTTATTTATTTATTTGATTGGTGTTTTATGCCGTACTCAAGAATATTTCACTTATACAACGGCGGCCAGCATTATGGTGGGAGGAAACGGGGCAGAGCCCGGGGGAAACCCACGACCATCCGCAGGTTGCTGGCAGACCTTCCCACTTACGGCCGGAGAGGAAGCCAGCATGAGCTGGACTTGAAACTCACAGCGACCGCATTGATGAGAGGCTTCTGGGTCATTACGCTGCGCTAGCGCGCTAACCGACTGAGCCATGGAGGCCCCTCAGACAATTGAAATTTATATAGGCCTATATAAATCGCCAGCGATGCTGTCAAATAAATCATTCATAGAGTTGACCGTGTAGAACCTTTGCCTAACATGGGCAAAGTCTACACAGTCAACTAAGATATGTTTGATGCCATATTCAGCATCACATCCAACACACTCTGGAGGACTGCTCCCATCTAAGATGAAATTGTGTGTCAGATGAGAATGCCCGACACGACACCTTGTTAAAACTACTTGGTCTCTGCGAGACATTTGGCAAGTATAGGCACTGTAGCCAATGACCGGGTGAATAGCATGCAGTTTATTGTGGATCTGCAAGTCCCATTCACCCTGCCAAAGGCGACGAATATATTTAAGAATATTAGACTTCACGTCAGTATAAGGGATTTTAACCCGAGATACAGGTTTATATAGGGCAGCTTTCGCTTCCCTGTCCACGACTGTGTTTCCATGGATACCAGTGTGACTTGGTATCCAACAGAATATAATATCTTCACCTCTTTTAATTAGTTTTCAGTGTTTGGCTATGATCAAGTATAAATGGATTTTTAAATTTATTATTCTGAATCGCCAAAAGGCAAGAGAGCGAGTCGCTGCATATCACTGCCCTCTGGGCATGCCCAGAGGAAACATATGATAAGGCCAGGAGTATAGCCCTGGCCTCTGCAGAAAAGATAGAAGATGAAGGTGGCAGACGTGTAGAAGTGACCAGCTGCTCTAAGACAGCCGCAGCCGCAACCCTGTCCCCATCCTTTGACCCGTCACTATATATAAATTTATAATCCATATAATCAGCCTTGATTTCAGCAAAACTTTACTGAATTATAAGAGGATTTGTATTTGATTTATTATATTTACTTAGATCAAATATTAGTTTAGGTTGTGGAAGAAGCCATGGAGAAGACTCCGGGAAAGACACCGAAGCTATATCCTCCAGCTTGATGTTAGCTCCCACAATATGGTCCCGTGTGCGAAGACCAAACGAAGGGATCTTGTTAGGACATTTAGTATATTTGTCTACATATAATGGATTGAAAACACAGTCGTAGGCAGGGTTTGTTGGATGTGCTTTAAGCTTTGTAGCATATTGAAGGTTCAGTTTTATACGTCGGTTATATAAGCAAGGCTCATTTGCCTCCACGTATAAACTTTCTGCTGGTGAGGTTCTAAAAGCACCAAGGCTGAGCCTCAAACCTTGGTGATGAACAGGGTCCAACATTTTAATATACGACTTCCTAGCGGAACCGTAAATGATGGATCCATAGTCCAATTTAGACCTCACCAGAGAACGATATAAATTAAGTAAAACTGATCGGTCAGCACCCCAATCGGTGCTAGACAGACCTTAATTATATCGAGAGCCTTTGTACATTTAGCCTTAAGCATTTTTATATGAGGTATAAAAGATAGTTTACTATCAAATATTATACCTAAAAATTTTGTTTCTCCAACAACTTTAACCTGTTCACCACGAAAAATTAAGCTCGGGATCGAGATGAAGTTTCCGTTTGTTACAAAAATGCATACTGACGGTTTTAGACGTTGAAAATCTAAAACCGTTTTCAGTTGCCCATTTCTCGATTTTATTGAGACAAAGCTGCAACTGACGTTCGATATTATTCATATTCTTAGCTCGGTAGCATATAAGGAAATCATCCACGTATAAAGAACCCTCTGTGCCAGATGTTAATGTTTTTGCTAGGCTATTTATTTTTATGCTGAACAGAGTTGGTGATAGAATGCTGCCCTGGGGTACACCCATTTCCTGCTCATATGAGTCAGAAAGAGTGGACCCCACCCGTACCTTAAACTGACGATCAGATAAAAATTCAGATATAAATATAGGTAAGCGACCTTTAAGACCCATATTCGCGAGATCTTTTAAAATACCATATTTCCATGTGGTGTCGTAGGCCTTTTCAAGGTCAAAAAATATGGACACCACATGTTCATTATTAACAAAACCATTACGAATAAAAGTTTCAAATCGAACAAGGTGATCTAAAGTAGATCGACCTTGACGAAAACCACATTCAAGAAACCAAACAAGTCTATCATTAATCATCCGTTCCATAGTCTTACAGACACAGCTGGTAAGAGCTATGGGGCGGTAATTATTTGGATCAGTATGATCCTTTCTCGGTTTAGGGACCGGGATAATTCACGCCTCCCTCCATGACGGTTCGAAATTACCAGTTATCCAAATATCATTAAGCAAATCCAAGAGAGTCTCCAGTGGCTCAGGTGGTAAATGGTTCAGAAACTTATAATATACATTATCGGGACCACAAGCAGTATCGTGGGCCTTTTTAAATGCAGTTTTAAGTTCCTCGATATTAAAAGGACAATTATAATCTTCTAAATTTTTAGAAAAAAGGGCAGTTTAATTCTCTCCTTCTGGTTTTTAATATGTTGGAATATTTTAGTATAGTTCTCAGAAGAAGATTTCTTGGAGATTGTCTCAGTTTATTTACTATATAGGATGGAGAAGTTAATATATTATCTCCATCCTTCAAATGCTGGACTTTTGCTTTATTAGTTTTGCCCATAAGCTTCTGAACCATGTTCCAGACCTTACGCATGGGTGTTTTTGACGTAATGCCCGAAACAAAGTTCCGCCAACAAGATCGTCTCTTGGACTTGAGTAATCGGCGAGCCTTAGCCATAAAAATATGAACCTGGTTTAAATTATTATCAGTAGGACATATATTAAAATTTCTCTCGGCCTTTTTGCGGTCTTTAATGGCTTTGCGACAGTCCTTATCATACCAGGGTTTGCTTCTGGATTTTGGATTTGTCGAGGTTTTAGGGATAGTTCTATCGGCAGCTCGTAAAACAAGCTCGTTAAATTTTAATATAGGATCATTTGCTGCATTGAAAGTCTTTGGAGTGATATCAGCCTCACAGAACATCTCACATGCGATCCAATCTGCTTTATCGAATTTCCACCTAGCTAGACGTTCTAAAGAATTAGAAGTGATATGCTCTAGGATAATAGGAAAATGGTCACTACCACAAAGATCGTCATGCACCTTCCAAGAAAAATCTGGGAGAAGTGATGGATCCGTGATAGTGAGATCGATAGCAGAATAAGTGCCATTACCCGGATGTAAATAGGTATTAGAACCATCACTGAAATAAAACAGTTCTTCCTTACATAAGAAGTCTTCGACTATCTTGCCCTTATTATTTATGTTATTACTACCCCATAGAGGGTTATGGGAATTAAAATCTCCCATTATAATAAACGGTTTGGGCAATTGTTCTGTAAGATTATGTAACTGAGAAGCTGACAAAGAAGTGTTCGGAGGTATATACACGGAACATAATGTGACTGTTTTACACAATGAAACACGAACGGCCACAGCCTGAAGCTCTGTATGCAGAGCAACAGGGCTGTGGATAATACTGTTATTTATGAATATCGAGGAGCCGCATGCAGCTCGCTCTTCTTCATTTGAATAAGTACTATATAACGAATAATTTTTAAAAGCTACTGTATCTTTGTCAGATGTTTTCAGGTGAGTTTCCTGAAGACACAGGGCTACTGGATTTAAAGATTGAACTAGCTGTGTTATTTCAATAAAATTTACCTTAAGACCTCGACAATTTTATTGTATAATTTTGTCCTATATCGCCATTATGGGGGAAGACGTATTGGGATTTATGTCGTGACCGAGGACGGCTCTTTTTGGGAGATCTACTAGGAGACCTCCCAGGTGCAGATGATGTATCCATCAGGTCTGCACATGAAGTTGAAGGATCAACGTCCTCCAACGATCCAAACTTATTATAAGTTTGGATTGGATCCCTAGTGGCCTTAGAGGGACGCTCCAAGGGGTCACTAGGTTTATCCTTTATGATTTTTCTCAGATTTATTTTTGTCACCCGTTGTTTTCTGTGAAGAATCAACGGGTTTATTAGATTTAGATTGATTATCACATGATGTGTTGTTAGATAAAGAAAGTACTGGATAATCAGGTAAAGTAATAGGTATTTTGGATAGGTTGATATCAGTCTGAGATGAGGAGCTGGCTGTCTTATTTACGGGTTTCGTAACGAGTTTCTGTGGCTGTTCTTTGTCAATGGGTCAAGTAAAAGTCGTTTGGACCCCCACAGAAACAGTGGTTTTCCTTACAACATTGGCAAATGTAGATGTTGTAAGGCCGTGCGTGACAGAGACCATACGCTTCGCTTGCTGATAGGATATATTATGTTTAGATTTTAAGGTTATAATTTCTTTTTCTTTTTTGAAAAGAGGGCAGTCCTTGGAAGAGGCCATGTGGGCTCCGCTACAATTGAAACATTTTATTGTTTTTGTGCAGTCAAAGCCCTCGTGACCTGCTTCCGCACATCTAAAGCAGACCAGTGTGTTGCGGCACTGACTCCTGCCATGGCCAAATCGCTGGCAGGAGAAACACCAGGTGGGGTTAGGTATAAACAACTCCACTCGTACGCTATACGGTCCGACAAATATAGATGACGGAAGGGAAGGTCTGTTAAAAGTTATCATAAAAGTGTTCGTTTTTATCAGGTTTCCATCTCTTAATTACGAAGCTTTTGACCTTTATTACTCCTTGATGTTTTAGTTCTTCAGTTATTTGTTGTTCTGTCATTTCAGTAAGGTCCTGGTCCCTGTCACGAATTATGCCATGACAGCAATTTAATGTATTATGTGGAGAAACAGAAACAGGCTGCTCTCCTATATTTTGAATTTTTAGTAAATTTATATATTGTTGTTTTCTGGAAACTTCCAACAAAATGTTCCCAGATTTCATTTTTTTGACTTGTTTCAGAGTTCCAGCATAACTTTCTAACGCTTTTTTAAGTACAAATGGACTGATTTTCATTTTGCCTTCATTTTTATTAGATATTACTAAGAAGGTAGGAAAATAAGTATTTTCTCCTTCAATATCTAATGGAACTTCATTTTTTCTTTTTTTTAGCAACGACTGTTGTAATTACAGATGAAGCCATGTTATATTTTATTTAATTTCACCCTCCGTGTCCCCCACCCGCCACGGAGTGCCAACAAGGGCGAATCTACCCCTGCAGATGACCAGCAGAGAACAGAAACAGGGAATCCACGCAAGGTATACTCGAACAGATTGAGTTACACCAACAAGATTAAACCCAATCTACTCGATTAACCCAATCTACTCGATTGACCCATTAGCCACCGCCTTCTACACTGACACCGAACAAGAGCATCTGGTGTTAACCCAACTTAACATCACAGTACGTGAAAGAATACCAAACTGGATCAAGTGTAGGGCTTGACGTGACCAGCCGAATGATCGGACCGCGCCCATCCGAACCCCCGTCTCTCTCCAAGTAAGGGCCAAAGTTGCGTGTTGGGCGTGAGGATCTCGCAAGACCAACACGCCCTCAGCCACCAGGCTGAGGTCGCTCCCGGGTTGCCTGTCACACAACCGGGAAGATGTGAGCCTATTTTACTCACTGGGCTCACACAGGAGAGCTCTAGGTTAGTCGACTTTTACGACAAGCTTGCCTAGAGGGCTGAGGTCCTATTCTTATCACCCCGGAAACCCCACGGGGGGAGAGAGATTCGGTGGGGAGACATTTATGTTCATTTATTTGATTAATGTTTAATGCTGTACACAAACATTTCACTTATACGACGGCAGCCAGCATTATGGTCGGAAAAACCGAGCATAGCTCTGGAGAAACCAACGACTATCCGCAGGCTGCTACAGGTCGGAGAGGAAGACAGCTTGAGCTCGGCGAACTCAGGGCAACCACATTGGTGAGAAAGTCCTAGGTCATTGCGCCACATGGTCACACTAACACACCTTGGACATGGAGGCCCCTTCCTGTTTACAAATATACAGGCCACCGTGAACGCCGATCTATCATTTTGAAGAAAATTCAAGCTGAGAATCCTGATTTTTCTTTACATGAGCTGTATCCATGCTTTCTTAAATGAACTGAGTTATGCGAGGTAAGCGAACTGGTGCATTCATCTAGAGGACCAATGACTGCATTCCCCTCAGTGTTGAGCGAGAGAGATTGATTCTGACGGATGTGATTTTATAATGGGAGGTTAAAATGTTCTTCTACGTGCATGATATTGCAGAATGTATAAAGAAAATATACAAATGAAACTTGCCATTTGAGATTGCCTCCAGCTGCATCCATCTGCCTAATGGCAGCTCATGAAAAAAGGGATCCCCGTGCACATTGATCACTCGCAGGGTGAAGGTAGAGGAGACTTCCTTCCCCAGTAAATACTGCTTCTCTTTTGGGGCAATTAGCCTGTGAAAGAATGCCAAACCATTACTCTCACCTCCTGTTAGTGGATCTTAAATCCCAGAATAATGTGGTTCATCACAATTCGCATCCTGCGTATCAACTGTGTTGTTTGCAACGATGTAATTTTGCGTTTGAACCCCTTCAAACCCTATTAACTTACGCTGAATTGTGTCTCCTTGTGTATAGCGCAAAGCAAAAGGTACCGGCTATCAAAGATGTAGGGAAGAACCCGATAAAGAGTTATGACTGATTGGTGTTTATCGCAGTTCTCTAGAATACTTCTGTTACATAGCAACAGTCATGGAAGGAGGAAACCTTAGTGCCCAAGAGAGGAAACCTTGGTGCCCGGAGGAAACATCTGTGCTCAAAAGAAATCTCTTATGCCCAGAGGAAACCTCCGTGACCGGAATAAACCACTGTGACCAGAAGAAACCTTTGTACCCAGAGTAAACCGCATCCCCCGGAGAAAGGGGGGATGCGTGAATGTAGTGGAGAATATCTTTCCAGCAGCAATTTACGATTGCATTTTCTACGTTGAGTGTTCAAGTTTCATTTAACATGTAACAAGGCATTCAGAGAACACCGTGTGCTCGGCTTATTGATTTATTTATTTGAATGGTGTTATACGCCGTACTAAAGAATATTTCACTTACACGACCAGCACTATGGTGGGAGAAAACCGAGCAGAGCCCTTGGGAAACCCACGACCATCCGCAGGTTGCTGACAGACCTCCTCACGGCGAGAAAGCCAGCATGAGCTGATTGTGTGATTGAGCAGTTCGAAAACTGCATGATGTTCAAGTGAGGTGATACGTTAAAATACGGACCACTAAACCAAAATAGTAGAATGACACTGTCATACAAAGATATTATTCTCTAATTAAAAGGTGCCAAGATCTTCCCATTAAACCTACAAGACAGGCCGAAATTATTATAATGCCACAGATACAACTTTATTGTGTGCATAAAACTTGCACAGTAAAGACTAATGTTATAGAGTTATAAATAGTTTCGGTGGTAAGATACATCATTGTGGGCAGTGGTCTTTGATATGCAAATCGCATTTGGCAATTCGTGTACTATGAGTGGCAATTGCAACCCTGTGAATGGCTGAGTAAATGCTGAGGTATGGTAGTAAAAAACTTCCTTGAGGGGATATCGAGCACCAACTCGCTGGAGTGGTCATTTATATGCAAATCGCTACCCACCACTGGCTATCTGTGTAAAATGGGTGGCCACTACAAAACTATGATTGGTTGAGCAATTACCCGAGCTGACAGTCACTGTGGATGGTTTAGCATTCCATCACAGTCTAAGAAAGCACTTGCCTCGGTCAGTGTCCTAGGCTCCTGGTACTAATATAGATGGGGAAAGCTTTCTACAGAAAGCTATGTTTACAGGCCTACCAGTGAAACTAGAAACTCCAAAACTTAAGTAAACTTTGACACTCCATAAATGGCAGAAAAGTAGCTAGAGAGACCATAAAAATGGTAAAATCTACAAAGGGACCTTGTTATTATAATACCCTTCTTGGTCTTCCACATCTAGGTAGGCCTGTACACAAAATTGTAGTCCTACATAATAGTTTTCTTGATAGAAGAAAAAGATAAATTTGAAGTCCGTAAACCTTGAAAGAATAGTCACAGAGCCGTACAAAAAATCGCAGCCCTGCAAGGAGGCGTTTCAGAGAAGATAAACAAAATAAATTTTGTATAACTGGTAAATATTTCACATTGAATGTCTACCAATCAAAAGGACTGAAATCATTCACCAAGCCAATAAAACCAATAAGAAAGTTCCATCAGTAAGTCCTATGTAGATGTAACACTATCCATGGACTCCAAAGTATGAGACCGAAAAAGTACTAGAATCCGGATGTCCGAAATACCCCGCTTTCATCCCCCAACATTTCCAAGGATAAATGGAATGTGTCTTCAGCTTGCACTTGTACGCATAAAAAGCATTATTACGCCCTATATCTGAATAGGGGTAACTAGGAAAGCAAGGCCTTCAGAGAATACGGTAGCTCGCCTGATTGAGCAGCTCGTAAAAATGCAAAATGATCAAGTCAAGTGAAACGTTCAATATTGACCTCTAATCCAAAATAAAGTAGAGTGGTTGACACAGTCATACACAGATATTATTCTCTAATTACATTCCGGTAAGATCTTGCCATTAAATCAACAAGAAAGGTCAAAATTATTATAATCTCGCAACTATGATTGTTTATCGTATGTGTAAGGATTGCAGAGCAGTGACATTGTATGTTATGGAGTTGTACATCAATTGCGGTAGTAAAAGACACTGTGGGGAGTTCGTGCACAAATTTATCGCAGAGATCTTTGATATGCAATTCGCGAACTGCACTAGGCAATCCATGTACAATGGGTGGCAACTGCAACCCTGTCAATGGCAAAGGAAATCTTGGGCTATGAGGTGAAAAACTTCTTGGGTCTTTGATTTGCAAATCGCTACCGACGATTGGCTATCTGTGTACCATGAGTGGCCACTGCAACCCTATGATTGGCCAAGAACTTTAACCAGTCTGGTCACTGACACCGCCCCCGCCCCCGCCAGCGTATGATCCCCGTCGCACAATACCTCGCCTTACTTCGTACAGGCGAGCTAATAAAAATAATAATCAGACTGTCATTATTACAGAAAAATTGGGTCAATACCTTAGCAGGAGTTGCATGGACAAAATCTATGTACATGAAAATCCATTATTGCACTAAGTACCTGAACGGGAGTAACTATGAAAATATTTAAATAATCACCCGACTAATTAAACTTAAGCATGCAAAAGTTTACATGGGGGAGATGTATGCTAAGTGTCCTGGAAAAAGGGTCAGTACTATCGCTGTATAGCCCAATATACAGGAAGTAAAAAACAAAGAAGCTCAACCTTCCACGAAAGGGAGCTAAATGAAAAAGCTTTACATTCAATCCATGTATGAAAGCCCAATATACAGTAGTAAAAAAAGCTTAACCTTCCATCCTAGAATGTACATTTACACACCATAAACTAAGGACCCAAAAAACGCTTAACATTCAACCCATGTATGAGAGCCCATTATACAGGAGTTAAAAAAGACACCGCCACTTTCCTCACTCTCCCAATACCTCTCCTTACTTTGTACAGGCAAGCTAAAAACTTTTTTTAATTTATGATTTAGATCCGAAAGTAGCTCAGCACAGCCTTGGCTGTCATAATGCCAAGTTAAGGCCTAACAATTCATTCCAATGCACATGCCGATACAGTTATGTTCTCACCAGTCGTCCACAGGTTTGTCCAGAGACTTGCCCGTCCCCTTCCCTCCGTAAGCACAGGAGACCTGGTACTGCTCCTTGTGGGTCAGGATAAATCCTCCAGGCTCTCCCCAGCCCACCTCGATCAAAACCACAAATGTATTCGTGCTCACCTTTTTCTGAAATAATTTCAATGTGTTGAGCGACAGCCATGGACTTCAAACAAACTTAAAACAAACAGAAGATCTAGATCTTCGACTACTGTCAGCCATAGGTTACTGATTTGTCTATCAATGCTAAAAGCTTCTTATCAGGCTAAACAAAAGGTCAATGCCAACACACGATAGACAGATACATAACCTTACACGCTTCAAATCTGTAGGGTGGTTTGAACATCATCCCGACTGGTTGCACTTTTCTTTAAAAAAAACCCAAACTAAACCCTTTAATAGATTTCTGTATATCTCTGAAATTAACAATTTCAACAAACTTCAGATATTTAACTAAAATCGCAACAGTAATTATCAATTCAGCTTCAGTTTCCTGGTCTCGCAACAACCGGATGCTCTGTCAAGTCAAAAACATCATTTTCAAGAACAGAAGCAAAACCCCAAAAGTGAGGATATATACACCTGGAGATGGAGAAATCAAGGAAGGAATAATTCTATCAGAGCATCTAGCAAATGATTGACACAGTCCATTTCGTTTATTGTGAAAAGTCGATAAAAGCCGACTTCATAGAAAAGAATTACCTGGAAAACACACTGTTTGTGGGCTAGCCTTTCGTCGAAGCCAACTTTAAGTGTAAAACTGATGCCGTCGCCCACTTCCCGGAAGTCGTATTTGTAGTTGCCTTTGCAGGTGGCTGTTGCGTACGCTGGGACATCAGCAAGCAACTTGAACGTGGTGTCTGGCCCGTAAGGGTAGGAGGGGCACGATGGTGTCACTACAAACAGAATTCTCATTCAGTCCTGTACTCAAATTAAAATTAAAGTTAATGAAACGTCGTCATAACGTTAGAAATGAGAAAATGATATGTGTATTATCTGAAGGGTCATTTAAAGTTTTGTTCATGTCTCGACGCGTTCTTTGTTTGGTGAATAAGTAAATATATTGCTTTTGTTGCTTCATTATACATATAATAGATATCGACGTGACAGTGAAGTTTAGCAGCTATGAAAGTGCCAGGATATGAATGTGCTTACCATGTTCGAAATAGTTAAACGCATTTTAAAACTTCAAGCTTTAGTTCTGTTTTATACAGATATGAAAAATGTCGAAAAATAATAATATAATAAGTAATATTCTTACAATAAGCATGAAATGAGCTTTCACTTCACATATACTTAAAGTGAAGGTAAACGTAAAGTACGCATTAAAAAAAGGCAATAAAAACCATCCCAGAAAATGGTAATTATGTAAATCATGATCCGATTGCTATTTAAATTCAACATTTACACGTTTAGATGATAGGGAAGTTTGGGAGGAGCTGCATGGACAAAATTTCGTTGCAGGGGGTAGGGCTATGTTAATTTATTCAATTATTCATTTACTGACCGTCAATGATGTATTCGGATCGGTTGTTGTTGATAAAGACAAAGCATCACCCTGGAATGAAGCAGTGCATTATTTCAGTGGAATGTTTGAAATATTTGGGAGTTATTAAGACGAGGTTGCTGTCACATGGTAGAGTGACGTCAATTCCTGGAAGAACCTGCTTTTTCCAATGAACATCTGAGAAGGGAGTCGGCGTATGGACCTGTTTTTGCAACTATCGCGACCATATTGTAATGGTCGCGATTATAATTATATGTTTACTGTTATTTCCTGGTTATCTGTAGCTTAGGCAAACTAGCTGTGAACAGGTATACATAGAGCTGCAGCCAGATGTCAAAGATAACAGTGTGGTTTGGATTACAACATGAACTTCATGGGGATTTTGCCTAATCTCATCAAGGCACTTCTGTTCAAATAATCCGATTCAAAATTCCTCCGTCGCCCAGTTCTAGCAACTTCTTACACTCGATTCAATATTTTTCTATCCATAAATGTTTATACTTACGGCCAAGAGAAGAAGAACTACAGTGATTTGGAGCAGTACCATGTTCCTGAAATGACAGTAATATTATAGCTGTGATAAACCATTGCAGTCAGGTTCTCCATTTACAGATACCAAAATATTCCATGGAGAAATTTCCCCTGACATTAGCTTGTGTCCAGGAACTAACCTCAGCTCCAATGTTCTCGTGACCGTGGATATTCAAGTCGTTGTTGAAGGGTCCCCCGTGCGTTCCATGGGCAAAGCGCAGTGGGATCTATGGGATGGTCTGGGCTGATAACTTTTTACTTAACTTCATGTAAGGCGTCATGAAATATGTGTATCACACAAGTTCTACGAATAGGGTATTTTTCCATATTTGACGTTGGTGTTGTGTCCAATTCTTCGCGTTACAATACTCAGTGTTTCAAATACGTATAATTAAGTGTTCTATTTCCGAACTAATTAATTTCAGTTTATGAAGTGTGATTATTTTCTCTGGACGCCATGGTTCATTCCCCACATATAAATTCGAACGCCGTTGTGTTTATAAAGAAATATAGCATTGGTTACGACTGAAAGAAAAGAGCGCGTCATGCGCAGTTGTGTCCAAGCCAACGGTACGAATGATTGAATGGAATACAATGAGCTGTGGATTCATGTCACATTGTCACAACAGGAAGCATTTAAGGCCTTCAATATCACAATGATAACATTAAAGGTAAAAATTCGTGTTAAAATTCAAAAACCACGTTAAATATAGTTGTGTATATTTTATTATGATATTCTATACCTACACCAATAGACCTACAACAAACATATGACAAGGACGAAGAAGACAGAACTGGCCAGCGCCGAAAGGATAGAAGTTAAGGATGAAAGACAACGCGACTTGCTGCTCTAAAACTAGAACATCAATTCATTAGTTATTAATCGTAATTTCAGCAAAATTTTTTATGCCTGACATTTTATTCTTACATTTATTTATTTATTTATTTGATTGGTGTTTTACGCCGTTCTCAAGAATATTTCACTTATACGACGGCGACCAGCATTACGGTGGATGGAAACCGGGCACAGCCCGGGGGAAACCCACGACCATCCGCAGGTTGCTGTCAGACCTTCCCACATACGGCCGGAGAGGAAGCCATTTATTCTTACACATTCTATCAAATATTAATTTAGGTTGTGACTAAAGCCCAGGAGAAGTTCAGATTGGGGAAAAAAACAGGCGCTGCACGTCTCCTCTAGCTTGGCGTTAGCTGCCACCATTAGGGTCACGAACACCACCAAACGGAGAACGCCTGAGGTTGTTTTTTGTCGATAAGTAAATGTATTTTAAAAAATCCCATCCGAGACTGCATGGTGAGCTTGAAGCCTTGTAACAAATTGAAAGGTGAATGTGGCATGCATTTCATAGCATGAAGGCTCGTTATCTTCTATGCATTAACTATCTAGATCTACTGTTGAGGTTATAATAATGAATCATAGACCCAAAGTCCAAAATCAGGCCTCACCAGAGATGGATGTAGACGGCGACTTACACCCTTTCGCGCAAGGCAACTTCTGAAGCGGATTTTTGAAACGGTTGTTCTTCACGCTGACACACTTGATACCAGGACTACACAAGTACTGAAGATGCCAAGGCGAACCGTGCACAAATTGAGTTGTAAACGTACATATGCCATACAAACAGCCTTATAAGTGGCTGTGTGTTGGTAATTCAAACTTGGCATCCTACATGTATCTTTTCACACTGGTCACATTTAGGGTTCGAAAGAAAACATCGTCATTTAGCGGGGCGTTGCCAATTTGTGCTTGCTAACAGAGGAATTCAAGGTTCAAGGTCATTATACATGATATAAAAAAGGGAAACACATTTCTCATTCCGAATGTATTTTATTTATACAATACTGTTAATTTTTGTAGTGTTGTAAAAAAAATCACAAACAAAGTGAAACACGATAGCTATCTCGACAACGTCATTTTCGGGCTAAAGTGAAAAACTTCAACCTACAAAATAAAATATTTGAAGCTGGCTGATCATTCCTGGGTGAAGCTGTACTACCACAGTACACAATCAACGTTCACAATTTTATCCAAATGATGCAAATATTTAAGAGTTTAACCTGGACTATAATTTTAGGCTAAAACCCGAAACAGCTTTGGGAAATGGATCACTGGTATGGTTGACATGTGACATTAGGGAGTAAACATCCAATATAGCACTAGAATTGGGCTATTTATCCACTCATCAACAACTTTTCTGAGGCTGGATTATTCCCTTTCACATGATGTTAAATTTCAAGTTTCTTACAACTGTTATAAAATCAAGAGGTTTACACGTTGTAGCAAGGTGAAAAATAAATTAAACATTTATATAAATGATGAAAACATGAACTGCTCTTGGAATATATTAGTCCATGTTTTACACATAAAATAGTAATTATTCACATCACGGAGGGTTACAAATTGTAACAGACCTGGTACTCGTTAAAGCATCTTCTGCAACTGAATTGAAGAGAACTGCAGGCTGCAGTTATATGTGGGCCTATTTATCCCCACATCATGACATGCCTGACTATGTCATCACTGGCCTGGCTTGCAAATTAGTGGAATGCCAAAGCATGCATATTCGAAACGTGTAAATCAACAATAATGAACAATCTTTCCAAAGGTGAATTCTCAACTCATTTCTGTAGAATATAATACATGTATATTAATACTGGTAATTTAAAAGTAAACAGTTCTAATACAACAATATTGCATAATCTATCCTGTATATACCTTTGTATATATGCTCCACAACCCTTCAGCATGAACTGCCTTGTGATAAATGGTAACAGTGATGATACTCCCACACCCGTGGAGAATTCACAGTCTTCGCGACCCACCAAGCAATACTAGTAATATAGAATGTACCATCAGGTGTGACAGCTTGAGCTTTGTAACTTCTGTTACAAAATAGCACATGGACAACTGTAAAATTTACCTGGTCAGGTGTTTAAATAATAAATGTTGAGTCATAGAAGAAAATGGGAGCAAGTCACCTGTGTACTGAAAGCCATTAACTCCCTATTAACAGTTCAAAGATGGTATTTTAAAATAGTCTTCCTTTAAGAAAAGACACGATTTGAATATCTGAAGGCAATTTATATGAGTATAAAACTATATACTGGTATTTGACAACTTGCATTGCAGTATATTGCATATTTCAGCTTCAAAATCAATTAAGCCAAGAAGACAGGTATCTCAGAAGTTCTCAAAACATGAGGGAGGAAGCTCTTTTTTAACATGAAGGCAATAGAAACTGGGGATAACTGGGGGTTGGACAATGACCAGAATTTATATTTCAATTGGCCATAAATGCAAAGCAGCTGATTAGATTCCCTCTAGCTTGACGTTAGCTCCCGCTATTAGGGTCATGAACACCACCAAACGGAGATCGTCTGAGCTTGTTTTTTATCGACAAATAAATGTACTTTAAATAATCCCATCGTCAGCAGAGTCTGTATGATGAGCTTTAAGCCTCGTAGCATATTGAAGGCTGAATTTTGTATGCATTTTTATACCAGGAAGGCTTGTTATCTTCTACGTATTAACTATCTAGATCTACTGTTGAGGGTCAAAGTGCTCAGGACTTCAAAATTTACATATCAATTGGCCATAAATGCAAAGCAGCTGAATGGTTGAGATCATTATTTTGGACCAATCATGTTCTCTGGTCTCACCCATTCGTCAAACTGCTCTGACGTCAGAATGCCCAGCTTCAGAGCGGCTTCTTTAAGAGTTGTCCCTTCTTTATGGGCCAATTTGGCAATTTTACTGGCATTATCGTAACCAATATGTGGATTCAGAGCTGTGACCAGCATAAGAGATTCATTCAACAGCTGACTGATGCGACTTTCATTTGCTTTGATGCCAATGACGCAGTTGTTGGCAAACGAGCGACAAGAATCTCCCAACAATCTGATGGACTGAAGAACATTCCGCACAATCATTGGCTTGTAAACGTTCAGTTCAAAGTGTCCATTGCTGCAACCAATGGTCACTGCTGTATGGTTCCCCATCACCTGAGCTGCTACCATGGTAACTGCTTCACACTGCGTCGGGTTCACCTTACCTGGGGAGAAGCAACAAGTAGCTTTATTGTCAAGAGTATAAACCATGAGGAAGTTTTTTTTGGTAGTCATTGAGGTTATACAGATTTGGCATGTGAGAACACCTTGGTGGCTAGCTCATAGTTATGAGGCCATTTTACACCAACAAATTATACAGAGCCAGCATGATTTCAGTCCTGTGAAATATTAAACACAACATCCAAAAGCAGCACTTTATTTGCTGTATGGCTTAATGATATATTTCAAAATGAATTGTACTTTTCCATCCATATTTATTTACTCATTTGATTGAAATTTTATACTGTACTCAATAATATATCACTTATACGACTGCGACCTTTATTATGGTGTGACGAAACCCACGACCATCTGGAAGTTACTGGAGAGGAAGCCAGCATGGCATTAACTTCAACTTACAGCACTCGCACTGGTGAGTGGCTCCTTGGTCACTGTGCTGCCCTTATACACCAGCTACTAGGCCATACTCGCCCCTTTTGTTCATCCATAAGTGGTTCCTTCATTAACTGGTCCCAAATCTCATCAAAAATACTTCTCTGTTAATCCTACACTACCCTAATTCCTAAACCTTTTCGCACATGAAAGAGCAACTTTTAGTTCAAATTATGCACGTTATTAATTTGATTTCAGAGACGAAACTAAATTGGTTGGGTTGGCCCTTTTCAGGGCCATTTTCACCAAAGTATAATTTTATCGGTCAACACAGAATAATTCTTTCAGAATATACCTGAATAAACGACTTGCAAACATGCCAAAAGGTTAAAGAATGACAGTATGCACAATTTTTACTTTTCATCCAGTTTAACGTATAATCTAAAAAAATTAGCCAGCTAAGTCCTGGTACCCCAACAACTTTGGAATATCTTACCTGGCATTATACTACTCCCTGGTTCATTTTCTGGTAGAGATAGTTCCCCAAGCCCGCAGCGAGGCCCTGACCCTAGCAGACGGATGTCATTGGCAATCTTCATTAGGCTAACTGCTAACACACTCAACGCTCCATGTACCTCTACTAGAGAATCATGGGAAGACAAGGCCTCAAATTTGTTCTCTGCTGTCACAAATGGTAAGCCTGTGGGAAAAGATATGGCACCTTTGGGATAAAAACAGCACTTAACATGTCACATGCGCAATTAATAACACCAGTATGTGTACAATACAGGAACTGGGTTAGAAAAATTTGTAGTCTCAACTGCAAAGATACTGCAAAGATACTTCTGTATTCATTTATAGCTGAGAGTTGGATGCTCTGTTCGAACAAAGTTGACTTACATAACAGCAGTCAGGTTTACGGGTTGACAAGACTAGCAGTATAAAAACATCTACTTCGGAGTGTTTGAAACAAAAATGCCCAAAACATCTGGATTTTGTATTGGTCCGTTTATGAAACTACATACTACACTAACTGAAATACCTGTGAGTGTGGCAATATTAGCAGCTACTTTCTCTGCAAATCCAACTCTGGTGTTGAGGCCCGTGCCCACAGCCGTGCCACCTGTAATACATAAACAGTAACACCAGTAGCAGATACATTCAAAAATCCAAACAGGCATACAGTTGTAGGTCATAAAACACCAGCAGTTCAGAGCATATGGAATAAGGAGATGAGGCATGGGCAACTGGTCCCAATGAAGACACTGTTATCATGTACTAGTTGGGAAAATAAATGAAATGTACTTGAAGGTACATGTACAACATGTATAGTGTCTCAGATACAATGTCTCAGTAGACTTTGTTTGATTCCAACGACTACAGGCGAAATTTGACAGTCAGATGTACAGTTATATGTACACTTTAACTCATGACCGTCATCAAACCCTTTGTGTTACCCTGGCCCTATGCACAATGAAGGCAGAGGAATACATGTACATGTACAAAAGAAGAACATCCTGCCCTGGGCAGCGATAACTGAACCCACAGCTCAGTAGTGAGCCTGATCCTGCTCCACGGGTGAATTGATACAGCAAATATGATAAAAAATATCCTAAGCGTCTTACTGTTATGTATATTCTGTATATTCAGAGAAACAAATTATTTCCTGCAATTAATATAACTACACATAAGGCCTACCAGCAGCCAGCTGGTACAATCTGGGAAGAGTGGAGTTGATCCTGTCCACACCATTGTTCAGCTGTTGTAGATAGCCACCAAACTCCTGCCCTAACGTTAAAGGTACCGCATCCTGAAATATCAACCAACAAAACTAAGCTACAGAACAAAATCAACATTTTACTATGTTCTCAAGTTTTTAGAAGTTATTGAAAGGTTTAAATAATATTAAGTGTAATACCTGATTCAACTATCAGTAGGCCTACTATTTTTATGTCCTTCACATACTTTCAATAATTCTTGCATATAGAACATATGACATATGGTTAGTTTTACCTTTTTACTGGTAAGAAAACGGACACAATCTGGCTTTTGATTCCACAGTCGGAAGCTACAGTAGGCCTTACCATCCTCGGCAATGGGTTCTGTGATGACAAAAGGCTTAGGCCCCCTAGCAATGGGTTCTGTGATCCCACAGGCTTAGGCCCCCCAGCAATGGGTTCTGTGATGCCAAAGGCTTAGGCCCCTGAGCAATGGGTTCTGTGATCCCATAGGCTTAGGCCCACTAGCAATAGGTTCTATGATGCCAGAGGCTTAGGCCCACCAGCAATAGGTTCTGTGATGCCAAAGGCTTAGGCCCTCTAGCAATGGGTTCTGTGATGCCAAAGGCTTAGGCCCCTGAGCAATGGGTTCTGTGATGCTAAAGGCTCAAAGTCCTCTGACAATGGGTTCTGTGATGCATTTAAGAGCCAAATCACTTGCTTATGGGTTCTAGAACTACTGACAAAAGTCCCATACCAATGGGTTCTGTGATGCTAAAGACCAAGTCACAGGGTATTGGGTTCTGTGATGCTATTAAGAACCAAGTCACCTGGCAATGAGTTCAGTGATGCTATTGAGGACCAAGTCACCTGATAATGGGTTCTGTGATGTTATTAAGGACCAAGTCACCTGGCAATGGGTTCTGGGATGTTATTAAGGACCAAGTCACCTGACAATGGGTTCTGTAATACTATTAAGGGCCAAATCACCTGACAATAGGTTCTGTGATACCATTAAGGGCCCAGTCACCTGGCAATGGATTCTGTGATACTATTAAGGGCCAAGTCACCTGACAATTGGTTCTTTGATACTATTAAGGGCCAAGTCACCTGACAATTGGTTCTGTGATACTATTAAGGGCCAAGTCACCTGGCAATGGATTCTGTGATACTATTAAGGACCGAGTCACCTGACAATGGATTCTGTGATACTATTAAGGGCCAAGTCACCTGACAATGGGTTCTGTGATACTATTAAAAACCAACTCACCTGACAATGGGTTCTCCCAATCTTGATAATATGTTTGAATTCCTCTGATTTTGATTGGATGGCTTTCTGTAACAGCTTCAATCCTGGTAGCAACACTGTGTCTATCTCTGTAGCCACCGCTATGTGCATTGCAGTTGGAAAGGTGTCATTTGAGCTCTTGAACAAAATGCAATCCATGTATATGTATAGAACATCACCAAATATACTTCCAGTTTCAGCAACAAAGGCTTCTTGTTTATTTTACACCCGACAAAACATGTACCTATCTTTCATAGATGATGCCCTTTACCTAAAGGTAGGAGTTTTAGGATAATATGTATCTTCAATAGTTTTTTCTTCCTGTCCATGTCAACTCTGGGTTTGAAAGCCGAAAACTGTATCGCTATGCACTAGATGCAGATCATATAGTATTATACTATACATCTGTTGTTCTATATTGTGATGGAAAAAATGCTTTTCAGAAAAAATGAGTCATTTCTTCAAATAATTTCGATGTTTTTCTCATGGCTGAAGGAAAAACCAATCCTTTGACTTATTTCTTACCTGGCTCATGTTGACATGGTCATTCGGATGAACAGGTATTTTGCTGCCCAGCTGCCCACCCAGGAGCTCTATTGCCCGGTTACTGATCACCTCATTAACATTCATGTTAGTCTGGGTGCCCGAGCCTGTCTGCCAGACCACCAGGGGGAAGTGATCATACAGCTTCCCAGATCTCACCTGAAACACAAGCTCACTCATTCACTGACTCAATCATTACCTGACTCTCTGCTAGACCACCAGGGGTGAGTGATCATACAACTTGGCAGATCTCACCTGAAACACAAGCTCACTCATTCACTGACTCAATCATTACCTGACTCTCTGCTAGACCACCTAGGGGAAGTGATCATACAGCTTCCCAGGTCTCACCTGAAACACAAGCTCACTCATTCGCTGACTCAATCATTACCTGACTCTCTGCCAGACCACCTAGGGGAATGGATCATACAGCTTCCCAGGTCTCACCTGAAACACAAGCTCACTCATTCGCTGACTCAATCATTACCTGACTCTCTGCTAGACCACCTAGGGGAAGTGATCATACAGCTTCCCAGGTCTCACCTGAAACACAAGCTCACTCATTCACTGACTCAATCATTACCTGACTCTCTGCTAGACCACCAGGGGTGAGTGATCATACAACTTGGCAGATCTCACCTGAAACACAAGCTCACCCATTCACTGACTCAATCATTACCTGACTCTCTGCTAGACCACCTAGGGGAAGTGATCATACAGCTTCCCAGATCTCACCTGAAACACAAGCTCACTCATTCACTGACTCAATCTTTACCTGACTCTCTGCCAGACCACCAGGGGAAGTGATCATACAGCTCCCCAGGTCTCACCTGAAAAACAAGCTCGCCCATTCACTGACTTAATCATTACCTGACTCTCTGCTAGACCACCTAGGGGAATGGATCATACAGCTTCCCAGATCTCACCTGAAAAACAAGCTCACCCATTCACTGACTCAATCATTACCTGACTCTCTGCCAGACCACCTAGGGGAATGGATCATACAGCTTCCCAGATCTCACCTGAAACACAAGCTCACTCATTCACCGACTCAATCATTACCTGACTCTCTGCCAGACCACCAGGGGGAAGTGATCATACAGCTTCCCAGATCTCACCTGAAACACAAGCTCACTCATTCACTGACTCAATCATTACTTGACTCTCTGCCAGACCACCAGGGGAAAGTGATCATACAGCTTGCCAAATTTCACCTGAAAGACAAGCTCACTCACAAACTGATGAACTGACTAAGCCACCTGTCTTTGACACTGAAATACGCAGTTTTCTTTCAAACGGATTCATCCATCAACTTACCCACTGCGTAACTGGTTGGATAATACAGCTGTTGACAGTATATTTTAAATTAAAGCACTAAAAACTTTTGCTAACTGTTTCAGTCATTATTTTCTGACTGATCAACTGGTTGTTCAAGAAAGCTATTAATAATATGAACACTGAAAACTTTTGCAAGCTAATGTAGGGAGGAGGCTCTAGAGCACACCTTAATCCCCTGGGTATATACCATCTAACCATGTGTGCTTTGTGACATGCCAGTATGACCTGTGGCTGCTTTGATCAGCTGTACCGTACATCTTCCTTGGATCTCCATACCTCATCCGCTGCCTCTACAATCGCCTCCACCAGCTTAGCATCCAGTCCATATTCCTTATTCACTTGGGCAGCAGCTCTTTTCAAGGTCCCAAATGCACATATTACCGGTGCCTAAAACACAACACTGAATTGTAGAAACATATATATATACCGGTATATACTGATTTCAAAATGTGTTGGACCGATTGAAAATATGTCTGAAATCTAATCATTTTAAAATGTATTAAAATACATTGCCCAATCACTGCATGCGGATTACTACATTGTAGCTTCAGAAAGTCGGCTACAATGGGCATGCTCTCTGTAATATAAACTAATAATAGTGAACAATCTTTATATGCAAAATCACCATTTGATTTATTTATTCATTTGATTGATGTTTTACGCTGTTCTCAAGAATATTTCACTTATATCACGGCGGCCAACATTATGGTGGGAGGAAACTGGGCCTATCCTGGGGAAATCCACGACCATCCGCAGGTAGCTGCAGACCTCCCCACGTACAGCTGAGGAAGTTAGCATGAGCTTGAACTCACAACGACCTCATTGCTGGGAGGCTCCTGGGTCACTGCGTAGTGCTGGTGCCCTAACCTCGGCCACAGAGGTGTTGATCCCCATTTGACTTGAACATCTATTTTAAACACCTTAAAATATAGACCAGTTCAATTTATTACGAAATCTGGGGCAACAACACAAATTAATTCCAAGACAGGAAGAACAAAATTTTGAGAGTGGGATTAAAAGGCTTACGACAGTAAATTGGAGCAGATACATGACTGAACAATGCTTACAGGCATTCGCTCTTGTTCTCCTCCAATGTTAAAATTGATCAGTGATCTGGCTGTATTAGCGCCGTAGTATTTGTCTGCTGGGACCTGGAGTTCCCCAAAACTGTCAGATTCTGTCCTGTAGCTTCCCTAAAATCACAAGTTACATACAGAAGTATAAATATATAAGACGCCTCTATATTAATGTATACTTAGAGGTGGTTGATACATAACCCACATATTATTACCTACAGTAATTATAATGTCAGTACAAACATAAATGTCAGTACAAATGTAAAACCGTCTTGGCTGTGGTGAGTTTCCCATTTTTCACTGTACCAGTGTTTTTTTTTTATACTTTCCATCAGTTAATCTATAATATTGTTGGTTGGATGGTCAAGCAAACAAAAAAATGGAAACAAGGTCTGTTCAGTGACATAGGTTTAACTTGGATATATGACTGCACAAACATATTAGGCCTGCACGAATCACATCAGCAAACATGTCAATCATATAGAACTCCAGTCCTGACTACATGTTAACATCAATAGCATTCCTCAGATTTTAACGTCATGACCTTGCACTGTTGGTCAGCATCATACTCGTTTAACATATGTTTACGCAATAAAACTTGATCATAGGACAGCCTGTATTAAATAGGCCTATTTTTCTGATCAAATTTAAATAAACATTACAAACTTACCAGTTACAGATAATTTACATGGTATACTTAACGTTTAAATCTACATTAAAAAACAATAATATACGTTGGGCATGTCAGTGTAAGCAAGTGAAAGTTTTACTATCGATGTCTCACCCGTTAGCCTACAACAGAGTCATGATACAGTTCTGGTAGCGGTGCCGGTAGGCAGCATCACTGGTTCCAGCAAACTTACCATTGCCATACCAGTGGTGTAAGATGCTCTACCTGAAGTACCCTGCAAGGCTTTCTTGACAATAAACAATCGGCCTGGGGCTGTACCAACATCTAACGAGCAAAAAATTTCCACGCTCTGGCAGTAAGCCTGCCGTACACGTGGTACAAGTCGCAGAAGCATGACCTACAAACACCCGACACCAAGATATGTCGACCGTTTTGGCGATCGCGAGGTCACCGACAGGTGGCGTTATTTACACTTGCGGTATGTCGTCTTTGACCTACTTTCACTTTCACGGCAGACTGATTTCCAACAAAATTCATCAATATGTTATGGATTTATTAAGATAAGGTAATTCATTCCATAGCTCCACAAATGAAGCATCGTTAGATCAGCTGAGCCATACGCGCGCCGCTATGGGAATGGATAGAAGCTATACATGTATATCAATCAACTTCAGTTTATGTCTTTATTTATTGATTCACAATTTTTAATCCGCATGTCCTTTACAGAATAGCCAAATGTTAAATGTAAAAATTGAAATATACAAATCCTACAGAAATGAGAAACGCACATGATATTTTATTGTTCATAATAAGTGAAGACAATAAAATAACTACCTGTATATACATGCTGGCCTGCAGTACTGGTAAGTTTAGAGAAGGGGCAAAGAAGGTGTGTTAACTGTCATGAATTTATATATTTTAAGCACCTGTAATATATTTTTAAAATTTCTCTTCGTCCCAATAACTAAAAGCACTGTAATCAGAAATTTAAAAAAATTTTTTTTTGAACTGATTGAAATGAATGACTTGCATAGACAATCTTAATGCATTTTACAATATTAAAAGGAGTAACTAGTCTGGATTTCTTTTCTAACTTGATTGACATAAAAAGCAGGAAAGCCATGCAGGCAGTAACATCGGTTGTGAAATGTTTAATATTTTTTGTATGGTACACTATTTTACCGAATTTGTTCAATAACTGCATTGGGCTATGTGAGTAAATGTATCATATATGTAATTGATGAGGAACCTGTAGGTAGGCCAACTGAAAACCTTTGCAAGCGACGGACTTGCATTCATAATATTTAATCTTACAGTATGCCCATAACAAGATTCAACAGGATTTTTTTTTTTTGGATGAAACAAAATGAGAATTCAAGAAAAGAAAAGACTCTCTTAATTAAGGAAGTCTAATCTTATTTGGGGTTGATTTTCTTTCTTGTTGCTCTACATCATTCATGTAGGCCTACAGCTCTGCACAAATATTTACACAGACCTAACAAAGTAATTTGAGAAATATTTATTATTGGGCTAATCACTGGTGAATATAATATCTGTAAAACTGACAGCTATTATAATTTGGATTTAAATGACAATCAAATAAATAAATAGGTAATTTATGGTCTTCAGTCATTAGAGAGTTATTAAAAAGCAAATAATCCAGTGTGCAGTTAGGTTTGTAGTTATCCCCCCTGGAATCACTCTTCTGGGTTAGTTTGTTATTCTCCGCCCCCTAAGCATGGGACTTGTCGAGCTACTGTCAGTAATTTGTTAGCTTCTGCATTATGTGTAAATAATCAGGGAAAGTGTAATGGATGAAAAGATTAGCGAGCTAGGCGGACGATAAGCTCACGAGGATGGATTCCATGAGCGTTGTGCTGGAGCGGTTCAACCTCCCCGCGCAGCACGTCAAGGCTTTGTCAGAAGATCGGTTTCTCTGTCTGGTGAGTGGTCAGGTCGTCATTTTTTTGACACTGCAGTGCTTCGATTTGACAGGGGACAAGCGCATTGTCTGTGGATTCGAAGCGAAAGCGTCCTCGGCGTCTAATTATTTCTGGGTGGGGCAGTGGCTTGCGAATTTTTTGGATATGTTTTCCCCTTCCAAAACCCCTTTGTACTCATTTATATTTAAATTTTAATCTGAAATACCGCCACTGTCAATGGTGATGTTAGAGTAAAAAGTACTACCGGTAACGATCAGAATTAAGATGTCACAGAAAATCGTCTAATTTGAAGCTGAACTTTAACAGATGTTTGATGGTACAGTAAAGACACATACAATATTACATGAAGAGAGGACGATAAAGTAGTATGTTAAACCCTCTTTTCATACATGTGTGTCAATACAACTCTGTCGGGCAATGTTTATATCCACAGAGCTAATGCAGATACTGATCTTAAGTGACTGTAGTGAAGGCCAACCTACATATTCCTCAGTCACTGAACCTAAACATCCATTAAATTCTGGTTGGGTGAAAGTTACCATAAAAAAGGAACCTTCTTTAGTAATGATCAGTTGAATTTATTGTGATTCTAGAATATTTTTTGAACGTCATACTTGTCCCAGGGACCTGTATGCCAGCCCATCCAAAACATGACAAACATGTAAGTGAAAACCAGAAATAAAGTTGAAATGTTTCCTACTTGGCAAAAGTACACAGGACAAATTTAACAATAATTATGTTTATATATTTCTTAAAGTAATTCAGCTTTTATATGTGTGCTTATTGGGAAAAACTTTGGTGGCCCTAATTTGTAGCTAGGCCAGGTGAGTAATGTGGAAATCTGGTTTCATATTTTTAGATGGGTTTTCAGATTAAAGCCTTATCAGTCTTATCAGTTTCAGGTATAAAGGCAATATTTTAATGCACACAGTATACATGCTTTCAACTTACCAATAATAGGTGCTTTTATCCAACTTTTGATAGGTTGTCTATCCCCAAGTGTGCTCATAGTTTCTAATATAGTCTCATTATCTGTCCTGTCAGTGCAAACCATGTCAAAACATATTAGATATTAGGTAAAGTCAGAAATATACTTTATCAGGTAATGTCTTTGAATGTATTTTTATACATTTAAGTGAAATATGTGGTTATTTCGCCATATCTGTCCATTTATCAATTGAAATGAAAGGAATTTGGTTTGATTCACCAACTTCAGGGATTTCATGTTTTCTGCTGTATGACTTAGGATGTTAATTACATATACGCAATAAATATCATACCCAGGCTATCTTGTCACAAGAGAACATACATGTAATTAATGCTCCCTGAGAATGTAGAATAACTATACACAATGTGTACAGTGTACAGAAATGTTATCTTCTCTTTAGTTTCACAATCTTTGTTAACCTGTACCATGTTTTTTCCTAAAATTATGTTCAGTTTTGATTGATAAGATTTCCCTTGAAACATTGATTATGGCATTATATATATGTATATATATATATATATACGACTGCTTATTTATGTTTTTTCTTTGTTAAATATCAGCGAGTGAATATATATGTGACTGCTTATTTAAGTTTTTTCTTTGTTAAATATCAGCGTGTGAATATATGCACTTGTATCTGTCTGTAGGTTCAGGAGGAGTGGCTACGACATGCAGTTCAGGGTGGATTTGGCTCTTTCTCTAAAGCTCTGGATGCAGCTCAATGTGAACACCTATTGGCCCCGTCCCTTGTAACCCTCCCCAGACCTTGGCGTAGGGTTACCATCAAATGCATCCCCAAGTCAGAAAAATTAGTTCATAGGTATGTGAACAGTGCTTTTAGTTAGGGTACATGACCTAAAATTTGCCCATTACCAAGTTGCACTTTTTGTTGGTGTAATTTTCCATGTACTCTATTCTGATCTCACACACTATTTATATTTGCTGTGGAAATTATTGTTGCTATAATTGTGTTACTGTAATAGTATTAGTCAATGTAATTTATACTGATATAATATGTAGATAATTATTTTTCAAATATCATACTGTTTTATACCTATCAGTATAAATTATTAATTCCATTTTTTGTTTAAATTAGGAAAAACTCTAAAAGGGAGATTAAAGATTTAGAAATACATGTAGGACTGGCCTGAATATCCTTGTAAATCACGTTTCAGGTGTATCCTTTTAATCTAATGTTAAAGGTCAATTTAAGAGTACCATAATGACCACAAAACATTGACCACCAGAATAATCGACCACCAGAATAATTGACCACCGGCAATCATCAATGGCCATATGCATTTCCCTCCTGGGGTTAAAAGCTGTACTGCCACCGTATGAAAATACTACTTGTCCCTGCTCAGCAGGACACTGACTGACCTGAAGAACCTAGGTATCTAGTATAATGGTGTTACCAGTAAGCAGAGAACCCACCTTAACTGGGCAATTATATCACAAAAACATGTTGGGTTAAACTTTTTTCCGTCGCCGATGGTGGCGTTACCATTCTAACTTCCGCATTATTTACAATAAGTGCTTGACCCATGGAAATGTATGCCCGAAGACTTTAATGATGGCTTCACCTATCTCAAAATTCTGAAGCACCATTTCTCGGTAACCATATTCATTGTTCCGTCGATGATTGCACAAATTTATACCCCACCCTAGTCACATCGTGGCCTCACATGGCTCGACTAATGAGTTCTTTGTTAGCCACAGTTGCTGACATTTATATAGAAAGTACTTTTCATATTTTTCAGTCTATCTGAAGGGCCACTGTGCAACCTGAATCCTAAGTTGAGTTTCACTGAGTTAATGGCCCACATCTCCAGGGAGAACTATTCTAACTTATGGCAAAATGCCACAACCAAATATTCACATGCTACCCCAAAACCAGAAAGGAAGCCAGAAGAGAAAGTGAGTACAATCTAGGTCATGTAGGTATTTGTACCTTGGGCAGCCAAATGCCTAGAATGGCATAGAAACCAATCTTTTGTTCTTGAACTGTGTAGAATAAAGGAAATGTTGTGGACATGAACAGTTAACACATGTTATTAGATCATAATTGACATTGATAAAATATTGACTCCACTTTTAAATGACATTAATTTTTTTTTGTTTTTTTTCAGCTACCTTTATATCTAAAGATATTACTTTTCAGTAAGTTTTTCACTGTCTTCATCCTTTTGTTGTCACAGTTCACAGAGGTGATTCGTCAGTGGATTAGCCGTCTTCAGCCTTTGGCTTACCATGACTTGGATAACCTTAACTCTGAAGACAATCGTCCCTTCACAGGCCATGGAGACACAACAGAAATGTTTAACATCGTCCCAGTCCTGGCACTGTTCGAGACTTGTCAGTTCTTCTTTGTTCTACAGCCCTACATAGAATACTCTGTTCAAGACATTGTTCATTTTAGTCCAGCACTGTTCGCTACCTCACATGCCAAAGTACTATTTGTGGTCTACCAGATTCTGCAAGCGCTGCGTCGTCTTCATGAAAGAGGATTACGTGCAGGGGACATTAGTTTGCAGAATTTGAGAATAGACAGCAAGCTTTGGGTTTATCTCTGTACACCACGATTTAATGAGATTAATACGGAATTGGAAGAATGTGAAAATGTGAACAGGCCGGAAAGAGAAAATGCTCTGAACATACATGAAGACAGTAAGGATTCTAAGGGTAAACCCTTACCACAGGGTGAAGCACAGATTCCACCCTGGCACACTAGTTTGGTGTTATCAAAAGCTGCATCATCGCTTGCAGATGCAAGGCAATTTTTAAATCAAAATGTTTATGCCACCTACAAGGAAGCTGACTTGCCAACCCTTGTAGATGATTGGGTACACAGACGTATATCAAACTTTCGTTATTTAATGATTCTCAACTATTTGGCTGGGCGGAGGATGAATGATCCAAACAACCACCCGGTGTTGCCATGGGTGATGGATTTCTCCCACCCAGATGGGGGCTACAGAGACCTCTCCATGTCCAAGTATCGCATCAACAAAGGCGACAGGCAGCTGGATATCATGTACGAAAGTATGCCCCTGCTGGGTAGTTCCGTAGTGGAGCCTACGCTCACTCAAACCCCACATCATATATCTGATGTCCTTTCTGATATTACCTACTATGTTTACAAAGCCAGAATCACACCCAGAAACATTCTTTGTGCTCACGTGCGGACTAAGTGGGTACCTAATGAGTACCCTAGCACCATGCAGAGGCTACAGGACTGGACACCTGATGAGTGTATCCCGGAGTTCTTCACCGACCCCACAGTGTTCACCACCATCCATGATGACCTACCTGACCTTGAGGTTCCTTTGTGGTGTTACTCACCTCGGGACTTTGTGGAGAAACATCTGGCTGTGTTGGAGAGTGACCACATCAGCTGTAGGCTACACCAGTGGATAGACCTCACCTTTGGCTATCAGGTAACCCCTCTGTCAGTGTGTAATGTTAGAGAGTGACCACATCAGCTGTAGGCTACACCAGTGGATAGACCTCACCTTTGGCTATCAGGTAACCACTCGGTCAGTGTGTAATGTTAGAGAGTGACCACATCAGCTGTAGGCTACACCAGTGGATAGACCTCACCTTTGGCTATCAGGTAACCCCTCTGTCAGTGTGTAATGTTAGAGAGTGACCACATCAACTGTAGGCTACATCAGTGGATAAACCTCACCTTTGGCTATCAGGTAACCCCTCTGTCAGTGTGTAATGTTAGAGAGTGACCACATCAGCTGTAGGCTGCATCGCTGGATAAACCACTGGAAAAGATTCCCGACTTTTTGTCAAACACCATTGAAGCACATGATTTTTTGTTATCCAAAATGCTGTTCTTCATTACTGGACTACATGTGGTAACACTATTTAAAATCTTTTGTTTGGAAATGGTTTCTCATAAGCATATTTTTTTCAGCTCAGTTCTCATGCAGCTGTAAAATCCAAGAATGTGTACCTTCACTTAGCGGATCAGCATACTAATGTGACAAACCACGGGGTGGTCCAGCTGTTTGAACAGCCGCATCCTTACCGCAGCCCCTCCCCAAGTCACAACAGTGCTGTCCCACCTAAAGTCTCTCCCAAGACTCAGACACGGCGTAAGGTGAGTGGCGTTATCTCCCTTTGACCACTAGCATCTTATCTTTATGGAGTTATGATCTATGGTTTAGCACATTGAAAGTGAGATATTCTTGTTTTATATGGATGAATCACGTTTGTAAGCTCGAACTTATTCAGACAGTGGTAAAAGTTTTCGACAGTTTCTGACAGAGAATCTCTTGTACTAGGTGTTAAATGGATGTTTCTGAATGCATGGACATTGTTACTTTTTGTTTGTGCCTATAAAGCCTTTTAGTGTCATATTTATTCACAATCAAGTCTTTTCTAGTCTGGAATTGCTCCCATACTGTCATACCATGCTGATTTAATGTTAATTAAACGAAAGCAGTAGGTGATTTTAAAAGTAAATTTGGAGTGAATGTGATTGTGCTGTCAACAAACTTATTTCTGCTGAATCAGTCTGCTTTTAATATGTACAAATTGTTGTGTACTAATTTAATCTTTTAAAACTTTTGTTGTCATTAACCTGTGTAACAAAGTAAAGACAGTAACACTAACACTAGTTAGAAGGAGAATCGTCGAAAACTTTTTTCTCGGTGTTCTTTATATTTACGATCACATGTATCAAATGACATGTTTTTTATGACATTTTGTGGGCTTGTTTGAAATTGGAATAAGCTAGTTTGTTTTTCTTTTTTTTCTCCATCAGAATGCCATTCACGCAAATTTGAATTTAAATTTGACATTGTGAAAAAAAAGTTTTCAATGACTCAGAAAACATTTAAGTGTATACTTCTATAAAACAGATGAATGGAAAAGACAATACTTTTTAACCTGAATAACTAAGCTGCAGTTCATTGAAAAGCTGGCAAAAAGTGTATTGGAGTGGATGTGATTTGTGATTTGTTAAATGTTAAGCTGGACACATTGTTTTTATCTTTGCATGAATAGTACCCATATTTGTCAATCTTGTCCTGTCTTGATTATGTTTTGTTTGACCCTGCCATTCAAAGAAAACCATTCCACTGTTAGTCTTTTATTAAAAGAAGACGGAGACTGGTAGAGGTTATGTTTGTCTTTTACATGGAAGTGCTTGGCTTCATAACTTGCATCAAAAATTTGAGGTTATGAAAAGATTGACAAATGTATGTACAGCTTTATTATGAGGCATGTTTTCTGCACATCTTTACCTGTTTTCTTGATTGCTATCTGTCTGTTGGGCCTCTATTAACCACTGCCTGTAGACTGTGCATTTTGGTGATATAGAAGCAGATGCAAGTCTAACCCCAGAGTGCATCATGTCAGAGGTACAAGATGCCATGTCTATGCTACAGGTACTGCTTTGTATTCAGGATTTCAGCATAATTTCTAACAATGACATTGCCACTTTCTTCATCTGTGTGAGTCCTTTATCAGAGTGTATTAATTTCAATTGTAGTGTAACTTTTTGACAAAAATGTTTCAGAATGTTAAAATTTTACATTTTTGGAATTTTTGAAAAACATATCAGTGAAATGTTCTGGACCACTGTACAGCATAGAAATGTAAGCACACCCTACCCCCCCCCCCCCACCAGAAAAAAAAATTGAGAAGGTGTTTCAAATCGGCTGCAATGCATTGTTCCTTATCAGTTATAAAGTTATATTCATAACAGGTTGCATGGCCTGACTCTCCAGCCATTATCATTGTCTGTTACTAGTCTGTTCTTGTGTATTGTTTTATGCATGTCATGTTTGTGTTATTTGCATGGAGTTTGTACATGTTAACATTCTGCACTAACTGGAGATGAATAGACTGTGTAGTGATTGGTAGGATTTGATGTGTCTTCAATCCATTGGAATAGGCTTATTTGTGAAAGAGGCATACTTGATAGTTCCTCATCAAAACCACGTCATTGCAGGTACCAGGACAGAACAGCTTTTACACAGAGACAGATTTGCCGCGTACAAGGTATGTTGACTGGATATCTCAGTCTATGTGTTACCTGTGCCTGACTAGATGTCTCAGTCTGTGTGTTACCTGTACCTGACTGGATATCTCAGTCTGTGTGTTACCTGTACCTAACTGGATATCTCAGTCTGTGTTTTACCGGTACCTGACTGGATATCTCAGTCTGTGTGTTACCTGTACCTGACTAGATATCTCAGTCTATGTGTTACCTGTACCTGACTGGATATCTAAGCCTGTGTGTTACCTGTACCTGACTAGATGTCTCAGTCTGTGTGTTACCTGTACCTGACTGGATATCTCAGTCTGTGTGTTACCTGTCCCTGACTGGATATCTCAGTCTGTTTGTTACCTGTACCTGACTGGATATCTCAGTCTATGTGTTACCTGTACCTGCCTAGATATCTCAGTCTATGTGTTACCTGTACCTGCCTAGATATCTCAGTCTATGTGTTACCTGTACATGTACATTGTACACAGTGATGGTATCATGGATAAAATCCACTAGCTACATCATAACTGGAACTGTGTTTGCACTTTGTTTGATATGGATTCTTTGTATGTGTATTACCAACTTTGTTGCAGATTGTCCAGCAGCTCTGGTCCAGATTTTTCTCCCTTGTCTCGCCCGGAGCATTCCCCTATCCGTTTACCACATGATTTTGACCCCTTGGCAGAACTGGATCATCTCGAGTCTCTCTACAGCTTTTCTGCGAAAACAATGCAGTGTTTACCACCTTCTTCCAAGCAGCAGGTTTGTTTAAGGGGCGGCATTGAGTTGTTTGGAAGGAATTCATATGCTACATTTACATATATTTTACTGAGTTACTTCATCGTATGAACATATACACAGATTTTTGCCCTCCTCCCCCACCCCCACAAAAAAAAAAACAAAAACAAAAAAAACAAATGAAACATGTTGGTATACACTTATATATAAATGCAAAGTTTTTATTTTGACTTGATTTGTAAAACTGTGTGTTCACGATAGGCCATGTGTTTGCAAGATATAGTGTAAAATATAATCTAAGAGAGAATATCTTCTTTCATTAGAAGACAGAAAGTATGAAGGGGTCTGGTGGTCGACAGGATTTGGTGTGGTGTGACATGCAGGCCCTAGGCTGTATGATGTGTGAGATGTTCTATGCACCTGCCCTAAGAATGTCCAACCCATGTGGAAGCCTGCTGGACAGATACAGGCTCATCTGTAGGGTTTACCAGGCGGATCCTATTGTTTTACCAAGGTAAAACAGAGAAAAGTTTCTTGCCGTAAGATTTTATTTGCATGACTTTCTCAAGACTCCATGTTGTCCTAAAATTGCAGAAATCTGCATGAGTTAAAGTCATCATTATTTGTTGATCTTGCCAAAATTGTTTCAACAGGTTCCTTAACTTCAGCCAACATGGACATATATCTCTCAGTATTTTGACAGTAAGAGATACATGCATATGCATTTTGTTCATTAGATCCAATAACCTGGAAGATTGAAGCTGTGTATTCCTGTTATGTGAACATCTTTATTGGCTAAAAGGAGTAGACCAGTTTTACCTTTCTCAACACAGTTGCATTATTGTTTTTACTGAGTACAGTTCTACTTTCATCTTCAGACCACTTCGTTGTGCAGTGCATGTGCTGTTGCAGTTCAACAAGTGCCAGAATGTCAAAGAGCCAAAAGATTTCAACTGTCCATTATTTGTGTATGAGCCCGTGAATGAGCTGGGCTATCCACCGCCCAATGCTGCCCTACTGTTACATCCCTGTGTGGATGTCTTCCCCTTCCCTGCTCACTTTGCCGACCTGTATGAGTGTCTGTATGCCATTCAACAGAAGGAGTTTGAGATAGAGAAAGTCCGACTCAGCAATATGCTTATTGTGGAAAAGGTGCGTTGGATCAAAGTGTTGGCCAGAGAAAAAGTGACTACCCTGGAGAGGTTTTTATCAAAGACGCACATGAAGCTGTCAGAAGAGGAGCTTGAGGTGGTTCTCCCCTATGTAGAGGAGATGTTTCAGAATCCTGACACCTCTGTCCAGGCAGCCTGGCATCTGTTCAATATCACTGCCAAAGCTTTAGGGCCTAAAGAAAGCAAGAAAAAGTTCCTGAAATATTTAACAACTTTGCTGAGCGGGGAGAGCTCTTCTCCCAAACACATGAAGTTGTACCATCGTGTTTATCTGCTTCAGATTATCATACGCCTAGGTATGCAGACATTTCTCAACAACTTCTCCACTCTTTTGGTCGAAGCAGTGGCAGGTTACAAAGACTTTGTCTGGGGGAACGAGCAAGACATAGCTGACGAGGAAATCCAGGAAGGTGACCACCAGAGCGAAACTGAAAACGAGCCTTCTCCAAATAGCTACATGGATCCCGATCACACTGAGTCTGATAATGAATCAGACCTGGATAATAATGCGTCAATGATTACAGCATCATCTCAGCTGGAGATAACTCTGGAGCCAGATGAAGACTTTCCAGACAATTTGTCAATTGGTGGTGAAACGGGTGATGAGGAAAAAGCCAATCACAGCCAGGATGACAGTCTTTCTGAGAGCTCAGGGCCACGGGGAAGCCGGAGTTCGCTGACACCGGACACTAGCACAGACACAGAAGTATTCAAGTATGGCATAGGAAGTGTCGGTAAGGAATCCCTGCACAGCATCTCACGGATTGTTGGATTTACGCGTAATAACACAGACATGACAGGTGACAGTGACGTTGAAATCCCTGAAAGTCAGGGTGACCTGTACTCCGTCTTTGATGACCCTTCCTCATTCAACCCTGACAGCGACTCCTCAGCAGAAGTTCACGATAGACCAGCAGTCCCAGAAGAGAAAAGGGAGAGAATCAGCGTATCCAAATCAGAGTATTACACTCCTGAATCTGCAGCCAATTCCAGGGCTTTCAAATTGAAGCAGAAATGTGAGGATGCGTCTTCACTGCTAAACACAAACTTAGTACGCAGTGAGACGGATGAATTCCGCTCAGCGTACTCTAACCATTCTACAGAAAATCCCCACTCCAACATTTGTGACGTGGCGTCAGATAGCGTCAAGTGGCTGTCCGTCCGCCTGGGCCCTCTTCTGACTGCCAAGTACCTGTCACGCAACCTTATCCGCATGCTTGGGTTGTGTTACTTGGGTGAGGAACAACTGGAGCTTTTACCGGAGTCTCCCACAGGTGAGCACACAAGATCCTTGTTATGCACAGTACATGCACACTGAGACAATCTTGACAATCTTCGTGTATTATAAATGGATAGCGAAGTTTTATCTGTTGTTACCCATATGGACTGGTAGACTAGTGAAGTTTTATCTGTTGTTACTTGCTTAGATGTGTGCGATAATGCATTTTTTCCTGGTGTTATTTGTACAGATGTGTACGATAGTGAATCTTTATCTGTTGTTGCTGGTACAGATGTGTAGGATAATGAAGTTTTATCTGCTACAACGTGTGCAGGTGTGTAGGATAATGAAGTTTTATCTGCTACAACATGTACAGGTGTGTAGGATAATGAATTGTTACTTGACAGATGTGTCTTCAGTGGAGTCATGTCAGCTGGTTGCTGGGGACAGGAATGCCTGGAAGCTGCTGGATTGTCTGGGTCACATGGCTGTGCTGTATGGAGAGAGGGTCGTCCTCTCACAGTTCTTCCCATGTATACAGGACATGGTAACTTACAAAGATTTTAGAACCCTTACTGTGCCAAAATCTCATCTATCCTGTTTGCAGTACATACTGTTTTTTTCACTCATGTAGTTTTCATTTTGTGTGTTTTGACATTTTCTGAGAAGAATAATATCCACTGACATGCATGTAGTTCATTAATGTGAAAAGTACAAGGAAGCAAAATAATTTGTTACCTTTAATGCAAAAAGGGCAACTGAAGTTGTCAATTTATTTAAAAAAAAATTTTTTTCTTAAAATTTTTTGAAGTTTGGCAAATGATGAATTTGCTGTATGTCAGTTGAAGGATATTTTAAAATCCACTTAGTGAAGGCTCTTTGATAACAAAACATTCTAGTCTGCCTTCTGTTTCAGATTGCTAACCTTTACAGTGAAGCTATGTGTTTTATTAAAGTACAGATCACACTGATAAAAGTCCAGCCTTTAGGCCATTGTCAAGTACATGTACCTGATAAAGTTCATTGGTTTCGTCCAATTGCTTTCTGGTTAAATATAGATAAACTTGCTGCTGTCAAATTAAATGACAACAATAAAGTTAAGTAATGACAATAAAATTGACTGAAGTGAGTGTGCACCTCATGTAAAACCTTGGTGTATTAAACGTGCAGATTTTGTGTCCTTGGAAGGAAATGTTGACTAAGAAGTGTTGAGAGTTGTATAAATACAATGTACATGTACATATAAGTGCATGTATTTGTTTTGTTTGTTTGACATTGACATTGATGTGATGTGTAATTGTGTGGTTTTGCAGATATCAGTGTCAATGAAGCGGATGACGGTGCGGGCGGAAGCGGGACTCATCGGTGCCGTGGTTCTCCTCAGACACGCCACACAGTACCTGTCTGACAAGACACTTATGGATATCCTACAGGTCGGTAAACTCTACATGTGATCAGCAGAAAAGTCAGGGTACTGGGATGATATGTGTGCACAAATGCAGGTGTGCATAATCTGATTTTGGTTTAATGTTATTGCATTTGTATGCTGGTTTATTCATCAGAGAATCTGAAGACAGTATGAGTTACATTTTAATATTGATCCCAGTGAATAATCTGTGCAAGCAAAGTAAAAGTATATTGCCATTGTACTCAAAGTTTAGATGTTAGTGAGCTATAAGCCTTGGGCAGTTTTTCCAGCTCCGGGTGACACAGGTGATGAATTCTGGCACGTGATGAAATTCTGTTGTTTTAACATTGCTCCATGTTCCTCTAATCATAAACTTGACTGCCATTACAGACTTCAACACACTGGTATAGAAGTTAATTCAGACTGTGTTCTTATTTTCAGGACACTTTAATCTGTGATATGTTACTGCCTGTTATCCGCCTAGCATCGTTGCCATCTCTAAGTTTTCCATCAGGCCCTCTGCCAAGAATCATCCTCTGTTACAAGATCATAGATGTTATCTACATACTCGGACTACGAATTGGCTTTGAGATGACGCGTAAACACATGACAATCCTTCTGCAGAAGTTCTTTGCTGCTTTTGATTGCGTACACACTCAGCCCAAGTTAGAGGGGGATTCATCATCCATTAAAGAGCCTGGGGTACCTCCCACTCTCAGCAAGGTCGCCTCAGCATCTAGTCTCTGTAAGATATACTCTACATTTTCAAATCTTTTATTTTAAAGTTTCTATAGTTTGAATTAGAAAGTATGTTTTGGCCAGTATGATTTCTGATCGCTGGATTTAAAATCTTAAAATCATACTTTTGATGGCATTGCTTAACTTTTTCTTGTGAAAAATTAATCTAAGGTGGATGAATCCATCAGAATTAAGCAAAATGAGCTACATGAAAAAAACTAAACTGGGAGAAATACAGTAATCTACAAATTTGTGGAAGCATTGATTCTTTATGTCTTAAATATGGCTATCATCCTCCAGTACACATGTTTTGTTAAAAAAAAAAACATTGTAGACAGAGAAGATAAATGAAGTTTACCAGGTTTTTGTGTCATAAGTAATGACTATTTGTCGAACATGTAAGTCTTAAATTTTTCTCCTAATTTCTGACTTCTCAATGATTGCCTGTTTACAAACCTGTAGTTTGTGTCTACTAACATAACAGTGTGAACATCTGTACATCTCTACTACCCATAGGTGCCAGTCCTGGATCAACTGATGACACCTACCTGAATATCAAGATGGACTCAGAGACTCAGGAGTACAGTATAGGCACCCCTGTCAGTGTGAGTTACCTTAGCTCTGCCCAGTCTCCAAGTAACACAGGCTCCTGGAGGAAACAGTACAGTCTGTCACCTGCCCAAGATGACCGGGGTAAGGCCTTTCATGTACATATACATACCATTTATGCCGGGTAGAGTTGCTAAATGAGACACCTGAAAACCTACACAAGATGACAGGGGTATGGCCTTTCATGTACATATACATATCATTTATATAGGGTAGAATAGTTAAATCAGACACCTGAACACCTGACCAAGATGACAGGGGTATGACCTTTCATGTACATATATATACCATTTATGTAGGGTAGAGTAGTTGAATAAGACACCTGAGCACCTGACCAAGATGACGGGGGCATGGCCTTTCATGTACATATACAATCCATTTATGTAGGGTAGAGTAGTTGAATAAGACACCTGAGCACCTGACCAAGATGACAGGGGTATGACCTTTCATGTAAAGATACATATCATTTATGTAGGGTAGAATAGTTAAATCAGACACCTGAACACCTGACCAAGATGACAGGGCTAATGCCTTTCAAATACATGTACATATCATTTTATGTAGGGAATGGTAGTTGAATCAGACATCTGCACACGATGACAGGGGTAAGACTGTTTTTGTAACTGTTATGAGAGGGGTAAGGCCTTTTCTGCGTACATGTAGGCTACAATATGTCAAAATTGTAGGATATGTTTGCAACATTTATGTTGGGTAGAGTAGTTAAATGAGACACCTGAGCACCTGCACAAGATGACAGGGGTAAGGCCTTTGATGTACATATACAATCCATTTATGCAGGCTAGAGTAGTTAAATGAGACACCTGACCACCTGACCACCTGACCAAGATGACAGGGGTATGACCTTTCATGTACATATATATACCATTTATGTAGGGTAGAATAGTTGAATCAGACACCTGACCACCTGACCAAGATGACAGGGGTATGACCTTTCATGTACATATATATACCATTTATGTAGGGTAGAGTAGTTGAATAAGACACCTGACCACCTGACCAAGATGACAGGGGTATGACCTTTCATGTACATATACATACCATTTATGTAGGGTAGAATAGTTGAATCAGACACCTGACCACTTGACCAAGATGACAGGGGTATGACCTTTCATGTACATATACATACCATTTATGTAGGGTAGAATAGTTGAATCAGACACCTGACCACCTGACCAAGATGACAGGGGTATGACCTTTCATGTACATATACATACCATTTATGTAGGGTAGAATAGTTGAATCAGACACCTGAGCACCTGACCAAGATGACAGGGGTATGACCTTTCATGTACATATACATACCATTTATGTATGGTAGAGTAGTTGAATAAGACACCTGAGCACCTGACCAAGATGACAGGGGTATGACCTTTCATGTACATATACATACCATTTATGTAGGGTAGAGTAGTTGAATGAGACACCTGAGCAAGATGACAGGGGCATGGCCTTTCATGTACATATACATACCATTTATGTAGGGTAGAGTAGTTGAATAAGACACCTGAACACCTGACCAAGATGACAGGGGCGTGGCCTTTCATGTACATGTACATACCATTTATGTAGGGTAGAGTAGTTGAATGAGACACCTGAGCACCTGACCAAGATGAAAGGGGCATGGCCTTTCATGTACATATACATACCATTTATGTAGGGTAGAGTAGTTGAATAAGACACCTGAGCACCTGACCAAGATGACAGGGGCGTGGCCTTTCATGTAAAGATACATATCATTTATATAGGGTAGAATAGTTAAATCAGACACCTGAGCACCTGACCAAGATGACAGGGGCATGGCCTTTCATGTACATATACATACCATTTATGTAGGGTAGAATAGTTGGATCAGACAGATGAGCACCTGACCAAGATGACAGGGGTATGAACTTTCATGTACATATACATACCATTTATGTAGGGTAGAGTGGTTGAATAAGACACCTGACCACCTGACCAAGATGACAGGGGTATGACCTTTCATGTACATATGCATACCATTTATGTAGGGTAGAATAGTTGAATCAGACACCTGACCACCTGACAGGGGTATGACCTTTCATGTACATATACATACCATTTATGTAGGGTAGAGTAGTTGAATAAGACAGCTGAGCACCTGACCAAGATGACAGGGGTATGACCTTTCATGTACATATACATACCATTTATGTAGGGTAGAATAGTTGAATAAGACACCTGAGCACCTGACCAAGATGACAGGGGTATGACCTTTCATGTACATATACATACCATTTATGTAGGGTAGAGTAGTTGAATAAGACACCTGAGCACCTGACCAAGATGACAGGGGTATGACCTTTCATGTACATATACATACCATTTATGTAGGGTAGAGTAGTTGAAGAAGATACCTGAGCACCTGACCAAGATGACAGGGGTATGACCTTTCATGTACATATACATACCATTTATGTAGGGTAGAGTAGTTGAATGAGACACCTGAGCACCTGACCAAGATGACAGGGGTATGACCTTTCATGTACATATACATACCATTTATGTAGGGTAGAGTAGTTGAATAAGACACCTGAGCACCTGACCAAGATGACAGGGGTATGACCTTTCATGTACATATACATACCATTTATGTAGGGTAGAATAGTTGAATCAGACACCTGACCACCTGACAGGGGTATGACCTTTCATGTACATGTACATACCATTTATGTAGGGTAGAGTAGTTGAATGAGACACCTGAGCAAGATGACAGGGGCATGACCTTTCATGTACATATACATACCATTTATGTAGGGTAGAGTAGTTGAATAAGACACCTGAGCACCTGACCAAGATGACAGGGGTATGACCTTTCATGTACATGTACATACCATTTATGTAGGGTAGAGTAGTTGAATGAGACACCTGAGCAAGATGACAGGGGCATGGCCTTTCATGTACATATACATACCATTTATGTAGGGTAGAGTAGTTGAATAAGACACCTGAGCACCTGACCAAGATGACAGGGGTATGACCTTTCATGTACATGTACATACCATTTATGTAGGGTAGAGTAGTTGAATGAGACACCTGAGCACCTGACCAAGATGAAAGGGGCATGGCCTTTCATGTACATATACATACCATTTATGTAGGGTAGAGTAGTTGAATAAGACACCTGAGCACCTGACCAAGATGACAGGGGCGTGGCCTTTCATGTAAAGATACATATCATTTATATAGGGTAGAATAGTTAAATCAGACACCTGAACGCCTGGCCAAGATAACAGGGGTAAGGCCTTTGATGTACATATACAATCCATTTATGCAGGGTAGAGTTGTTAAATGAGACACCTGGAAACCTACACAAGATGACAGGGGTATGGCCTTTCATGTACATCTACATATCATTTATATAGGGTAGAATAGTTAAATCAGACACCTGAACACCTGACCAAGATGACATGGGTATGACCTTTCATGTACATATACATACCATTTATGTAGGGTAGAGTAGTTGAATAAGACACCTGAGCACCTGACCAAGATGACAGGGGTATGACCTTTCATGTACATATACATACCATTTATGTAGGGTAGAATAGTTGAATCAGACACCTGACCACCTGACAGGGGTATGACCTTTCATGTACATGTACATACCATTTATGTAGGGTAGAGTAGTTGAATGAGACACCTGAGCAAGATGACAGGGGCATGACCTTTCATGTACATATACATACCATTTATGTAGGGTAGAGTAGTTGAATAAGACACCTGAGCACCTGACCAAGATGACAGGGGTATGGCCTTTCATGTAAAGATACATATCATTTATGTAGGGTAGAATAGTTAAATCAGACACCTGACCACCTGACCAAGATGACATGGGCATGGCCTTTCATGTACATGTACATACCATTTATGTAGGGTAGAGTAGCTGAATAAGACACCTGACCACCTGACCAAGATGACATGGGCATGACCTTTCATGTACATATGCATACCATTTATGTAGGGTAGAGTAGTTGAAGAAGATACCTGAGCACCTGACCAAGATGACAGGGGCGTGGCCTTTCATGTACATATACATACCATTTATGTAGGGTAGAGTAGTTGAATAAGACACCTGAGCACCTGACCAAGATGACAGGGGTATGACCTTTCATGTACATGTACATACCATTTATGTAGGGTAGAGTAGCTGAATAAGACACCTGAGCACCTGACCAAGATGACAGGGGTATGACCTTTCATGTACATATGCATACCATTTATGTAGGGTAGAGTAGTTGAATCAGACACCTGAGCACCTGACCAAGATGACAGGGGTATGACCTTTCATGTAAAGATACATATCATTTATGTAGGGTAGAATAGTTAAATCAGACACCTGACCACCTGACCAAGATGACAGGGGTATGACCTTTCATGTACATATACATACCATTTATGTAGGGTAGAGTAGTTGAATAAGACACCTGAGCACCTGACCAAGATGACAGGGGCGTGGCCTTTCATGTAAAGATACATATCATTTATATAGGGTAGAATAGTTAAATCAGACACCTGAACACCTGACCAAGATGACAGGGCTAATGCCTTTCAAATACATGTACATATCATTTTATGTAGGGAATGGTAGTTGAATCAGACATCTGCACACGATGACAGGGGTAAGACTGTTTTTGTAACTGTTATGAGAGGGGTAAGGCCTTTTCTGCATACATGTAGGCTACAATATGTCAAAATTGTAGGATATGTTTGCAACACTGACTCAAATGGTGTCACCTGGTGTCATGTTGTGTGATGTGCTCACTCATTAACTGTGAGTTTGTTAATTTTTACCTGTCCACATGCATATATTCTCAACAGAAGAACAGTACGAGACTAAAGCAGCAAACAAGGAGAGGATAATGGATGAGTTAGCAAGAGTCTTTTCCCCTGAACTGGCCTTCACTTCATACATTCCATTATGCAGAATCTTTGGCAGGTACTGTACATGTGGATGTGTATCTCATCTTACATCTACAGTGTTATTAGTAACTTATGCGAACCATAGAAACATTTCCAGCTCATTTTGTCTGTTTAATTTTTGAGATACTGGTTTAAACCTGGCCTTGGACAGAGAATTTGAGAATTTCTCACAGATTGTGATGCCGTGGTGAAGATAAATGGTCATAGATGCTGTCTCTGTTGGCACAGCCCTGTGTTCATTGGAGACCGCTTGTCTGTCGCCTGTATTGTGTGCATATCTGTACGTGACACATGGCAAAGGAATTTAACAAAAGGTTAATTGTTTACCAGAGGCATTCCAGATTCCTCCATCTGTAAAACTGGCTCCCATCATGAAAAAATTTTGAGTATGGTTTTAAAAAACAATCAGTCAAATAAAATAAATTGTTTTATGTTTTGAAAAATTATGCCTAGCATTGACTAAAAATTAGGTTGACATAATAATTTGTGCAAAGAAACATGAGGAATGCAAAATTTCCTATACAGTTTTGTAATGTCTGTACATGTAGCATCCATCAGTTTCTATCCAAAGCATTTACTACAGTGGTTCAGTTGTTAGTAAAATAACTTCAAAGTTATCTTTTATCAAGTCTTTATGTGTTTGTACACTTTGTTCCTAGCATACATATTGAACAACATTTGAAGAATGATGACTTGATCCGTCTGCTATGTAGTCAACATGATCAGATGTCCTCTCATGTCAGTGTGGATGATACACCTGGATCACCTGTCACAGGTAAGATATCTCAACTGTCCCCTGAGGCAGACTGCGCTGTGTGACAGTTATGTACATGTAGTCAACATGTTCAGATGTTCTCTCATGTCAGTGTGGATGATACACCTGGATCACCTGTCACAGGTAAGATATCTCAACTGTCCACTGAGGTAGACTGCGCTGTGTGACAGTTGTGTAGTCATCATGATCAGATGTCCTCTCATGTCAGTGTGGATGATACACCTGAATCACCTGTCACAGGTAAGATATCTCAACTGTCCACTGAGGCAGACTGCACTGTGTGACAGTTGTGTAGTCAGCATGATCAGATGTCATCTCATGTCAGTGTGGATGATACACCTGAATCACCTGTCACAGGTAAGATATCTCAACTGTTCACTGAGAGAGACAGCACTGTGTGACAGTTATGTAGTCAGCATGAGCAGATGTCATCTCATGTCAGTGTGGATGATACACCTGAATCACCTGTCACAGGTAAGATATCTCAACTGTCCACTGAGGCAGACTGCACTGTGTGACAGTTGTGTAGTCAGCATGATCAGATGTCATCTCATGTCAGTGTGGATGATACACCTGGATCACCTGTCACAGGTAAGATATCTCAACTGTTCACTGAGAGAGACAGCACTGTGTGACAGTTGTGTAGTCAGCATGATCAGATGTCATCTCATGTCAGTGTGGATGATACACCTGAATCACCTGTCACAGGTAAGATATCTCAACTGTTCACTGAGAGAGACAGCACTGTGTGACAGTTATGTAGTCATCATGATCAGATGTCCTCTCATGTCAGTGTGGATGATACACCTGGATCACCTGTCACAGGTAAGATATCTCAACTGTTCACTGAGAGAGACAGCACTGTGTGACAGTTATGTAGTCAGCATGAGCAGATGTCATCTCATGTCAGTGTGGATGATACACCTGAATCACCTGTCACAGGTAAGATATCTCAACTGTCCACTGAGGCAGACTGCACTGTGTGACAGTTGTGTAGTCAGCATGATCAGATGTCATCTCATGTCAGTGTGGATGATACACCTGGATCACCTGTCACAGGTAAGATATCTCAACTGTTCACTGAGAGAGACAGCACTGTGTGACAGTTATGTAGTCAGCATGATCAGGTGTCAGCCTCATGTGAGTATGGAGGGTACACCTGAATCACCTTTCACAAGTAAGATGTATCTACTGTCCAGTGAGAGCTGTGAAGTCAGCATGATTAGTGCAGTGTAGTTAGCTGTGTAGTCTCTCATGTCAGTGTGGATGATACACCTGGATCACCTGTCACTGTGTGACAGTTGTGTAGTCAGCATGATCAGGTGTCAGCCTCATGTGAGTATGGAGGTTACACCTGAATCACCTGTCACAGGTAAGATATCTCAACTGTTCACTGAGAGAGACAGCACTGTGTGACAGTTGTGTAGTCAGCATGATCAGGTGTCAGCCTCATGTGAGTATGGAGGGTACACCTGAATCACCTTTCACAAGTAAGATGTATCTACTGTCCAGTGAGAGCTGTGAAGTCAGCATGATTAGTGCAGTGTAGTTAGCTGTGTAGTCTCTCATGTCAGTGTGGATGATACACCTGGATCACCTGTCACAGGTAAGATATCTCAACTGTTCACTGAGAGAGACAGCACTGTGTGACAGTTATGTAGTCAGCATGATCAGATGTCAGCCTCATGTGAGTATGGAGGTTACACCTGGATCACCTGTCACAGGTAAGATATCTCAACTGTTCACTGAGAGAGACAGCACTGTGTGACAGTTATGTAGTCAGCATGATCAGATGTCAGCCTCATGTGAGTATGGAGGTTACACCTGGATCACCTGTCACAGGTAAGATATCTCAACTGTTCACTGAGAGAGACAGCACTGTGTGACAGTTATGTAGTCAGCATGATCAGGTGTCAGCCTCATGTGAGTATGGAGGGTGCACCTGAATCACCTTTCACAAGTAAGATGTATCTACTGTCCAGTGAGAGCTGTGAAGTCAGCATGATTAGTGCAGTGTAGTGAGCTGTGTAGTCTCTCATGTCAGTGTGGATGTTACACCTGGATCACCTGTCACAGGTAAGACATCTCAACTGTCCAATGAGATAGACAGTTGTGTAGTCAGCATGTTCAAATGATTGTCATATTTTCTCTTTTTATCCTTTCATATGTATGTAAACAGATGCCTAAATGCCTGTCTTTGATTAAACATGTACATGTACATGTAGGTAATTGTGGCATTTCTGACATTGAACATTATATAGAGCTGGTACAGTGAACAGGTCTTTGTACAGATGATATGTGTCAAATGTGTTGATTACAATCAAGACACAAGTGTAATTAGTCTTGCATGTTTCTACCTCTGACTTCAGGCCTAAAATCAGCTCCATTCAGCCCTGAGCAGCAGACTGAGAGTGGGGAAATTGGCTCTAACGTGGCCATGGTAGGGAACAGAATTCAGCTGCAGGGAGAGACTGAGACACCTGTCACTGATATACAGCTGAACAGGAAACTGAAACACTCAGGGATACTGGGTGTTGACCCAGAGAAACTCAGATGGTGAGCTCACTAATGCTGACTATACTTTCTGTTGTTGGTGTATGGTGTTGCTTTGATAGGTGTATTATTCTTGGACATAGTCTCCAAATGGGGAGTTAATGAAGGTAAGCAGTAAACAGCACTTTTGGAACTGCACAATCTTACGTTTAATGAAGATCACTTACATGTATTTGCCATGAAAATGTCATGAATGTCATACTTTAGAAAGATTTCAAGTAACCAGTAAAATTTCAGTGGCTTACTTTCCCCAACCCATAAAACTAACTGGCATTGTGTACACATGTAAAGTGAAAATTTCAAGTATGGCCTACAAGTAGGGTGTTCGGGTTAAAAAAGGCATGTAAACTGATATGGCTGTTTCTGTTTGTGGGATGAGTCCCTGGAAAAGTGTACATGTGCAGGTAGGGTGTGATGGTATGAGCAGTGAAGAAAACAGAGTAAAGCATGGCTAGTATTAGTCACAAGTAGTTTGTTTTTCTCTGATGGTAATCATTGACATTATACAGACACAGGTTTCAGGGGAACAGTATTTACAGTGTCACCAGCTTAGGAAACTCCTGCTGTGGTGTCACCTGTTGCCTTTTGATATATGAGTGTAATTTTTCAATCATATTTTGCGATTTGCCTGTTGTTTGCAGCACAGACATGGACCAGCAGACAGTACGCCACCTGAAGGGCAACTGGTTGGCCTATTGGGAACATGAATTAGGTAATGTAGATTTTATACCAAGCTCTATATCAATTACTGTATATATATTTATACGATTAATTTTAGTAGTGTTGTTCAGTTCAGTAGTATCAAAACAGTATCTCAAGACTAATGGAACTTAAAAAAATTGTAATACATGCATATATAAAATAAAACTTAAAAAAACATACTTGTATATTCAAATGTGTTACAACCATTGGATTTTGTTCGTCAATCTGTTCTATTCTGTGGGTTTTTTTTTTCGTTTTATTCCTTACAGATAGTGATGTTTATTCAGAATATGTATACGTATATGTGGTTACAACGTATATTAGCTTTCAGAGGATGAAAATACAATTCTGAGATCAGTTTATTTAAACAGGTATGTTGATTATGCTTACAGGCCTCAGTGAAAGGGATACCATGTTTAATTTTAAACAGATAAAACTTCAGACATTCCGTGGTAAGTTTGCTTACTTGTGAATGTACAGATGTATATATAGATGTATGTACACAGTTATTTGTTATACTCGATTACCTACTTGTGTCTACATTAGGGACTTGATTCAGCGTATGAATAGTATCAGTATTTATGTCTTTTTCAGTTTTTTTGGTCCCAAAATCAAAATTGAATGCGTCTGTGTATGATAATGGTGTTATTTGTGAAGTACTGATGTGGTTTATTGCCTTTGCAACAGAAAAAAAGAAGACGAGAAAAAAAATCTGAATTCATAAGTGGACGCGGACATGAGTCCTGATTGATATTAACTGACATTTATGTTCTGTTATAAATGGCAACAGAAGCTTGGATGATTGTACACTTATGAAGATAAGAGTTAATTTACATCTGTTTAAAGACATCTAAGAATTTGTTCATTTCCTGACTTAAAAGTGCCAATAATTAAATAAATAAGTAAATGTAGAGAACTTTTAGTAAAAAAAAAAAAAATCATGTATATTGTATTGGTAGAATGACCAAGCAGTCTGAATTTGTGTGTTTCCCCAGTCACGTGTGTTACCCCTGTATGTGCTGTTGTATTCCAGTCACGTGTGTTACCCCTATATGTGCTGTTGTATTCCAGTCATGTGTGTTACCCCTATATGTGCTGTTGTATTCCAGTCACGTGTGTTACCCCTATATGTGCTGTTGTATTCCAGTCACGTGTTTCCCTTATATATGCTTTTGTACTCCAGTCACGTGTGTTTCCCCTTATATATGCTGTTGTACTCCAGTCACTTGTGTTTCCCCTATATATGCTCTTGTACTCCAGTCACGTGTGTTTCCCCTGTATATGCTGTTGTATTGCAGTCACACGTGTGTTTCAACTATATATGCTGTTGCACTCCAGTCACGTGTGTTTCCCCTATATATGCTGTTGCACTCCAGTCACGTGTATTTCCCCTGTGTATGCTGTTGCACTCCAGTCACGTGTGTTTCCCCTGTATATGCTGTTGCACTCCAGTCACATGTGTGTTTCCCCTTTTTCTCTCGTGTCACAGTTTTGTGTGTTTGTATTTGCAGGTCACTCAAACAGCATCCGGTCTGTGTGTGTAATGAACAATGAGAACTCCTTCATCAGTGCCAGCAAAGACAAGACAGTCAAGTTATGGTCTCTTCGTAGTGATGGTGATGGGTCTGCCGTGTAAGTTAGTCTTTCAGTGGAAACTGTTTTCAAATTTGGTCTGCAGTGTTTATATTTACTTGAATCTACTGTTCTGTTTTGTTAAATTTGTTTTTAAATTAATTCATTGTTTGTCAACAACTATTTCTTCCCCAAACTACACTGATTTCTCTTTATATTATCCATGCATCCATCTGTAGCAGTGAAAGTCATAATTCATGGTGCCCTCTGTGTTAATTACATGCATATATATATATGATCAGACTATTCCTTCCATGGATGACCATTTAAGTGGTTAACAGGGGTAGAATGTTTTTTTTTTAAACAGCCTGTCACAGAGACAGGTAGATTTTTTTTGTACCTTTCACCTACAGGTATCTACCTGTCCCCATCAGTCTGACAAAATGTCGCATTTTCATTTACAAACATATGATTTCGGTTTGGCGAAATTATTTTCCGTCAACATCGCCATCTTGGCAAGGGAATATTAGTCTACCGTATTACAAGAATATTTGGTTTCAGTAGAATTTTCCTGTGCATTCCATATTCTGTTGGGAGTGGGACTTCTGCACAGTCGATCATCAAATTGAAACCTACTTGCAGCAGTTCAGTCTGTACTTGTGTGCACATGCTTTCTCCATTCAAGGGAAACAACAGAGGAAAAGCATCTTGAGATGCTCCCTTTTACACCTGGGACGCCATGCGCAGTCCTCAAGGGAGAAAAGTTAACAACACAGTTCTAAAGCAGTACACTTTTGGGGGATAGGAAGAGGTTGGGGCTGTAAATATTAACTTCACATTTTATTATTTATTTATTTGACTGGTGTTTCACGCTGTTCTTAAGAAGATGTAATTTGTACGATGGTGGCCAGCAACTCGCACCAACTGCAAATGCAGTGATGGGAGACACGATCCTGAGTTGTGTGTGACACTCCCATTTTTGATTGATTCACTCCTCTGCAATGACTGTTCTGTAGTTCAGGTTGACCTGCACTTGTTCATTCCGTCATAGCTGAGGATCCTTGCGGAAAAATGAAAATGGCTTCTTGCAGATTTAGTTTTCCTGTTGCTATGATAACCTATGCACATTCTTCAACGTTGAAGGTACATTTGGTCTCGGAATTGAAAGTGTAAATATGATAGGTTCGTTGACGATGGCCTAAATGACGCCCTAACAGTGTTGACTTGTTCGGGCCGAAAATGATGAAGGCTTGTGACGAACATTTTGATCATGGGAAGGCCAAGTAAATATACAGACTTCATAAACTTAGACATGCATGAATATTGACTTAAACATTATTGTAAACTTATTACGCCGACCTGTAGCTGCGAAAGGTGAATTTTTTGGTGACTTGTCGCCGACAGGTAGACAAGAGGTATTTTGACCCCTAGGTTAATCATTTAAGTGTCCGGCTGAAAGTTACGAGATCTGAAAAGGAGATTAAAAAATAGTACTCGTTGATTCCTCGCTTTGCACTTAGCACTTAGAGGTTAATACAAGGAAACAGGACTGGCTGGCGTATTGACAGTAAAATATGCCTTGATGGAGTGTCATGTGTCGAGTCTTCCGCATAATACTTCAGTGAGGGCAGCAGTTAATCGGCATGGATGAGCAATGTTCCAAGGGGACAGACAACACATGTATGTACACACACACACCACACATGTATGTATACACACCGAAGGACTCGTGGTCATTACATGACTGAAAAGTTGTGAAGTATGACCTTTAACCTCAAGCACAGATATATATATATATATATATATATATATATATATATATATATATATATATATATATATATATGATGTAAATACATATTGCATCCCTGCTGTTTTGCCAGGTTTTAATTATTACAAATTATGGTATATTTCTTCATTTCAGGTCCAGGTGTCAGTGGAGTTATCCCTACCACAAGAAGTCTGTGTTTTCCGTGGCTTTTGTCGAGACAATGAGATACATTGCCTCCTGCGACAGCACAGTCCATGTAAGTTCAAATGGTGCTGATGAAATGCTCAGATAAGAAACTGTAGACAAAACTTCTTCCTTTCGGCAGAAATAATGTACAGTTGGAGGAGTAGGTTTTTCTATCCAACCTTTACACATACATGTATGTGTACCAATACACAGTACCATGATGGATGAAAAAAAAAAAAAAACTAAGAATTGTTAAGGTTTTGGGAACCTTACACAAAGAAAGTTCATATTACTAAGATTGTTAAAGTTTCTGTGGAGTGGAATGCTTGTGTTGGCTGCTATTTACATTACAAGGGGCAAATCTGCACATAGTGGTAATCTGACCTGCAGAAAACACACGAGCATCATGTGTTCCCCTCATGGAATGTCATGTATATTGTGCCGGCAGATCTGCACTTCTGGTTGAAAAGGTGTACATATACACTGTTGTATTGGTCAGAGCGGATGAGGTTTAATATACTGTTGAGTTGATTAGAGTTGATCAGAGTATGACATTGTCGTATTGCTTGGAGCTAATGAGATGTGTACTGTTGTGTTCTCAAAGATGATGAGGTGTGTAACAATGTTGTGTTGCCTGGATCTAAAGAGGTGTATACTGTTGTTGTGTTGCTCAGAGCTGATAAGGTGTGTAACATTGTTGTATTGCTCAGGTCTGAAGAGGTGTATACTTTTGTTGTGTTGCTCAGAGCTGATAAGGTGTGTAACATGGTTGTATTGTTCAGGTCTGAAGAGGTGTATACTGTTGTTGTGTTGATCAGAGTTGATAAGGTGTGTAACATTGTTGTATTGCTCAGATCTGAAGGGGTGTATACTGTTGTTGTGTTGCTCAAAGTTGATAAGGTGTGTAACATTGTTGTATTGCTCAGATCTGAAGAAGTGTATACAGTTGTTGTGTTGATCAGAGTTGATAAGGTGTGTAACATTGTTGTATTGCTCAGATCTGAAGAGGTGTATACTGTTGTTGTGTTGCTCAAAGTTGATAAGGTGTGTAACATTGTTGTATTGCTCAGATCTGAAGAGGTGTATACTGTTGTTGTGTTGATCAGAGTTGATAAGGTGTGTAACATTGTTGTATTGCTCAGATCTGAAGAGGTGTATACTGTTGTTGTGTTGCTCAAAGTTGATAAGGTGTGTAACATTGTTGTATTGCTCAGATCTGAAGAGATGTATACTGTTGTTGTGTTGATCAGAGTTGATAAGGTGTGTAACATTGTTGTATTGCTCAGATCTGGGACCCATTCACAGCGATGGTGATCAGTCAGTTAGACTCGTCGAAACACAGCCCTGTGTTAGCCTTGTCCCCGCTGCCTGCCCCCAATCCTCACCTCATGACGGCCACCACGGAGGGCACACTCAGGTAGCAAACACATATCTCTTCTGATGAACAAAGAACTCTATCTTCTGTAGTAGTTGTTATTTATATGGCATGTGTATTTTTGTTTTTGTGAACTGAAATCAGTGAGGACCAGTTTGAGAGTTTCAACTTCACATTTCTTTATAAGCAGGCATTTGGCAAACTGTATATTATATGATTAAATCTTGAATGCCCAAAAACTAATTAAAGTAACCATTGCATTTTGTCCATTGGTTGATGAATGATCATGTAACAAGATTTGTGTGCTGGAATGTTTTTTAACTATACACCCAAGTTGAGGCCTATAAAACTGTTGTTCGCGTTTAATTATTACAATAACCATGACCCAGAGGAATGGTATTTCGTGTGTTTTAGAACATGTCATATCTCTGTTGTAGGTTCCTGGACATGCGAGGCCCTAAGTATGCACACGAGTTTAGATGTACTTCAAATTCCTCTGGTAAATATTTATGTTTTTGTAAAGACCAACAGAGTACAGCGGTTAGATTTCAGTCCGCTAGACCGCTAGGCTCCCATCAGATCACATATACATGTACTATCAGATCAGAGGTGGATCAAAATTTTTCTGTTTTCAAATACATCACAGGCTTTCCTGTTTTCCTTCAGAACTAAAACAGGTGGGTTTATGTGTTCATTTATTTACTATTTTATGCCTTACTAGAGAATATGTCACCTTATGAAGGGGCTCAGGTTTATAACTCGAGGAAACTGGACATGGCCTGAGGGAGAGCATTGCTCCTGACCAGGTACATATACTATGTATGTGTACCTAACACACCTCATTTACATGTGTTTGATGGGCTGATCTGAGGTGTTGGTCTGATACATGGTTGGTCTGGTGTCTGGGTTTGTTACGGGGCTAATCTGATATGTTGGTCTGATACATGGTTGGTTTGATGTCTGGGTTTGTTACGGGGCTGATCTGAGGTGTTGGTCTGATACATGGTTGGTCTGGTGTCTGGGTTTGTTATGGGGCTGATCTGAGGTGGTGGTCTGATACATGGTTGATCTGGTGTCTGGGTTTGTTACAGGGCTAATCTGATATGTTGGTCTGATACATGGCTGGTCTGGTGTCTGGGTTTGTTACGGGGCTGATCTGAGGTGTTGGTCTGATACATGGCTGGTTTGGTGTCTGGGTTTGTTACGGGGCTAATCTGATATGTTGGTCTGATACATGGCTGGTCTGGTGCCTGGGTTTGTTACGGGGCTAATCTGATATGTTGGTCTGATACATGGTTGGTCTGATGTCTGGGTTTGTTACAGGGTTGATCTGATGTGTGTCTCTGTTACAGAATTGATCTGATGTGTAGATCTGTTATAAGGTTGATGTGATGTGTTAATGTGTTTATTCAGGGCTGATTTGATGAGTTGGTTTGTTACAGGGTTTATTTGATGTGTTGGTTTTTCTTATGGTTGATCTAATTTGGTATGATACAGGGTTGATGTGATGTGTTGGTTTGTTACAGGGTTGATCCGCTGCGTTACGGTGAGCCCCAGCTCAGACTGGGTGGCCATGGGCTATTCCACGGGTCTCCTGGCTGTGTTAGACCTCAGGACTGGCTTACTGTTAGGGGCGTGGAAGGGACATGATGGTGAAATACTACAGGTTAGTTCATGTTTGAAGGAACTTTGCATGAACCCAAACAAAGAGAAACTTGCATACGTGAAAGAGAAGTGGTAAAGTGGTACAACATGTTTCTTACAAAAAAAATTAAAGGAGAAAAGCATGCTAACTATGCGGAGTTGTGGATCACACTTCACAAAACTTCCAGGAAAATTTTTAAGGAATGACGGATCAGATTTTTCAGTACATGGTGCATCCAGATGTACCATTCTACTGAAGTGAAAGAAAAAAGAACTAGCAAACCAAAAAAAAATGGAAAAGAAAAAACTCTCAAGTTAATGTACATGTATATTGTACATTCTGATGAAAAAAATTGTACATGTCTTTTGTATAAGGGAGTTACATGTACTTGTGGGTGTTTCAGATCAAGGCCTACAATAAGAATAGTTTTGTGACAACTTCCTTTGACCAGGCCATCAAGCTGTGGAAGGTAGATGATGGTAAAGATATCTGTCACTTCAGAGGTAGGCAACTGTCTTTTTTTATACCACCTTCTTTAATATGTGAATGTATGAATTTATTATTTATATTATTCCACAAGTACTATTGCAGTTTTCTTGAGTGTAAGTGATTACATACGATAAGCTAAAATCCTACTGATCGAGCTAATTCGTCTTCCTGCCAACTACATGTATGTATATTTGTATTTTAGGCCCATCTGAGCCAGTCCACTGTTTGAGCTTCTACAATCATCAGATCATCACAGCCACTACAGCCAATAAGATAGGCGTCCATAGTTCTGTTGATGCACATGTGAGTTATCATCTGTAATATGTATTAGTCAGTTTGTTGTTAAAAATGATTTGTTTTTGTCTGCTCTCTTCAACTACCATGTTCAGTGTCAGAGACAGTATAGGTAATATATGCAGTGTTGGTCACTGTGACATCATTGGAGGCTATTTATAGAAATATGAAAATTTGGCAAACTAGTCAAATTTGACTAGGGTAGTCATGTCTCGTTTAACAAAAGAAGTTGTTTCTAACAGGTATTTAAACTTCAGTAGAATAAGATACAATTTTGTGTTTTTGTTTTCTTTTCAATTCAATTTAATTTTTGCCTCTTTCTGTAAAACCGAGATATTGTATGACAAGATACATGTATGTGTATTAAAGTAAATTTCTGATTTATGACTTCCTGTGGGTAATTTGTTTCCAGCATTCCTTCACAAGCACCAGACTAAGAAGTGACACCTTTAAGGGTGTGTTGACTTGTATGAACATTCTGCCGATGAACAGAGCCCTGCTGCTAGGAGCAGACAATGGCACCATCAGACTGCTGTGCTGACATCGGTACCATCAGACACCTGTGCCAACATCAACACCGTCAGACTGCTGTGCAGACATCAGCACTATCCGACAGCTGTGCTGACATCAGTACCATCAGATACCTGTGCCAACATCAACACCGTCAGACTGCTGTGCTGACATCAGCACTATCAGACAGCTGTGCTGACATCAGTACCATCAGATACCTGTGCCAACATCAACTCGGCCAGACTGCTGTGCTGACATCAGCACTATCAGACAGCTGTGCTGACATTGACACTATCAGACAGCTGTGCTGACATCGGTACCACCAGACTGATGTGCTGACATCAACACTATTAGACTGCTGTGTTGACATCAACGCTGTTAGACTGCAGTGCTGACATCAACAGTCTGACTGCCATTAGTACCATCAGACACCTACACTGACATTAACAACATCAGACTGCTGTGCTGACATCAGCACTATGAGAAAGCTGTGCTATTGACACCGTCAGGCAGGTGTGCTGACATCGATGCAACCAGACTGATGCGCTGATATCAACACTATGAGACTGCTGTGCTGACAACACCCATCAGACTGCTGTGCTGATATCAACACTATGAGACTGCTGTGCTGACAACACCCATCAGACTGCTGTGCTGATATCAACATGATAAGACAGCTGTGCTAACACCAACACAATGAAACAGCTGTGCTGACATCAACAGTCAGACAGCTGTGCTGACAACACCATCAGACAGCTATGCTGACATCAACACCATCAGACAGCTATGCTGACCAACACCATCAGACAGCTGTGCTATCATCACCACCACCAAACAGCTATGCTGACATCAACACCATCAGACAGCTGTGCTAGCATCAACACAACTGAACAGCTGTCCTGACATTGGCACCATCAGACTACAGTGCGGACATCAACACCATCAGACATCTGTGCTGACAACAGCACCAATCCAGTAGCAATGACTGACACAGATGGCGTAATATTAGCCCAAGTTATAGAAAGGCAGTTATGAATTCTAGATAGCTGACTTAAATTACACACCTTTTACATGTTCATCTAAGACAGTCAAGTATTTGTGTGGTCAAGAGGTCAATAAATCTAATATCTGTAACAGTGACCATCCAACCTTGAAAATGTGGACGTACATGTATAAGAGAATGATACATTGGTGCAAAGGTTTTAAAGAAATAGTCTACATTGAAATACACTTCCTTGGAAATACAGTACAGATTAGTATGAACATAGAAAATAGAAAATATCACAGAAAATACAATGATTAAGTTTGCTCTTGAAGAGGTTAGTATGTTTACTTCAGGTACACATATGATGGCATCATTTGTTTTGAAACCCTGAAGTCTTTTACAATTAAGCTGCGTGTGCATAGGGACAGTCGTATTACTTGGCAGAGATTTACATTCTATGCAAATACATGTGCTTTAAGTAGATTACATGTATATTACAGCAAAATTGTAACTTACGAGTTCTGTAGTTCTTTAGCCTTAGCAGCTTTAGATGTTGGAGAGGGATTGAGATGGAGACTGAGAGTGTAAGTAAACCTGTACTGATTAGAAATAAAAATAAGCAACAAATCTAATCGATAATGCACTGAGTCCAACCGTTAAAACTTCAGTTTCAAATCGGTTGTCATAAATCAGGGTGGTCTTTATGCATTATCATTGTCATGTTTGTGTTAATAAGGTGACGGAGGAAACTAGAGTTAAACTGTAATACACAAGCTTTTGAAATCCATTGGTTCTGAGCAAAATGTTTCTGTGAAGCTTTCTAGACCTGTTATTTGGAGTTGCCATTCCTGAGTTATCCCATGCCATTACAGATGTAGTATGCTGACTTTTATAAAGACGTTAGGGATGGAATGTTTCTTAAAGGTGTCCAGTTTTACTGGTGTGTATGTACACACCTTATCATGTATCCAAATTAATTTGATAAGAGACTGGTAGTTCCTCATCTGAGGACTTGTCAAGAAACTAAGCCACTTGAGGAACTTGCCAAAATATATGATGCAAAGCAAAGATTTTATATTTTATATCATCAATCAGCTACATCTACATGTACCATTCATGCCGAAATGACAATAAGGAAAAGAGTGTTTATGTTTAAATCAGACTTTACATGTAAATCAAAATGTTGATGTTTTTTAAGGTCACATTTTATGTGATTATCAAGCTTTTTATTTTCATTCATATTGTTTACGATGTTATCAAAGGATAACAAGTTAGGTTATGTATTTCCATGTAGTTGTAAATGTAGATGCATTTGTAACTCATATATTTCTTCCAAAGCTGAAGATAGGCCTATACACATTTCATGACACAATTCTCATTATTATGGCTTCAAATTTGAGTACATGTGCATGGATTGGCAAAATGCATTCTTATCACAGCAAGATCCATTTCCTGTGGTGATGATGTTAAGGTTTACATTCTGCTTGTGCTGGATATAGGGTAGTCAAGGTGACGGAAGTGACAGAAGTATGCCATAAATATACCTAGTGAAAACTGAAGGGATGTCTGAAGTGATGGTATACACATTGGTTATGCCATGAGGAAAGTAACAGCTGGCTAACAGAAGTACATGTATGCAGGTTTAGGGCCAGAACTTTTACATTTAGATAAAGCTTAAACTAGTTTTAAATGTTTGAGTTACGTTATGTGTTAATTTATATAAACTTGTTCATCTTTCCTGTACATGTATGTTTACAGTGTAATTTTTACATCCATACACCACTCATTTGTGTTCAATGTTTTTAATACTTTAGCCATTGAAGCAAGCTGTGTGTGTTTCAGTTGAATCTATTTGGTATGTTTCAGTAATAAGGAGAACACTTACATGTATATCATTAACATTTAAACCCGTAGCATCAAGGACTGCCTCTTAAACTGTAGTGTGATGTTTTAGCATCTTTAGCTGTCAGTAATTATTATTATTATTATAAATGCTGAGTGATATCGTGTAATGGTCAAAAGCACATTATTATATAATGTACCATATTTGTTGTGAAATTTGCTATAAGCAGTAAACATCAAACCAGTTTGAGTTATATTGTAATTATAATGCTTTTAACTATAACATGGAGGGTAAATCACAATATACCAGAAGATACTGATCTCATTAATATTCACTTTGCGTCTTTCTAATCTACATACTTGTTCATGTATGTATTTATAGAGTTGTATGTATTTATCTTTGATATCTGAACACTATATTATCTTATAGGAGTAGATGATCACATTACCTTTTAAGGATGTGTCATCACAACATAACCTCTTAATATGTGACCACTATATTACCTTTCAAGAGTACATCTAAATGATCATGACGTTTTGAGAAAGACTTGAAGATATTTGATCACAACATAACCTCTTGTTAATATCTGACCACCTTTCACAAGTTGATGATCACGATATTACCTTTTGGGGTTATCTGACCACTACATTACATTTTGGAAATATGTGTTCACAGCCTTTTGTTACTATGTTCTTATTGGTAATGTATCACAACTTGCCTTGTTTGAATAAATAGATCACAACAGTATCTTATGAGAATATTTGATGATAGCATTACTTTTTAGAATATCTGATAATAACCCTGTCTGTACCTGCCAGGAATATTTGATCACAACATTCCTTTAGGAAATTTAATCTTAATACCATTTTGAATGCTGCAGTTAGAAGCTTTCTTTTCTTTACATTGAACAGCAGTCATTAAGTATAATGTTTTTAATGATTGAGCTCGCTTCCTCTCCGGCCGCATGTGGGAAGATCTTCCAGCAACCTGCGGATGGTCATGGGTTTCCCCCGGGCTCTGCCCGGTTTTCACCCACCATAATGCTGGCCGCCGTGGTATAAGTGAAATATTCTTGAGTACGGCGTAAAACACCAATCAAATAAATAAATAATGATTGAGGAAGTAAACGTTCACCCTGCTGGAAAATGTACTTACCGACTTGATAAGGTAACCATCTGTTTGTAAAACTGTGTGTGTCTAAAACCTATCAAGTCATTCGTTAATATTATATCTGTGCGTAAGTGTCTGTTGTAACTTGCTCAGGTAACCCTGTGAAACAGATAGATCAGACTTGTTATTTACTTGTTGTGTCTACATGCATGCCATGTAGTGTAGTGAGTATTTATTTGTACTCTTGTAGCATGTGTATGTGTGGGCCAGATGTGAATATTACCATTGACAATTCGTTCAATTTTTATTGAATGCCATGCTGACGAGGAATTGCTTGTTAATTGTACATATATGTGTAAGGGTAAATCGGTCAAAAGAAAATCAATTGAAAATACAAATAAATGACTTACTTTTAAAGTATTGCTTTGTTGATTTTAAAATAGAAGTTATACCTGTGGAATGCTGTCTACTTTATTTAGTACAGGCCCACCCAAAGTACTTTGCGAACAAAAAAGAAACAAAAAAAAAGAAAAAGACATTCAAATCCAACCCAACCATCCCTCATTGTGCGCTTAAATGAACACTTTGCAGATGACTTGCCCTCCGCCAGTATGACCCGGCTACTGAGTGGGCTTACTCTGAGCATAAACAGGTATACATATGGGAAAGTGTCATTTACTTGCCAAAAGATAGCGGTTTAACCTGGGCACTCGTGTTACTTCCACTCATTAAATTCGCGCCATGGAATGAGTGAAGTAGAGCTTTCAGTTTACCAAACCTGTAATATTAAATGGTGTGTTGATTGAATCAGACCTTTGAGTTTATATGGCGCTGTATTTCATTGCAGTTTGTTAGAGACTTGGCTGAATGTACAGCTATAAGTTGTTCAAAATTTCACTTGTTTGATATTTTGTCGTTTGACGCCACCAAGACGATATCCACGAACTAGGCGATTTTCGGTATTTTTTGTCATTGGCCCACTCCATTGGCTCCAACAAGCGGTAAGCATGCGCGGGATTCAGAGTATAGTCATGCACTTTCATTGGAATGGAGACAAACTGATTCAAGAAACCTACATATAACGCATTGTAGAAATCCTAGAAAGGAGAAATGTATGCTTCCTTGAACATTGCATTGTTTCCTTGAACGTTGCATTGTTTCCTTGAAAATTCTATTGTTTGCTTTAACATTCCATTGTTTCCTTTACCTCTCCGTCGTCAGAATGTTACTTTCTTGTCTTCAGTCATTCCGCTTTTGGCATTATGGCATTTTAACCAACGAAATGTAATCCACGAAGACGGTTTCGTGAGACTTATATACTTGTTTTTGTAATGGAGTTCATTCCCGCAAACTCTGTGACAGTTTGTGTTAACTACGTGTAACTGGCCTGGTGCTTGGTAAGAAGTCTGAATATATCATTCATTACGGACGTGTTGATGACACACAAGGCACGGCATATGGAGAGAAAAACCATAAATGCTTAAAAAGTAGCAAGTTACTCATCCCCAAATAATAAGGCTCACGAGGGATTAGGTAGAAGTGCAGTGATGTTGATTACATCTTTTATCAGACGTCACTGGTCTAGAACTACTCAAAATGCTGTGTGGTCATCATATTTAATAAACATTCGCATGTAAGCAATGGAAAGGAGCCAGGCCTTCCAGGTCGTAAGTCGCAAGTCATATCATAAGTCAAAACTTACGACATACGGCAGTTTTACAAACTCGTAGGCCTACTACTTACACTATATCGCCTTTGTTGTTGCAGTGGATCACACAACTTTGAGTATAATCACGACTTTGAGCTTCTTAGCGAAATGGCGTCCAATCCTCAATTCGTCGTGTGACCTATAAGGCCTAAATAAATACATGACATCTGAAACGCACAATTAACTGGCCATATCACGAGTTGCCGCAGACCTTCGCACTCGGTTAAAAATGTTGCAGGTTCATCACATTTGGGGTTTGAGACGAAATTGCGTCACTAAGGATATCAGTATTGGTACAGAAACTGCTTGGTGGTCTACACGAACTGTAAATTGGGAGTGTTTTGTTCAGCCAGCGATAAATTCTGCGTTTGGGTGGTTTTGGCGACACTAGGCCTATACTCGATCTGTATGAATGCTTGACATTAAACAAATTTATACTAAATACGCTAGGGATACTTTCTGAATATAGATCTACTGTGGATCAGGTGAAAGCACGAGTAAGATTTTATCAGCATGAGCCTGTATGCGTGAAGAGAACCCTTCCAGATATGAAAATATAGATTGGAGTGAACTCAAAACAGGTTGACTAGGTCTCTACAATAGTGGAGGAAGTTGAAGACAATAAATATGCAATGAAATATTTATTCCTACCAATAATGATTTAGGAATGTCGATAAGTTTTATAATTTCTATTTCTTGAAATAAGGTTTTTCTAAAGTGTTGAATGTTGTCGCTATTTTGAAAACAAAAGCCTCTCAAACTCTGAAAGTGAGTTTGTGGCTACCTTTGGACATCAAACCAAGTATAAACTAAACTGTTCAAAAGCGCACGGTTAAGAGCGCTCCATCATATAACATGCCTAATAGAACTGAAATTTTATGTTGGTATCAGTTTACTCGAGTTTTATCGGAATTCTTACAACATAGAGCGGCTGGCTAGTTACACTGCGATTTGTCTGTCGACTTTCAGACTTCCACAGAATCCAATCGATTGTGAAATATCAATCGATTTTAGCCGAATCGTATGAATAATATGAATCGTATGAAATGGAGATTTTCACATTTCCCGCAACTATTTCCAATCAACGAATTTATACAAATGAGTCGCACCATGTGAACACGGCTTAACTGTTCGTGTAATCTAAAGACAGAGTTTGAGGATGAGTTCTGCTGTCAAACAGTTTCAGTTTCTGTCCATTCTTTTGTATCGAGGACTTTAAGCTAAGAGATCCGTTTTGCAGACGAGACAAGCTGTCTCCATTGGATGAAGTTAGACATGCTGGTCACATATCAATCTCACACATGAATTCGCGCATGTCTGATGCACAGTTTCCAGTCGTCCATTTCCCAGGATACACAGGCACCACTAGACACCCACCTGTCGGAACGGCACCTTCCCAGTACGAGAAATCTGCAAACAGTGAAACATTCATTTGGGTATTTTCTTGTTTGTTGTTTTATCGATCTATTTTGAATCGTACTCTACGTGCAGATGCCATATTAAAACTGCAACTACTTAGAAATGATAACATTAAAACATTTTCAATAGACAATGGCAAAACTACGAACTTTCACATTCAGGCTGTTAGAAGTGGGCAGCTGGAACAAACCCAGGAACATGTCTCTTAGTGAAAGAACATGTACTTGTTATAATGCTATCGAAGATAGGTGTCATTTTTCTACCTGGTCTGTCCGTTGTATAGCAATCTGAGAGAAAAGTATTTAAATGCATACTGCGATGTATTACCGTACAAAAACTGTCAATATTTGAAGATAAAGCATCAGATTAGAGTTACTTAATTATTCTCTTTCACTGAAATCTTCTTACGTCTTGTAAATTGAACCACAACATTAGCAATTAACAACTATTATATCTGCTTTTATTATTTGACCGTGCATATAACCATATTATTACAGGGTAATTACTTACATGTATGTGTATATATATGTACAGTCATACTGTTGAGCATGACATATAAGTAATATATAAGTTGTGAAAACTATAAGTGACTAAGACAATTAGGATTAATACATATCAGCATAAATATCGGGTAAGTGAAATCTGGTCTTACTAAGCATACCGAAAGGTTGTCCATCCGGCCATTCCCATATTCCGTCACTGTCCATGTCATTGCCTCCACCATGAAAGGTCACTCCCGCTAAAAGAAATTATAAGAACATGTCAGTCACGACCTCAAGGTGTATCCAAAGTACAAATAAGCTACTGTCACCATTGATAAGTGAACAGTTCACATGAATATAAGATATTGGGTCTGATTACGATGGACTAACACAATGTGCAACGTAGAATAGGTAGGCTCCCTATCGGTCATGAATACTAGCCAGTCATTAATGCCTAATATATGTACCGCCAATCATATGGAGCCAATTAGTGACATGATAGGGCTCTAGCCCACTGGGTCTACTGGATGCTTTCATGAGTATGTATTCAAGGTATTAGAGAATTTCGGCCATTGGGAAAGAGACCCATTCAAGTGATTATCACGACATATTAGAGAGTTTCGGTCGATAGACAATTGCTCTCTGATAAAATGTTTGACTTTTGTTTGAAATAGTAAGCATCGTCATTTTTGTTACAAGGAGTGGAGATTAGTCCGCCTAGACATTTGATACATAATGGTCTTACCTCCTCTGATACCATATATCGCAATAGCAATCTGATTTTGTTCCTGCAGAGACGTCAGCGCCACCAAGTGATCCGACTCAGACTCGCATGTTGTTTTCGCCTCCATCCATGTCTTCTTTTCCTGATGGTATTTATAACAGCCTCCGTTTAAAGTAACAAAATCGGGAGGGCATGTTCTCGGTGTCGTTGAGACTTCCGTTGTTGTTGTTGCGGGAAGGGTGGTTTCTTTTTGAAATCAAAAGTTACGGTACATCTAAATTTTAGTTGCACTTGAACGAACGTGGATGGATCGACATAGGTAGATTCTCGACGCTCTGGTTAGTATTTAGGCCCTTTACAAGACTTAGTCTTTATAGGGCTTTGAGTAAAACAAACCCAGTAACTTAATTTGTGGGTAATCACCTGAAAAAATGCACTTAACCTGAAAGCCTCATCTTCAACTTCAGCTTCAGCTAGATACCAAGCTACTTCTTTTTGGACCCATGGAGCAAGCAGGGAACTGTGCTTGAATTCACACAACGAACGACACCCTGATCACTTGATCCACATCACTTGGCCAACGACCGACAACCCGATCGCTTGGCCCAGATCAATGGCCAGGGACTGACAACCCGATCACTTGATACAGATCACAGGGCCAACCACCGACATCATGATCGCTTGATCCAGATCACAGTGCCAGCGACCGACATCATGATCATTTAATCCAGATCACAGGGCCAGCGACCGAAATTATGATCAGTTGATCAACGATCGACGCCCCCGTCACTTGGTACAGATCATTGGCCAGGGACCGACACCCGGATCACTTGATCCAGATCACAGGGCCAACCATCGACATCATGATCGCTTGATCCAGATCACAGGGCCAGCGACCGACATCATGATCGCTTGATCCACGATCGACGCCCCCATCACTTGGTACAGATCGATGGCCAGGGACCGACGCCCCGATCATTTGATCCAGATCACAGGGCCAGCGACCGACATCATTATCACTTGATCAACGATCGACGCCCCCATCATTTGGTACAGATCAATGGCCAGGGACCGACGCCCCGATCACTTGATCCAGATCACAGGGCCAACCACCGACATCATGATCGCTTGATCCAGATCACAGTGCCAGCGACCGACATCATGATCATTTGATCCAGATCACAGGGCCAGCGACCGACATCTTGATCAATTGATCAACGATCGACGCCCCCATCACTTGGTACAGATCACAGGGCCAACCACCGACACCCCGATCACTTGATCCAGATCACAGGGCCAACGACCGACATTATGATCACTTGATTCAGATCACAGGGCCATATCAATTTTACATTTACCTGATATCAAGCGGGAGTCACATGTACCGTCAGTAGGGCTGTATGACAGCAATGTATACATCACCCAATGGCTGTCAGGCACAAATTCGCCTGTACTATCTGATAGCCTACAGTAAACTCCACGACCTGCCCTCGCCTTTGACTGACTGGAATTTAGTGACGTCACAGATATGGCGGCGCATGATGGGTCACCGAGGCAGAGAGCGGCGCACCCCAGCACTGAACTGTCCTCTTGGGTGGTTAAATTTGAGGTGTAATAGCCGGGTGTCTGTCTCTTCAGTCTAGCTCCGTGTTGACATGGTGACATTGTCACGATACCTACAGCAAGAATCAAAACACCGAGAAATTCGCCATTCTAAACTTTTAACTGACAAACACAATAAAATAACAAAACATTAGAAGTAAGAATTTCAACTACGCACATTTGCTGGTTCAGTGACACACTAACCACTGTCTATTTAGGCCGAAATGAAGGGGTATTGTGCGTTTTAAATCTGTATCAACAAATTATCGCAAAATGTGTCTCTTGAAACCAAAATGATATTTTGTAAAACACTGATTTTATTTCCACGTGTTACAATTTTGCACTGATCGGAAATCTGTGTGGGAAATGCAAATGTTTTAGCGGGGTTTAACGTCGTACTAAGCAAATTTTCAGTTATATTATACTGATACGGGTCAACCCGTTGCACTATCCCCTTCATGTTGATCGACAAACTTCCTCTTTTAAAGTCTTAGGTGTGACTCGACCCAGGATTGATCCTGGATCCACCGCTCCAGAAGCGGACGCTTTACCAACTGTGCTCTCCGTGCCGGCATGGCTGGCCGAAACAGGAGTGCTTGGAGTAAAAACTAAACACGCCCTTAACCAGCTACGTGACGATCTTTCTGACTTAAGGTCCCTGCCGACCGATTTCCACTTTAACTCAGTTTTAAGGAAGTGAAAGCTGCTCATGTTTTGATGATGTGAAACTGATATTTTCTCCATACATATTTTAACGCGTTTTGCTAAAATGTTAAACATTTTTCCAACGGGGGTCCAGGGTCAGGCCTATGAATATTGTGCTGATCCAGAATAAAATATATAAATAAATTAACAAATAAATAAATATAAAACACCAAAAACAGGAATATTTTACAGCGGCGATCAAGTAAATACATATGGAGAAAAGCGGGGCCATAAAGTACTTGACAGTGTTGATGACAGACAAACGTATATGGGATTGAAACAGGCGACTTTTGTGCTCAACTATTCATACTGTTGAAGCAGAGAGAATCGTCCTGTTCAGCGAAAGCTTTACCCGAAGCAGTCGGTGTGGGATTGAAACAAACGACTTCTGTGCTCAACTATTTATACTGCTGAGCCAGCGAGAATCGTCCTGTTCAGCGAAAGCCTTACCCGAAGCATTTGGTGTGGGATCTCTGCTTTATTTTTTCAATATATTTGATTTAAATTCAGTTTAGTTATTGTTCTGTGTTGCTACAATATTTAAAATATCAAGTTGTTCAATATTCCACGATATACAGGACTATATATGTCAATAAATCAGTGACAGTTTTACATATCTGATCCTCTCCGGCAGTGGAAAGGTCTGCCTGCAACCAGCGGATGGTCGTGGGTTTCCCCCAGGGCTATGCTCGGTTCCCTCCCATCACAATGCTGGCGGCCGTCGTGTAAGTGAAATATTCTTGAGATCGGCATAAAACACCAAACAAATAAATAAATAAGACAAAAAAAATCTTACCTGGTATACATCCGATGACAGCGAAAACGTAATGTAGGGTCATGATTACAGGGGTTTTTTGAATTCTCTCTCTTCTGCTCAGTCAGGAAATAAGCTAATATGCCAAACACCCTTCCGTCTCCCACCTCATGCCCACGGTGAGTGACAAACATCAAATTTTCATCGTGATGATCCACTTTTCATTTTCATGTACTTCACCTCTGGTGTCAACCTATTTTGTGTTGTGTTTCTTTGGGCCTGCGTATGTAATACCTGTATTGATTTGAATCGGATATGCCGATCATCGACACCAAGACTTGCACACATGGTTTGCAGTAGGCCTAAAGTTGCGTGTCGTAGAGCATTTGTTAACACTTGATTAGGTCTCTGAGCTGTGTCATAATAAACCGCCCGGTAACGACATCCTCACACCATTGTTCACGGAAACTGTGCTTTGAAGATTGTATGGAAATTGAGGTACAGACAGGTTGGTTTGAAACTTCCCGGACGCGTTTGCCTATTAGAGGAAGAAGAAAATAACTACAGTAGTTCATTAAAGTACATTTTGCTTTGTTGACTTTGGTAGAAAATTGCGCACGATAAGAGAAACTGCGTGCTTTGAGAGTACCAGCCAACTTTGTGGCCGGTGACAGATTTCATTTGATCTAACCATTTCTTTTTTAATGATATCACTAATGAACATTCTGTCATGGACTTATTTACTTTGATTGCGGGAAATTACCCCCCACCGATTCCACAGTCATTGACGAAGTCATAATAACCACTTCCGGTAAATGCTGCATTATGGGTTTGTGATCACGTGACTACATTGTGTCTCAATACTAATGACGATCAGCGGTAATTGGTATGGTAGCAGTGAATGAGTTTTACATGGCAGCTGCTTTACCCAATTATTATAGTACTCAGATGGTTCATAAAGGTCTGTAATTAAAACTCGATATACTGCACGTGTAATAACATCTCTAACCTCCATTGTGTTTCATTATTACATGCCTGCAGGCCTATTCCACGGTCTGGAACATATACATCTAACAGATATGAATAGTTGAAGTTTTCGATTCAATTCGAGACACAATGCTTGACAGTAGGACATGATGAGTAAAAATTTAATTATTTATTTATTTATTTATTTAATTATTTGTCAGTTCCGTGTTTGAAGGAAACTGGAGTACCTGGGATAATCCATTAACTTTTGTTATTGACAAACTTTTTCACATGTGACATACATATGCTCCAATCTTACTGACACAATCTTAATGAGTATCGTTAATAGAACCAACATTGCCAGATGCCGAAACAACCTACCAGTCGCACTACCACATGCCCAAATAACCCACCATTTGCATTACAAGACGCCGAAACAACCCACAACTTGCATTGTAGAAAGCTGAAACAACCCATCACCTGCATTGTCAGATACCGAATCAACTCACCACCTACACCTAAACAATCCACCACCTGAATGAGCAGCTGCCCTCACAGCCCACTATCTACTTTGTCAGATGCCGAAACTACCACAGAATAGCTCAAAGTTTTATGTGTTCATATGTTTGATTTGGATTGTAATTTTGAGATAACGCCTATTTTTTAAAAGTCTTTTTCTGACCTTCGCCAGATGCTGATCCCCCAGATGTTGTGGACAAGGAAGAGGCGAACCCCGTGCCGAATGCTTCAGGTCACACCCAGATGTTGTCACAAGGAAGAGGCGAACCCCGTGCCGAATGCTTCAGGTCACACCCAGATGTTGTTACAAGGAAGAGGCGAACCCCGTGCCGAATGCTTCAGGTCACACCCAGATGTTGTCACAAGGAAGAGGCGAAGCCCGTGCCGAATACGTCAGGTCACACCCGGATGTTGTTACAAGGAAGAGGCGAACCCCGTGCCGAATGTTTCAGGTCACATAAAGTCACGAACCCCTTCTAGGTGGCTGAATCAGAAAGGATGCTGTGTTTTTCTTAATAGAGCAGATAACATGGACAGAGCGACTTGAGCAAAAATGTAATGTTGCTGAGCTCCAGAAAACAAACAAGCTGTCTGTTTAATCGCATCATTTGTGGGACCCCAGACACCTTGAGTAAACAACCTTACAATGCGACTGAAGTTCTCTAACAAAATGCATGACACTCTTTACAACATTCTGATTGTTACTGCGATGCGTCGCAAATGTCATGTCCCATCTGCTTTGCTGCTATCGGCGTGTTTCCCCCTTCAAAATTGGATGTACACCTATGTGTCAGGCCGATATTTAGCTCCGAGATCGGTTGACCATGTTCGTTTCGAAAATGGAGGTTAGCGAAGTTGGTTAGCGAAGTTCGATGCGCCAGGTACATTTGTGTTAACTGTAACATCATGGTCTTTATTATTCACGAATAAGGTGATATGAAGTCACAATTACTGTAGGAGTTAAGGAAACATGTTATTGTAGTGTAGAATTTGAAACGTTGGGGAAAGCACGCTGGAAACGATCAGTGAACGGAAGAGTACAGATCTATATTTCTGAAAGCTAGGCTGGGTTGAGCGAAACAGAAACCAATATTTACACGTAGACATATATGTTGCATAATGTTACCGTGTTCATACCTTAGCTTTCTGTTTTGCATAATTTGAATAGATCAATGATATGTTAACCTATGTGCAAAGGTCTAGCATGAGTGTGTATGACATATCACCAGATGGAATACTCCGCAGCAGTCTACATCGTGAAACCAGCTTTCTTCACTCAGCAGTCGGTACGCCTATTTTTGATGCAGAAATACTGTGGTTGGAGCCCTAAGGGCATCGCCGCACTTCATCAAACTTGTACATTTCTCCTGATGTAAGAAAATGAAATCACCGCACCAAATAAAATAATCTGTAAGTCTCATTCCAGACTGTGTGACTTCTACATGTGTGATGACAAGTATTTACTTTGCGCTGAAAGCCTCTAACGATTTGTTATACATCTAGGACGTAGGCCTATTGGAGATCGATACGTAACATTCATAATCGTGAAGATGTTTGATGATGAACTCTATCCGGTTTAGATAACTGACTGACTCTTATAGATAACGCTACGCCCTTATACTCGCGCGCTTTACCATTGGAATCTGCTAGTCACGTACAAAATACCTCGCATGTTTTTGACGTTTCCATCGGATTGCAACGGTTTGTTTGGCCCCACCCAGCAGGTCTTCATGTGAAGATCTTTTCTGCTGGGCCCGGTTGTTCAAACTGATTTAAGACTTAATGCCAGATTTAACTTTAAGTCAAGTCTTCAATTTCGTTCTTAGCCTAAAACAAATTGTGTACCAGTGCATAAAATGTGAACTAAAACTGCTGCTGTTATTCTTTGATTTTGGAGAACTGCATTGGCTGCTGATTTTGACTAAAGCTTAAAATATAGAGTAATACACTTTTGAACAACTTGGCTCAGGAATAAGTACTTGGAAACTAAGGACTGTCACTGGGTCAAAACGCTACCCAGAGCCCGGTCACAGGGATGGTGTAAGCATCTGTGTGATATCCTGTCGTGCGGAAAAGCGCTACAGGCATAATTCTATTACCTGCGCACAATTTGATTTTATTCATTTATTTATTTGATTGGTATTTTACACCGTACTCAAGAATATTTCACCTATACGACGGCAGCCAGCATTATGGTGGGAGGAAAGCGGACAGAGCCCAAAGTGTCATGATGTCTGTAAATCTGACGTCCCTGAAAACTGATCATTGAATTCTGAGAACAATGATTACAAAGGAGTAGTATTAAATTAGTCATATCCGTGGATTTACAAGGGCGGAACAATAAACCAGTCGTATCTGTGACTTTGCAAAGAAGGTGCGATAAACCAGTCATATCCCTGACTTTACAAGGGCGGAGCAATAAACCAGTCATATCTGTGACTTTGCAAAGAAGGTGCGATAAACCCGTCATATCCCTGACTTTACAAGGGAAGAACAATAAACCAGTCATATCTGTGGATTTACAAGGGAAAAACAATAAACCAGTCATGTCCATGGAGTTACAAGAGAGGAGCAATAAACAATCATATTTACAGGGAGCAGCAATAAACTATAGATAAATAAAAAGTCACATGCGAGGATTTTGACAAGAGAAGCAATGTCCGTGGGTTCACAAGAATGGAGGAATCAACTAGTCGTATTTGTGACTTTACAAAGAAGGAGCGATAAACCAGTCATATCCGTGACTTTGCAAAGAAGGAGCGATAAGCCAGTCATATCCCTGACTTTACAAGGGAAGAACAATAAACGAGTCATGTCTGTGGCTTTACAAAAGAGGAACAATAAACCAGCCGTATCTGGCTTTACAAGGGAGGAGCAATAAACCAGTCATATCTGTGGAGTTCCTAGGGAGGAGCAATAAACCATTCATATAGGTGAATTTACAAGGGAGGGGCAATACATCAGTCATATCTGTGGGTATACAAGAGAAGAACAATAAACCAGTCTTATCCGTGGATTTACAAAGAAGGAGCAATAAACCAGTCTTATCTGTGACTTTACAAGGGAGGAGGAGCAACGAATCATATGCTCTGTTTTAACAATATGTGAATTATGCAGACATTAAAGAGTTTAAAACTATGAATAACTTGACCCTTAAGTATGACAAATGAGTTTATAAACACAGCAACATCTTCTCATCGTAAGGAATGTTCTAACAGACAAAAGGAATCCGACAAGCCAACAGTTCGATTGTTTCTTCATCCGGTTGAGATTGTATCTGATCATATACGCCTCTCAACCTCTCCGTTAGATCGATGTCAGATATCCGGCTGTTATCAGAATTGTGATCTTCTGGCGAATTGCGATATCCAGAGGATGGGAAAAAGTCCATAATAATAAGTTTTGTCTATGGTATGATGAAAATGTCTGACAAGTTTGCAAAAGATTGTGTTTACTGCGATCTCACAACCTGGCTCCTGTTAAGGAGCCTTATTGTTATGATTTAACCCGGAAGGTAGAACACACGGGATTCGAGTTAAAACCTGGTCTTGGACAGAGAATTTGTACATTTCCAAGCTATCGCTGCTTTCATTGCCGTCGTGACTATAAGTGGTCGATGACGCTGGAGCATGTGACCATTTTCTCAGTCTTAAGTTCGCTGTGTAAATCTGTACGCCAGATGTTGGAGAGTTCGTCAGTAACATCCCAAATATCGGTGGTTTTCCCCGGGTACTCCGTTTACATCTACCCATAAAAATGACAACCTTCGTGTAAGTGCAAAGTTCGTGAGTATGACTTTAAACAACAAGCAATCAGTCACTCACTAAATTTGTATTTTAAGAGTTGAATGTTGTTCCCAATACAAGATTCTTTATAAAAAGGAACAACAGACATTGCTCATTTATTCATATGATCTTTGTTTAACATCATACTCAAGAGTTACTCACTCATTCCATGGCGGACAGTTTTATAGGTGGAGGAAACCGGAGTGCCCGGGGGAAAATACGTACAAATACGCATGCACCTTACGGGGAGAAGACATGCGGTGGTGAAAAGACGTGATGCATACAGAAAGTGAGAGAAGAAATCCCAGTGAAGATGTCTACCTTACAGGCTTTTTGTTAGATATCTGATTACATCGCGAATATTCATGCGCTTTCTCGTGGCTTTGAGCCGTGGCAGGTGGCTGGATAAAATAAACCATAATAATGTAAGGATGCAGCAGCCAGTGAAGTCCTCGTGTAGTACAGTGTTTTATTCAGTGTAAAGTTAACAGTCATTGTACAGCGTATATATGGCACATTTCAAATATCGCAGCCAGCGCGGTTCAAATCATCTAAATGTATAATATCTAGAGCTGTACGTAAAGTCTTTCAGTGGCCTTATTATAACATGCATTATGTGCGTCGTATCTGTTAAATTTACTTCCTGTATTTAGAATAAGGTTAATGACTGAAGAACAGGTGCTCGTGGAAAGGCTTCACGTGAGACAGCACATCAAGCCAGTCATGCGCGTCATACAATCTCTGCGGGCCTGAAGGCTGTAGTCAATGCTCTCCATCTCGGCTCCCTCCCCAATCCAACAGCTGCACGTGAACACGTTCCCAAAATGCATCATGTTCAGTCCCCAAAAGTTAGACTGGGCCCTGGGTGAGCTCATAGCACGGCGACTCATGCCACAGATTCCTGCAAACATTCACATATATCTGTTTATTGCATGGTTCACCCTAAGAACAAACGATGTGCTTATAATACAGGCATTTGGTTTCATATTCCGCAAAAAATAATCTTAAATTTAACAGAAAGTCTGTTGTGTGAATTATGTTAGAGTGTATTCTGTTATTACAGCAGATTATTCTATTAAATATGGCACAATTATTCACTTAATTCAACCTCAGGATTTATCGAATGTTGGGCATTTTTTCAACGATTGCAATTTGGTAATGAAACTGACAGGTGTGGAGAAGTAAAACGCTAATCATGGAAACAACTTTTTGCAGGTGGGACAGGATTGTTATCTGGAGAGTAGCATAACAGATTATATCGTCTTCTTGCTGTGCTGGGCAAATATACACATAGAGATGTGAGGAGAAGATCACAATGGATTGCTGCTGAAAGAATTAATTTATTTCCTTTCGAACCTAACTAGATCTCACGTGGATTATACGTGTTCATGAAAAAATTACGAGTGACAGGTTTGTGAATGGCCAACCGCCAAACTCCCAAAATAAGCTGTCATCACGTCTCCACATTTTACTTAATTAGAAAAATGGCCCTGAAGGGAAATGGAATGGCCACGTGATCTCAACAATATATTCATATGCTTCTTTTGTCTCACATGTATAAGGCAGCATGGATACACGATGACGTTCAATAAATCGTGAGTCACAGATTAAGAAGATTAAATTGTATGGTTAAGCAGTGTGTATATAATATCTTAATACACAGTAATTTATCACTTACAGCGAACAATATTAGATTCCTCACTTACTGTTTTGAAAGATGTCATTGTCGTACAGAAATGGCGAAAACTGGTTGAAAAAATTGTTAGCCGCTGGTTGATTGGCCATGGGTCTTCCCTGGAAGGGGGCCTGTGCTCGGGTAGGAACCTGAGCCTGGCTGGGTTTGCCCTGTTCAGGGGAGGTGGCCAGCGGTTTTGGACCGGGAGCTTCTGGAGCTGTCTGCACAGGGCCCGCATCCACGGCAACGCGAATAGTCTGAGCTTTGGAGACGGGAACCCCCTGTTGCCATTGGCCCCGTCCAAATGAGAAAAACGCCAGCAATACAACTGCTGCGTAACAAAATCCGTAGATCATTCTGATCCTGTAAACAGCAATAAATAAAATGTGAGATTTTATTCTTCTCCTGTGATAATTTGCTTGAGCAAGTCAGGAGTTTTGTTCTTCACCTGTGACATCTTGTGACAACAACTGTTGGGTTTTGTTCTTTACGTGTGATAATTTGCTTGAGCAAATGAGGAGTTTTGTTCTTAACCTTTTACAACTTGTGTCAACGACTGTTGGGTTTTGTTCTTCATCTTTGATAATGTTACAACAGGTGCGTGGTGCTACTCTTCACCTCTATTATTATGCATGTTTGATCAGGTGTGAGGTTTATTCGGAATGTGTGTTGCATGTTTGATCAGGTGTGAGGTTTATTCGGAATGTGTGTTGCATGTTTGATCAGGTGTGAGGTTTATTTGGGAATGTGCGTGGCATGTTTGATCAGTTGTGAGATTTATTGAGAATGTGTGTTGCATGTTTGAGCAGGCGTGATGTTTATTTCGGAATGTGTGTTGCATGTTTGATCAGGTGTGAGGTTTATTCGGAATGTGTGTTGCATGTTTAAGCAGGCGTGAGGTTTATTCGAAATGTGTGTTGCATGTTTGATCACGTGTGAGGTTTATTCGGAATGTGTGATGCATGTTTGATCAGGAGGTGTGAGGTTTATTCGGAATGTGTGTTGCATGTTTAAGCAGGCGTGAGGTTTATTCGGAATGTGTGTTGCATGTTTGATGAGGTGTGAGGTTTATTCGGAATGTGTGATGCATGTTTGATCAGGAGGTGTGAGGTTTATTCGTCATCTGTGTTCACCTTTGATAGGAGAACAGCTTGGTTAAAAAAGACATACCTGAATAGTATTTTACTATTCATTGGAAAGGAGACAATACCTTTAGGTTGTGTGATTTTATAACCGCTTTGATATTAAGTCAGCGATTTACCTGCATTTCACACGCTTTCGTAGGACATTAGCTCTTTGAAAATGCTTTTTGAAATGCTTCAATGTTCCCATGACCCAGTACGTTTTCTAAACACACATTTTTGTTGAGGTAGAAGAAAGCCTACTGACGTAAGGCCGTAATTGAAACAGCGAACGGCCTAAGTACTGTTTAAGTCATAAAGGGTGTTTGGTCTGAACTGAGACTGTTCAGCAACGACCCCGAAAATGAAGTCCCATGGCAGTTTCATTTGTATTACAGCTTCATTTGCACCCAATTAAAATACATTCAATGTTTTGTGATATGGATTGAAATGAATTAATACGTTAAATCTTTCTTTGTCAACTGTAATCAATGATCCTACCTGTACTTAATATAGTTCTCGGTGTCCTATGAAGTCCCCAGCCTGCCTCGTGATGATTATGTATTCACCGTCTTGTTTCACAGTTATCACCTTGCAACCAACCACTAGGACTGAATCAAACGGCGCTGCGGACTCCTTTAAACGCCTTGGAATTTTTATCACATTTTTTCCCAAGCTGCATGATCAACTGCTTGGTGATTGTTTCGTACTCATGTGTTATCTATTTTTAGACATCACCTTCGATATGACAATCTCTTATAACAGTTATGAATACTTAGATGTATAGCTATTTTTCAAGCGACAGTCAATATGGATTTTTTGTGTGTGTGTGAACAATGAAACAGTTTAATGACTTCTCATTCAGATCTCATGAATTTTTTTTGTCTTTCGGCAACTCTTTTATATCTAGTTCAAGTCTAATCAAACATATCTGCATATGTCGTTTGCATATTTACCGCTTCTCATTGCCGCACAGTCATATTTTTCGTTTTACGCCGAGAACACTCTGATCAGCGTCATGAAACATGTACTTTATTATCCAGTCTAAGAGCGTATACGGCTGACAACATGTTACCTACTACAATGTCTTCTGTTCAATGTTCAATTCAATGTCACATGATAATGCATAGCTATGCCTGTGCATATCTAATGTACGCCTCAGATTTTGTCTCCTTGTAACATACTCATATTGTATAGTAACTTTTATGTCGCTATTAATTTTGGCGCACTGAATGTATTATGAGCAACTAAACCCTGAGAGACGTATAGCGTATCTGGCCCACTACACGCTGGGAAAGTGGCGTGAATGTCTACAGTTTATATAGAAATGTAGTTGGCTGTAGCTGGGATGTAACGTGGATGCCTACAGTTATCTAGGGTTGACACTGAGATGTAACGTGGATGCCTACAGTTTATTTAGGGTTGACACTGAGATGTAACGTGAATGCCTACAGTTTATCAAGAATTGACACTGAGATATAACGTGGATGCCTACAGTTTATCTAGAATTGACGCTGAGATGTAACGTGGATGCCTACAGTTTATCAAGAATTGACACTGACATGTAACATGGATGCCTACAGTTTATCTAGAATTGACACTGAGATGTAACGTGCATGCCTACAGTTTATCTAGGGTTGACACTGAGATATATCGTGCATGCCTGTAGGTATTCTAGAATTGACACTGAGATATATCGTGGATACCTACAGTTTATATAGAATCGACACTGAGATGTAACGTGCATGCCTACAGGTTATCTAGAATTAACACTGAGATGTAACGTAGATGCCTAAAGTTTTCTAGAATTGACACTGAGATGTAACGTGAGACCTACAGTTTATCTAGAATTCATGCTGAGATATATCGTGGATGCCTACAGTTTATCTAGAATCGACACTGATATATATCGTGCATGTCTACAGTTTATCTAGAATTGACACTGAGATGTAACGTGAGACCTACAGTTTATCTAGAATTCACGCTGAGATATATCGTGGATGCCTACAGTTTATCTAGAATGGACACTGAGATGTAACGTGGATGCCTACCGTTTATCTAGAATTGACACTGAGATGTAACGTGAGACCTACAGTTTATCTAGAATCGACGTTGAGATATATCGTGGATGCCTAAAGTTTATCTAGAATTGACACCGAGACGTAACGTGAAAGCCTACAGTTTATCTAGAATTCACGCTGAGATATATCGTGGATGCCTACAGTTTATTAAGAATCGACGCTGAGATGTATCGTGGATACCTACAGTTTATCTAGAAATGACACTGAGATGTAACGTGGATGCCTACAGTTTATCTAGAATTGACGCTGAGATGTAACGTGGATGCCTACAGTTTATCTAGAATTCACGCTGAGATATATCGTGGATGCCTACAGTTTATTAAGAATCGACGCTGAGATGTATCGTGGATACCTACAGTTTATCTAGAATTGACACTGAGATGTAACGTGGATGCCTACAGTTTATCTAGAATTGACACTGAGATGTAACGTGGATGCCTACAGTTTATCTAGAATTGAGGCTGAGATGTATCGTGGATGCCTACAGTTTATCTAGAATCGACACTGATATGTAACGTGGAAGCCTACAGTTTATCTAGAATTGGCGCTGAGATGTAACGTGAGACCTACAGTTTATCTAGAATTGACGTTGAGATATATCGTGGATGCCTAAAGTTTATCTAGAATTGACACCGAGACGTAACGTGAAAGCCTACAGTTTATCTAGAATTCACGCTGAGATATATCGTGGATGCCTACAGTTTATTAAGAATCGACGCTGAGATGTATCGTGGATACCTACAGTTTATCTAGAAATGACACTGAGATGTAACGTGGATGCCTACAGTTTATCTAGAATTGACGCTGAGATGTAACGTGGATGCCTACAGTTTATCTAGAATTCACGCTGAGATATATCGTGGATGCCTACAGTTTATTAAGAATCGACGCTGAGATGTATCGTGGATACCTACAGTTTATCTAGAATTGACACTGAGATGTAACGTGGATGCCTACAGTTTATCTAGAATTGACACTGAGATGTAACGTGGATGCCTACAGTTTATCTAGAATTGAGGCTGAGATGTATCGTGGATGCCTACAGTTTATCTAGAATCGACACTGATATGTAACGTGGAAGCCTACAGTTTATCTAGAATTGGCGCTGAGATGTAACGTGGATGCCTACAGTTTATCAAGAATTGACACTGAGATGTAACGGAGATACCAATGTTTACTCAGAACTGTAGCTGGATTGAAGCGTAGATGATTATAATTGTATTTGGGATGTAGCGTCATTTTTTTTTTGAGCAATGTAGTTGATGTGTAGCGTTGATAACTAAAGTTAATCTAGAATTTTAGATGAGATAAACTGTGAACACATGATCAACCTGAGGTTGACGGGAGACCTGGGATTCAAACCCGGGTCGAGTCGTATCAAAGACTTTAAAAATGGTACTTGTTGCTGCTTCGTTTAGCGCTCAACACTAAGAGTTTAGAGGAAGGAAATATGGCTAGTGTCAGTGTAATGTGACTGGGTTGGATGTTATGTTTGGTGTCTTCAGCATGATACTTCAGTGACGGCAGTACTTTGGCGGCATGAACTCGCCCTGCCAAAAGAAGACACAGTATATGTACACATACCTATTGACAATATGTCTCTGTTGCAACCTGTAATAGAGTTTGTGTCCTCAATATGTCAGTGTTACAATCTGTAATAGAGTATGTATCTTCTATATGTCAGTATTACAGTCTATGATATAGTATATATATCCTCAGTATGTCACTGGTACAATCTGTGACTGAGTATATATCCTCAATATGTCTCTGTTACATTCTGTGTCAGAGTATGTATCCTCAGTATGTCACTGCTACAATCTGTGATAGAGTATGCGTCCTCAGTATGTCAGTTTTACAGCCTGTGATGGAGTATGTATCCTCAATATGTCTCTCTTACAATCTGTGTTAGAGTATGTATCCTCAGTATGTCACTGCTACAATCTGTGATAGAGTATGCGTCCTCAATATGTCAGTCTTACAACCTGTGATGGAGTATGTATCCTCAATATGTCTCTCTTACAATCTGTGTTAGAGTATGTATCCTCAGTATGTCTTTGTTGCAATCCGCGATAGAGTGTTACAATCTATGATAAAGTATGTGCCCTGAATATCTCACCGTTACAATCTGTGATAAAGGATGTTTTCTTGACATCCTTAATACAGCACTGTTACATTTTGGGAAAATAAAGAACCCTCAGGACAGCACTGTCATAGTCTGTGATTATGTATGTATCCTTTGATACAATGTGGGAAAGAAAATGCATCCTCATTGTCAACTGTGTATTGTGGTTAAATGATATTGATTTGTAGGCCTACGATAAATTGTGTGAATGTAAAAACCAACTGGTTAAGAACGAATGCAGATGACTAAGACAGTAATATTATAGGCCTGTGTTAGACATATTGTCCTACCATATACAATCCTTATGACGAAACAATTAAATGTTATTTACAAACAACCTGATTTTGTTTTATAGGATATTACGAAGCAGATGAGTACGAAATGAAGTGTTATCAAAATATACACAATGAATTAAGGAACGCTATCCATGTATACAGGTATAGATTAAGCAGTTCACAAGATTTTGTTTCTATTGCCAGGGCGTGACATGCCCATAATGTCGTTTTTGTCAATACATTAAGCAAATAATTCATAATTACATCAGACAACACTTCTTATAATGTATATTTAAAGAACAGAAAAGAAAAAATCCAGAAACATATGAGACCTTAACTGGTGGTATGCCGATGGTAACTTCATACCATTCATGCATGACTAAGAATATATAAGTACTGCAGAGATCAATCCATTTGGCTGTGAAAACGTCACCAGGGGAATGGAAATTTGAAAACATGTCTTGTAGCTTTTATGCACAAATCTGTTAGCACGGTCACGTGACGTTCTCTGAACGTCAGTACCTGTTAACAGTGCATCAAAGTACTTAAGTTAACTAATGCGGGTCATTAGTGGGATTCCTCAGGGCTCTGTCTGGATTCCTTCCAACATAATGTTACATGGCCACCTTTGTACAAGTGAAATATTCTTGAGTACGGCGTAAAAATCAAATAAATCAGAACTCTTCTGCAGACCAAGGCCTGGGCTTGATTTTCAGCATTACAGCACACAGGGCGCCAAGAACATTCCTTACGTCTTTCCCGCACCACTGAAAAATGTTGACTGCTTTCTTTGCCTGAATCCGTCCTCTAAGTTCTTTTCAGTTCTTTGGTCATATCATTGTCTTTTTTGACATCTAGATTATATACAGAAGACAATTAACAATCAGTTAACCGAGAATAATTTTTTACTTGCTTGTGTGGCCAAGTGCGTATTCCTGACTTTTCCTCAACGAGTTGTTGCAAATTTCAAACGTCTTTTACACATCGGAACTGTTCAGAGTTGTATACATGTGAATAAAGTTCAGTATTACCAGCGCAATGTTTTGACAGGCGATCAGTTAAGCACTGCCCTCCTTCAAAGCCTAAGTATATCAGTTTGCGGTCAAGGCAAGTGAACTCGTATACAACAAACCTTCATAGTTCAGTGAACTAGCATTCAACAAAGCACGGGAGTAGGAAATATGTAGCAAAGAAAAACGCTGCTCTTTTACACTGTCCAGTATGTACTGGGACCGATCGTACAAAGTCGTTTCTGAGTTGGGTCAAAATTTAAAATGCTATCTTAAAGCTTATTTTACGGCTTTAGAAATTAAAATTCCTTCCATATTAAGACAAAATCTGTCTAAATTCAGCTTACAGTAACAGAAACTGTGCATTGTGAAGGGGTTTTAAATTTTGACTTAAATCACAAACGACTTTGCTGAATCGGCCCCTCGATGACAAGAATTAAATCAGTGCATTCGGGGACAGTGTTAAAAACAGCCTGGTGCATGCACTGAGTAAGTACTGAACCAGTAAAACGGATATTAAGTGTCAAAACCAGCTTTTTTCTTAAGTACAATTATGTCCAGCTATATTTATAGGTATTGTATATATTATACATCACGCGTGTTCTTAATAAAACAGTCATTTACCTTTCCAATTCTGAACACGTTAAAATTTGTTTTTAAATGTTTAAAAGTTATAGGATATGTCGATCATTCATCATTTAACTTTCTACAGCGTCACGAAATGGACTCCGTGCCGCATTGTGTGCTTGTGAAAAAGGCCGACAAACCCAGGCACATAGCTCCTGATAGACCGGTTATACATCAGTTGTCTTTACAAACGCGATCATTCCATTTTTGTTTCCAAAATTTGGATAGTAAAATTTTTAAAAATGCGTGTAAAATATTGTCTGCGTAAGTCTTAAATAGATCACTTGATTTATAGGACTGCTCTAAACATATCAAAACTGCTATTTCAGAATCTGAGTTCTTAAGGCAAATGTTCGCTCGTCAAACGGGTTTTAGTAACTATCACACTTTTGTTGTGAATTCGAGTTTCTAATACTTCCGCTCAAACAGGGGCACCAGGGGTGAGTACACATTAATGGTGTGGTTTAATGTACACAAAAGTTCATGTAACCTACTAGCTCTCCATGGCCGCCTTCATGGATAACAGCCTTATCCGTCGTATGTTAATCAGAGTACAATACAATAATTTACCAGACAATATGTTGTCAGAGTGATGCTAGAATGCATTCTGTTATTATAACAAAATATTTTGTCATATTCAACATAATATCCTATTAATATAATAGGATCGTTATGTTGAATTAATAGGATATGTGTGTCATAGTTAACAGAATAATATGCTACAATAACAGAATGCAATAACAGAATACTTTCTTATCACTCAAATAAGAGATTTTCTGTTAAATTTAACAAATTATTTTTTTGAGAGTAGTGTTCTTCGTTGCATGTGATTCCACTAAATCTCCACCAGTGAGGTGATGTGTTCGAATACAACACTTGACCGTGGCTTTGGTTTCTTATAACTAGTCTCCTGCCCACGCAAATTTAGAATGGATTAAGTTATCTAAATTACGTAGTGAGAGCTTGTCCATAATTACATAGGGAACAGAGCATTTGATTACCGTTATGCCGGCCACAGTAGAAGTCACGGTAGTAGTAGAAGTCATGGTTGGACAATCGCTAGCTGGCTTAATATTTTATATTTCGCAGCAGAATATTCAAAGGAATAGATCATTAAAATAAGGGAAAGGGTAAAGGCAAATCTGACGAATGGATATAAGTCATTCTGATGAAAGGGTAACTGACGAATAACATATCTGGGGAATGAGTATAGGTAATTCTCACTAATGGGTATGTGGCGCCTGAAACAAGATAATTTTTGTAAACCTCTACATGAAAATCGCCGCTTTTCGTTCATATCTGTACCAATGTGGTCGCGTACTCAAGTAGTACTCAAGCAGCGGCCTGTAAGTGAAGAGGTTCGTCAGGTACATGGTGAAGGTCGGTAGTTTACTCCTGGCGCCCCGGGCACTCCGGGCGCTCTGGGCTTTCCAGGTACTCCAGGTACTTCGGATACTGTGGTTACTCAGGGCACTCCTGGTACTCAGGGCACTCCGGGAACTCCGGGCTTTGCAGGTACTCCGGGCACTCTGGTTACTCCGGGCACTACGGGCACTAAATACTCTCCGTGCACTAAGTGCACTCCGGGCACTAAGTGCACTCCGAGTCCTTCGGGTCTAAGCCTTTACACATTATTATAGCCAACACATTTATTTCAAATCACACACAAGCGAGAATACAATTAAGTGATATAAGTATACAATGTTGCTATTCTTTCGCGTCATTAGGTATAGGCTACAGTAAATAGGTACAGTAAAGATGATACATGTTCACAAAAGACACCAAACAATATACTACAAGTAGATATCTTTATATATACTAACAATAAATATTAATTTATCAATAACCTAGTCATTTAATCATTGATGTGGCCCAACATTCAAAGTTTTGTCAACCGCATTTATATGGCGTATTTTCGGTACCGGTATAAGAAAGCCATTAGTTTGTTTAAAATGTTTACCTGTGGCTATCTGTAGTAGTATATCAGCGGCTGTGATATGTATTTCACTATTAGGAAAGAACATTGCTGATGTGAGAGTTTAGAACACTATCGATTGTATTGTTCTACCTGATATGAACAGGAGAAAGCTGTGAATATGGCGATAAATGCTCACAGAACCCTGCCATTCACTTGTCACGCAACTGTCACGGTAATGGACAGGGTTCACTACGTCGTAGTTTAATGGCGACCATTTCCATATTCCATTATCTTTAAAGTTCTATTAAAACGCCTCGCATAAGTCATATGTATATGTATTTGTTGCTAAATACACCGTCTTCTCTCTTCGTTAACTTTTAAACATTGTGTGTTCTTTTGAAGTTATGTACAAATCAAAACAAAAGGATTTAGCATGGCACAACTTAAATGTAAATTACTTTATACATGAGAATGTAGACAAATTCCCTCGTCTGTCAGCATAAAAATGGATTTACAAACACCCATACACTCTGTCTCTCCCATTCCACATCTCACATTGTCCTTTTTTACAGTGCATTAAAACTAAAAGTCAACAGGAATGTCTAGAACAAATTAATGTACACAGCAGTTCCAATGAACGTTATAAATATTAGGAAACTGCAAAAGCTTTGTCTACGTCCGCATGCAGCAAAAGAGACCGGAGTATTCCGTCATACAATCCATCCGCGCCTGTGGGCTATTATCAATCGTGTGGTAATGAAAGCCGTCTGAGAAGATTTTACAATTACAGACGAAGATCGGGTCAGACTGGAAGCCCCAGAGTCGCAGACTGGCAGAGGAGGTTGCTAATCCGTAGGAGCCACGGCCACAAGGTTCTGCAAAATAGAAAACAAATTACATGACGATTGTATAAAGCACACATGCATAAAAAATATGATGGCAATTTCGTTCGTAGAGTGTTTTTGATTTTCATCTGACTGACGTTCCCCACATTTCATATTTCTCATTTCAGTATTTCAGTCATCTATTTATTTATTTGCTTGGTGTTTTACAGTGTATAGTATAGAACAGCAGACTACGGTATATGTATTTTCCCACTACAGGTACTGCGGTGAAATGCACCCCACAACAAGTACTAGTACTTGACGTAACGGTATATGTATTTTCCCACTACAGGTACTGCGGTGAAATGCACCCCACAACAAGTACTAGTACTTGACGTAACTCCTAATGGCGCATGCTCCACGCTACACGTACTTGACGTAACTCCTAATGGCGCATGCTCCACACTACACGTATTTGACGTAACTCCCGATGGGGTATGCGTCCCACCACATGAACTTGAGCGAGTTTGGTTTAGTCGAAGGCTTTTAAAGCTGTCATGAACTTAACATAATCCTAGGCCCATAACCCCCCCCCCCCCCCTTTTTATGTAAATATATGTAACCATTGAAGTTCCGATGCATCGTACACACCCTGTATCACAAAAACCGCGAACAGCCATGTGTCTGGTCTATACTTACTCTCCTGTAACTGGTCGTTGTCCACAAGTAGGGAACCGAGGCCTCCGAAAAGTCCCGATTGTACAACCGGATCTAGCCGACGATTAGCGGGAGGAAGTCCACGAAGCTGTGGAGCGTTTGACCGGGGCCGGACTTGAGACAAGACAACCTGGCTGACATGCGTCAAAATCAGCATGACGAGGAGAGACTTGGCAAGCATGGTGTGTCTGTTGACAAAAGATGTTATAAATAAAATAAGATTAGCCCACTGATGTACATAAAATAGCACCAAAAACTGCAATAATATATATACACAGTGATCTGAACTGATCAAAATGATTGATTGACTGGTTGATTCATAAGCTGATCATGTTTGTCATGCTGATTAGAATCAAGGTTTTGTTTTTAACGATTCCCTATTTGACGTTTGACGTCATGTTTAATAAAGCGTCACAGGTGACAGGGGCGAGGTCGAAGTCTGGGTATCAAATGCAGGAGCTTTTTTTGAATCGCCAGTGAGTGGTGCTTTATTATGACGATAGAGCTGACAGAAGATACTATCGTATCTGAAGACCAGAATGGGGGCATTTATTTCTCTATTTTTAGCGTCGAAAGCGATCTTACCGCTTTAGCCTCATCGTAACGAATCTACCCGAAACACTTATCCGTTTAGTCATATTGAACAAGAAATATTCCATTCAACTCGAATTCTGCTAAGTCATGATAATGAACCTCTGATAATCCACCAGCTGACATCGTTTTTCTAAAAAAAATAATTCGTATATTTGTCTTTTCCTGGAAGAAGTAATGCTTTTACACAATGCGTGTTGAATGCATCTGAACCTGGTGTATACTTATGGAGGCCTACACTAATATAAAGCGGGTTGTGTTTCGTGACATCCCTTTGTGAATCACTTCATTCAGACAGCGAGGTAAGTCCAATGTCTAACTGCGGATTTCGCCACGTATTAGACTATCGCCAACAATTCACTCAAACCACAATCCTAGTGAAGAGAACAACATGACAACATTTTCTTCACAGAAAGTCGCCATTTTCGCTACCACCTTATGACCGAAATTTGAAAATATACAGCCGATATTCTTATTCCTTATACACGTATTTAGCTCGTTTGCAAACATTTGTCACATGTGACTTACAGATGCGCACACTGTACTGATGGAAGACAAGTGGTCATAAATGACGTTGAACTATGCGAACCGCCAGATGAGCATCGTCCACAAGGTATTGCCACCAAGAACCACAAGCACTGAGAGCGGGGGAATGTACAAATTTCCTGTCCGATTTGGCCTGAACCCTCACCTCGTGAGTCCCCGCCACTGAAAACACCATTAACCACTACACCAGAGACGGCTGCAGCGTTTGCATATAATGTTAATTCTTGAGAAAAACTTCCTTTACATGTAATTACCATATACCGAGAGTGTAAAACCACACGGATTGTCAGTTTTGTATAAATCAGGCATGAATGTGTATTCACGTTTAATCATTTGTTTCTTACAGCTCCGAAGCTGGTCTCTCATATCTAACTGCAGGCGTTTTATCCTTAATGGGTACTAATAATGATGATGATGATATGTGTATTGATTGTTGAGGGATCTATGGAGACATAACGTTACTGGAGTTTATTCGTGTACCAGACAATATGCGTACTGAGCAGTCAGCATGGTAATTAATTAGTAGGCTACTGTGAATCTCACGTTGGCTGAAAAGCAGCACGTGTGTACAGTAATTTCTTACTTCACTTGTTCTTCTTCGACAAAAATTACCCTGGCCATGAATTTTTATTCAAATAGAAAAGGGAAAGAAAACTTGATAAAACGACATTGCTGATTATGCATTATGACCTTGAAGAAATGGTTAATGGGGTATTCTAGATTGTTATCTAAAATCTGATAAATGTGCAAAGATGTCTGCTACAGGATTCGGAGCGGGTTTGGTGTATCACCATCAAAAATCTGCCAGGACACCGATTTCAGTCACTTAGCAAATTGATATTTCGCATATAATATCGTCATTCTCTTGGGCGCTTAGTCAGCATGTACTACTTGTTTAAAACATTTTAAACAAATATCCCAATATGTATACTATTTAACATGCCCTTTAATCTTCCGCTGCCAATGGGCATTGGTGACAATAAGCCATATTCGATCATCAGCATGACGTATTTGCATGTGTACCAGTAAGTCACACTTGGGGAAGTTCGCCAATCTGTGGTTTCCGCCGGGTATTCAGGGCCCACTGACGTTTTATAACAATAAAATAAATAAACCCTTCCAACCTCAATGCACAGGCTTGAATTCTGGAAAACTGAAAACTGGAGAATGTATCGTGTCTGTAAAATATGTGTTAGGTTTTCCCCTATAAACCGTGTTTTACACATATCTTTGTTAAAATATTGTTTGTTGTTACTTGTAGCTTCACTCTTTAAACTTGTAACAAACCTTTTAATGAATACAAAAACTTCATTGAGCTTTTAAATCAAAACATTGGCATTGTATGCTACTTGGAATTCAAATTCCGGCCTAAAGCGTGAAGCTGTATCTAAACACACGAACTCATCATGGTGGCTATAGCGGCGGGTATAAAGTAGTATCAAAAATGCCCTAAATCAATAAAAAATGACTGATTAAATGATTGATTTAATGATTGACCGATTTCCTGTTCGATGCTTAACGCCGTACTCAAGAACATTTCATTTATATACGATGGAAAAAAACAGGCGGTCAGCCTCCAGCGGTCGTGATGTAAGGCCACTAAAACACCCTTACCAGTGTTGTCAACTATTTACTGCTACGAAAGGCCAGGATAAAAATGAGAACCATTAAATCTGGAAGAGTATCTGTCCGAGGCTAGGACTGAATCAGCAGCCAGTGTATTCGGATGGAATCATCAGCCAGCGTATTCTGACTAAATTAGCAGCCAGTGTATTCGGACTAAATCAGCAGCCAGTGTATTCGGTCTAAATGAGCATCCAGTGTATTCTGACTAAATCAGCAGCCAGTGTATTCGGACTGAATCAGCAGCCAGGGCATTCTGACTGAATCAGAAGCCAGTGTATTCTGACTGAATCAGTAGCCAGCGAATTCGGACTGAATCAGCAGCCAGTGTATTCGGACTAAATCAGAAGCCAGTGTATTCGGACTGAATCAGTAGCCAGCGAATTCGGACTGAATCAGCAGCCAGCGTATTTTGACTAAATCAACAGCCAGTGCATTCTGACTAAATTAGCAGCCAGTGCATTCTGACTAGATCAGCAGCCAGTGTATTCTGACTGAATCAGTAGCCAGCGAATTCGGACTGAATCAGCAGCCAGTGTATTCGGACTAAATCAGAAGCCAGTGTATTCGGACTGAATCAGCAGCCAGTGTATTCGGACTGAATCAGCAGCCAGCGTATTCGGACTGAATCAGCAGCCAGTGAATTCCAGTGATTAAAAGATGATTCCACAAATCGATTTTTGACTTACTTCAAATCTAAGTGTTCCCAATTATAACTAAAATATGGTCTAAAATGTTAAATTAAATTTTAATTTCAGATTTTTGACTGAGATCAAACCTGGCTTTGCGAAATCGGTCCCATAAGCCTGTTTAAATGACTATGATTTATGACCCGGTAATTCTGAATGAGAGCCTCTCACTGATTACCATTAGAAAAATGATCCATTTATAAATGGAAACAGGGGTCTTCGGTGTGCTTTTATTATTTTTCGTAACTTGTTTTTGCAGCTGAGTTGATTTCTGAGCCATTTTCTATTGTATCCTTTTTTTTTAAGTCTCAGAAGTGTATCCATTACATGCATTGCTCGGTCAGAAATCGTGACCCATTCGCCTATCTTCGGCTCACGACGGAAATGGCCGAATCTTGACCTAATGATATATTGAACCAAATAATGATTATAGCTGAACGCCACATCAACAATATTGTATGTACTGAATGGTCGTTGAGTACCAGGGAGTACCTTGGTACCAAATAACTGGTCACAGCGCAATTCATAAGCAAAATCCCAAAATTACGATTTGCAGGGGAATTGTTTTGTCAGGTTTTACTCAAATGACAAAAATTTTAAAAGAATTCTTAATCTAATTCTTATTCTAGTCACACAGAGACATCACTACCTTGCCATAGTCACAATCAGGAAATCGCGTATTTGAAGAGAGTTAAGCGATACATTCATTCACGTGTGATCATAATTCTTAATCATATAGGACGCGTGAAATGGTCCGTGAAGTAAATTTACAGGACAGCCGTTTTGTTTTTCAACCATCGTCGTGATTTCTATTAAACGCATGGACAAGAAATGTCTTTCTGATACGGACAGTGTTGAAGGTTGTATGAAAATCTCCAGAGGGTTGGGGTGAGGTGGTCTATATTTTTGTTGTTTAGTTGAAATCTGTAAAATTGTATCATTTGTAAGCTTTTGTCTGTCTCATGAATATTTACATTGAACAATGCTCTTTTGTTGATCTTTACATATTTGATAATAGGCTTGAGGATATAAACTGAGATTCTTGAACAAGTTAAACAGTACATTTCTACCTTTCTAATAAGCGTATCTGTTATATTTTCTGAATTATCACACACCCAAATCAATGCTTTGGTTTGTTTTTTTTTTTCACCGGGCGTACGAATACGAAAACCAGTGTCATTTGATCACGGATATGTCCAAACCTGCCTTTAACTGATACAGATCTTGTATTCCCATCAGCATTCATAGCCCACCTGCACGATTTCACATTGGCTGAACAAACCAGTACACTATCTACTTGATTTTATCTATAGACAATCGAGCACACTACCTGCACAATTGAAAATGTGAGCAACTAACCTCACTTTTCCCGCCAATTTTTTTTCGTGCTGATCAGGTGGGGATAATTTTATGTGGTCATGTGACACACATCACTATCGCTGCAACGCTTATTGGCTACATCATTTATGGAAAATAAGCCTATACGACGAAGTCTGTTTGCACTCAGCCCTAAAATTAAACATTCATACTGGTGTTTGTCACCGAAAGTCCAGACTATTATACAGTTATCTTAACAAATAATGCGTTTATAACATGTTTTCAACATCTTGACATGGAGTTATAGTCATGGTTTGGCAGAATATCTCACAACTGTTGATCCGTGTAATAAACACGTTCATGTAAACGTCTTAATTTCAGGAGATAAGATCTGACAAAATGCATGTTGCATATGAATCTAACAAACACAGATTTTGTCTCCTGACGCACACGACACAATATAGTCAGTCCATTGGCCCAATCACAAAACAAAATGTGGTGTAGCAGTTTGCACATTTCCTTTTCAAGCTTTCCGATGTCACAGATTTCGTCTGCATGACCGTGAACTGTGACTGCAGGTGTACGACACCCGCTTGTATGATGTATTCCATAATTGCCGTGTTTATCAGTCAGTATGTATGGTTTTTAGCCGACTTGACTGTTGCTAGTGATAGGGTTGCGCAGCTTCATTCAGGTACACCTCCAGCCCAGGCTACTGAACGGACGTCAACATCCATCATTGGCTCCGTTCAGAATATCTCGATGTCTGTTCTGTAACGTGGGACGGCTATGGCTATCGTCCAGCGAGGTCCCTTGTTTGAAATAGTGCAACAAAACTTGAAAAGCGAAGAGCCAGGCTTGTAGAGCCTGCTGGGCGAGAAAAGTTCAAAGTAAAATAAACCTGAAAAGAATACAAACTTAACCATACCCTTACTTCAACACAAAACTATTTCGGTGTTGGCAGCGGGTCGTGGGTGGGTGGTTGGTGCTCGCCTTTTATTAGCAGCGCCAAGACACACTAGGCTCGGCTTCAATTCCGGCCTTGGACATTGAATTTGTACATTCTCTCGCGCTTACTCTTCGTGGGGCCATCGTGACCGATTGACCTGTCTGTTGTCCGCCAATACTGAGTGCATATCTGTGCGTCACACGGGGGAAAACTTTGTCAGTAACTGGCCAAAAGGTCTGTGGTTTACACCGGGAATGCACTGTGTTTTCCTCCACACATAAAACTGACCGCATGGCGTTAAGCAAAAGCCAAATCAAATATTTTGGTGTGGGTTTTGCCCCTTTATAGGCATACAGTATTGTAAATAGTATATGTTCTAGCGTAAACTGCACCAGCTAACTCAGTGCTCTAAGGTTTGTACCTGCCGCGTAGAGAGCACTCACACTGCACTAATGATGGCATGGTTTCGAATCCCATTCTGTCATAATAAAGAAGGTAATGCCCTGCATACCCTTAAAATGGAAAACGGATAACAAAACGTTGGTAAATTTGTGAAAATATAGTGATTTAAAAGCTGCTCAGCAAATATGTATGCTTCTTACTTCATTAAGAAAGGTGATTTAAGCAACGGTGACATACTTACCTGAAACTGACGCTGTGACTTACGTACAAATCCAGTACCAGGGTACAGGAGTGTCAAGAGTATTGAACGATATAACGGTGTGAAGCAATTAGGCCTGTTTTATAAATTATCGCTCTTCACTTCTAACTTGATGAATGTCTTCAACAGTCACTGCTGACTAACAAAACTAAATACGTATATTTATTCCCGCACGGAGTTGTCTTACAACAATCACGATGAACGTGACGCTCCCATGTAACCTTACAGTATTTAGTTCTTCGAAAACAAATGTAATATATTAATTTAATTTATAATTCATATCTGATCTATTATGTAAATTACCCCTTATCAGGAGAGAGTGCATGAATGTAACATACATTATAACTATCGTACTGCGCAGTCAATTGTACCATATATATATACATGTAGGCTTAGATCTTGTAACGTTCAGCTCGATCCGTTCAATTAAAGCGCTTGAACTATTCCCAGTGTATTGTTCCTCTGTGAATAATGGACAATTTCATGATAAACCTGATGACATTTATATGCAGGTAAATCATAAATCATAAAATGACATATTTTTACCGAATGACTTACAAAGGTCAAACGCAATTTCACGCGCTTACAAGAGTTATTGGAGCCAGTCTTATTTGAATATTTTTTTTTATTATCACGACAGTCAGACCTAAATTCGACGCAATTAATCCATATTTCTAAGAATGTCATTTCTAGGACTTCTCGGTGTATAACGTTTCTTATGCTGGACTTCTCGTTATACAACCAAATCGCGTTAGCAGGTGTTCCACGTGAGCTTCCCTGACACATTGTCAGCATGGTAACAATATCACTAAGATCCTGCTACGATTACGGTATTGAAACTTTATAATACATTCTAATGTCTATGTTAATTCTTGGGCTAATGAATTTAAATTGCTTTTTTGTTCGTGACAGTCTTAATTAAACTGTGGCACGTGACACAGGGCCGACGCCATTTTTTCATTGAGGACTGTTAAATCATTTACTTTTTTAAAAATATCACAAGATTGATTTAGGATATGACAGTAAACTATTCTTTTAAAAAAATTCTAACTATCGACACATAAATGTGATTTATTTTCTAACTCCGGGAATACAGTCAAAAGATTTTAATAAATAATGCAGCAGATCTTAATTTCTGACCGTCACAACTAAGTGGCCATTGCATGCATGCATCAATACCGGCTCTCGATGCAATTATGCCACCAACCTGTCACTGGTGTACCGCAGGGCTCAGTTATAAGTCCGGTGTTGTAGCTGATATATGTCAATGATGTATAACGAAATGTTGCAGACGACGCTGTGTTCCTTACATGTCAGAAAAAATCACTGAGCGACAGCGGCAATCTGTGTGGATTACTTTATTACCTTCAATGCCAGATCTTCATTTTATATATGCGTTTAGCCCGAGCTTGTATAGAAGTTGTAGCCTGGATTCGAACTTGACCTTTTTCCGGGTGAACTGTGTTGAATTCACCCACATTAATATTAACACTAAGTTACTCAACGCAACCACTGATAGGATGTACCCTATCAGTGGCTTTCACTGGCTAAATGTGCAGGCCATTTCAGATCCCACACAAATGTTTTATATGCATTTTGTTGTAGGACGTTCCCAAAAGGTTGTCTATAACATATCTTGTTTTTGTGTTGTTATCACTTCCCCCCTCCAAATGCTGTCCTCTAAACTCATACTTAATAAATCATGGTATAGTGAACTGAGTTCAGGACAGTGGTTAGTGGGATGGCTTTGATTAAGACATTTTATGGATGACCTTTGTGGACTATATACCGTTCAAAAACAACTTACATTGACACACATGGCGGTGGCAGTGGCTGTGGCAAGAGAGTTGGATGTGTGTGTGGGGTGGGGGGGGGGGGGGGGGCGGGGGGGGGGGGGGCGGAGGCAGGTGCGATCAAATCCCCTATTTGGCTGATAAAAAAGAACAGCAATCTCGCCTGTGTATCTCGCCTAATCTTGTAACAGCGTCTAATCATGGTGAAACGGTGCGACTAATCGTGATGAAACGCTGGGCCCAATTTACGTATTGTGCCAAATCACGGCGAAGCCTTGCGCTTAATAGTTAATCTCTCTTCATCGTGCAATGGGGTCTAATCATAGTCAAAAGCTGCACCTAACGCTGTAACAACGGGCTAATTTATAGTGATAAATGTATCTTGAGTACAATGCATGTCCCCTCCAAATTAGCACCGATAAGCAAAATATAAATTTGATGCCCATTCTTGTTTGAAAAAAACAAGTACCATTATAAAGACAAATTCAATGAACACTATACTTTACCTTACCAGAACAAAACCTCATAAGCAGGCCTATCCAAGAAATAGGCCTATATGGTCCAATTCACATAAAAATGCAAGAAAATATGTCATCGCCAACCATTAGGCGAATATTATATAACAGACTTACAGCATATGGAGAGCAAAACTAGAGCAGTGACAAGAGATGCCATCATGTGATAGTTGGCAAATGGTCATAGGCCCCTTGTAGCCGATGAAGCCGGCCCCATAGGCCTGTGGCGTTCTGTCAGTTTACCTCAGTTAATAGGGTTTTATTCTAACTGTTCAAGTAAATGCTTCAATTGCAACAATTTCCACACATTCTGTATACACCAAGGCTTAAGCAGAATCAGGTAAAAAAATGCAGTGATGTCAACTGATGTCACTTGTCATGAATTACTCAAAATGCCGTGTTGCCACCACATTTGTACGGAGACGCAAATTGACATGTTGAAAATAAAATTTCTGGAAGAGAAAAAAAAATTTGTTTGCCAAAAAACAAACATACCGGTAAAAAAAAAATGACACGGCGAAAATAAATTGGGGGGGACGGGAAAATATTTCCCCGACTTAATTGGTCAGTCACAGGTCCTTTGGCATCAAACAGTCAATATGGCAGCCACAGATGAGCATCTCTCACTGATAACTACCTGCATTTACTTGGGTCTTACCATGAAATAAATAACTTGTATTTGAAATAAAGAACAAGGATTACAACGGGTATGATCATCTACACAAGTCAATTCCGATCTGTTTAAAAACACATGTTCTCAGAATAAAATAAAACACAAATTACAACGCGCAGCCCCGCGCTTACTGGCCTTGGTGAGTTCTTTCAATTTCAAACACAACAGCTATTTGTGACACACCATTGGAATTGGCCTGCATGTTCTGGATCGAAACAGGGTGGAACTAAGGCAAGCTATACTGTATATACGTTAGGACCAAATGCCTTCACTTTATGGCATATACATGTCTATGGACGGCTGTGATAAGTTTTAAACTTATCGTATTATTTGGTTGAGTGTTTATTAATATTTATTTATTTGCCGCGGCCAGCATTATGGTGGGAGGAAACCAGGCAGAGCCCTGGGGAAACCCGCGACCATCTGCAGGCTGCTGACAGGCCTTCCCACATACGGCCAGAGAGGAAGCCAGCATGAGCTGGACGTGAAACTAACAGCGACCACATTGGTGAGAGGCTTCTGGGTCATTAAGTTGTGTTAGCGCGCTAACCAACTGAGCCACGGAGGCTCCCACTTTATTAATAATAACCCCGGTTGTCGGAGGTTATACTATAAATCGTGTTGGCGTTCCCCGTCGTCTAAAAGAACATTTTTGGACTGAGAAAGTATGATTTGCAGGCCACAAAAGTTAGTTTGCAAATGCATACAGTGACAGTGACGATCAGGCAGTAGCCCCCTATATACAGATAAACTCGGAACCTCGACATTTAAAGTCGGATGTTAAAAAAAAAATTCTCTTCTAAAAATATTTTTTTTCATCATGTGATTTGTTTTTCTCTTCGGAAATGTTTTTTTCACCATGTCACTTTTATGGCTCCGTACATATGGTATACAGAGATAGATAAGACTGAGATTGGTAAACGAAGGGAAATAACTGTCTAATATCTAGGCGAAAAAATTGTTCTAAATAACCGCCCTTGCACTGCATCCTTTGCATGTAGACCATCGTTACATACAATCGGGGCGGTAGGCTTTCAAATTGGTCTCATCTTATTTGTCAGTTCCTGTATATATATTTTGTCGCATCTATCCTCACTGTTTAATTTAGGGAATTGTAGCTGTTGAATGAGATAACAGTACACAAAATAAAATATAAGTCTGAATCAACATTGCTGAACCGAGCCCTTTGATTTAGGCAAATCATAACAACAAATCAGATATATTTGATAAATTTTATGTTTTCTGTGAAACATATTCTCAGGTTTCTGTTTTTTATTAATACTTATCTTACATTTGTGAACTGATTTGAATTGTTCTATTTTAAACTGAACTGCATCATCACTCGTATAGATGGTTTCTCCGATACATACATCACACACCCTCATGCATACGGCAAACAGCGAAAACTGAATCGAACATGTGACATATACATAGCCTGTAGAAGGATTATAAATATACGTGTAGGTAATTGTAGGGTTTAACGATACTGGTCCTTTTTAATGTAATATTCTAAAAATGTTATACCTCGCTGTGGGAATTCGCGAATAGGACATTGGTGACATTTAAGCGGCCGTTGGCTCCTTGATCAATGGTTTACGCAGTGTTATGCCTTTGCCACACGTGGGAAAATTAATTAGAAACTGGCCAAAGGTCTCTTGTCTACCCCAGGCACATCTGTTCCCTCCCACACCTATAAAATTGACCGCCATCCTATACCGTACTCAAGAATTTTATGCTTCGGTATAAGCCTACCAAATAAATAGGGAACAATTAGGCGTATGAACTTCGATTCTCCTCTTCGATACTCTGTCTTGACTGTTAATTACATGCATGGAATTTTACGAGGTGTTCGGATTTTGCTATGCAGAGTCTTGTTGACTATGAGAAAGAAAGTCTACAGGCATGGTGTGATATGAAATAAAGCGTATATACATGCATCCAGGTGTCGAAAAAGACTTTCATACATCAGTCTTCAACCTTGATGGACGTCTTAGGTCAATAGGCGCATATACTATACAATTTCCACACAACCCTTAGGACAAACCATGCACTAAATTAGCGAAGAAAGTATATAAAATATTAGAACGGAAAGAGAGGCAACTGTCAACAGTTCTCAGTGATGAAGGAAAGACGAAAGGAATGTTCCAGGTGAATGAACGGTATCAGCATCCGATTCGTGCACCAATCTATGGCCCATAAGTTGCCGTAAGTATACATGTATGTCAGTTGCTCTTTGATTGCCACAGTTCGTACATGTTTATCCAACTTGATGATATTGTTCGAGACGATGAATATATTACCACTAGTCCCAGGTTAAGCGAAATTAGACACAATTATGAGTGCCAGTGATTCTGGACAATCCGTCCATATTTGGCAATGATACCTAGAGTGAAGGTATTTGGTAAAATTTCCAACACAATATTTATTTATTTATTTACTTATTTATTTGATTGGTGTTTTACGCCATACTCAAAAATATTTCACTTATATGACGGCAGCGAGTATTATGGTGGGACGAAACCGGACAGAGCCTGCCTGATGTCCTGCATGGCATTCCAGTGAGGCAGCGCCATAAATATGTTGGCAGGGATTTTGACCTTGGAGTGAGGAATATTGATCATTACACTTAGCATAGCTTTCCGGAGATACGTCCGACCATGTTTTGGGCAATGCACGACGAAAAATTGAGAAAACTCTGGATTTTTGTTCATGCACCATAAATATTTTTGTCTCAGAATTAAAAGAGAAGTTAAGTACGGTGACGTAACCGTGCCTTCGGCCCTTGTGATTACCCTAGTATCATATGAGTACCGGTGTAAAAGAAACACAAATTAGAGAAATTTTAGTGTCGAGGGCGTATTTGTAAGATATCACACACACAGGACAATGTTATGGCAATAGTAGCGTACAAAATATCGTACAACAAGTCTGCAATCCCCAAAAAAAAAATGTACGCTTTGTAAAAGTGGACCCCCTGGTGTATATAATGGGGTGAACGCGACGATGGGTATTGAAAGAAGGGAGATAAGCCGAATGGAAAGAAACGGAGATATTAAGTATACATCTGTGGCAGTAGTGTTCGTATTATAGCGCAAGGACCTTTTGATTTCTGTGAATGCCTCAGTGAGCCCTGATATGATCGCGCCCAGAAAACATACCAGAGAAACACAGGATAAATGTTTCATATACATAACATACATTATACATTTACAGGAAAGCTCGTTAATCTGTGGTTCTGCACGGTTTGCATAAATATACAGGGCTTAAAGGGTTAACTGAAATATCCCTAAATAGGCTGCGCATGCATAAAGCCCGGTTATAGTTGTTGGAACAGAGTTTATGTGTAGTTTCCCGGAATTACCTATAGAATATGAAAGTTAACCACAAGCGTACCATTTGTTACATTTTTAAGAAACGTTTATTTGCGAAAGGCTGACGGGGAAATTACTATTGTCACCAGTAATAATTAATGCCCATTTAAATCATCATACGTTCAAAAAATTAACCTGTTAATTTTAACAGAAAGTCTGTTGTCTTAGTGATGCTAGAATGTGTTCTGCTATTGTAACAGACATATAGCATATATAGCATAACACACATATTTTATGAATTCGACATAAAGATTCTATTAGACTAACAAGATATTATGTTGAACATGACAGAATGTTATGTTATAGTAACAGAATACATTCTAGCGCCATTCAGACAACACACTTTTTGTAAAAATTGACAGACTAGTTTTTTGAATGTAGGCTTACTGCGAAAACATATACACCACCATTGCACACATATAGCTGCCTTGTCTGTATTCGGCTTTTTCATATTTTGTCACGTTTTAGCCGTAGTTCTAAAGTGTTATTCGTCTTCCTTGACTCAGGTTTTATTTATAGTGGTACTTATGATTCTACCTACAGAGAGAAAACTTCCTACTCTGCCGGTATATATACAGAGGTGATGTCTTGTATGACATCGCCACAGTAAATGACTCATAAATTATGCAATGCATCTTGTACAGATGTGACATGTATGTATTATATGTGTATATGATGTTTATGTTCACTGTGCACCAGTTATTAGTGAAATAAACCCAGGTCTGTAACACAGTACACAATCATATGATAATCACTCTATTTTGGCCAATATACAGATAGATCGCATCACCTATACACATAATGAAAAGATGATGACCCGAGAATCAAGTCGTACGTGTTGAGTTTATATACGTATTACTAAGTTAGACAAAATATTGTACCTACAATGAGAGTGTGGTTGTCAGTGTTTGGACACATATCCTACTTTCCTGCGTATCAATACAGATAACCTGAATGGTTTAAAATAAATAAAACTATAATGTTTACGTGTTGTAATGTTGATGCTGTAGCTATATACAGTAGGTTACACGTGTCAGGACAAACGTCGACTGTTACAAGGATGTCTTGTGGCATTCCCCGATACATCGTTTCCCATCGTGTACATAGACTCCTCTTTGCTGCTTCATATACATGTATAAGTCTTCAGTTCTTTATTTCATTTTAGTGACCAGGCTTATATATTAAAATGTGTTTTCGGCAAGAACAGGTCGTCAATTTTGTCATATGTTATGTAAATGTATTGACAGACTGTGACATGACTGGGCATACGATTGAAGTTTGAATTTTGTCAGGAATTAGTGCAAGACGAATTCGGTCATACTTTTACAACGGCACTTGTTGATGCCTGGCTTGATCAAAGAAACGTGACTCGTTCAACCGGTAATGTGCGGGGTGTCATATCTGGTGTCTTCGGCATGATACTTGGCGCGGCAAGGACTAGCCCTACTACAAGCAACTACGGTATATGTACACGGTATATGAGTGAGTGCTTTAACGTCGTACTCAACCATTTTTCAGACATATGACGACGAAGGAATCCTTAGCGTGTATGTAATGTGCCTCCTTGTTGCAGGACGGATTTTCACCGCTCTTTTTATCCAGTGCAGCTTCACCGAGGCGACTTACCGAAGGCCATTATACTGATACAGGTCAACCAGTCGTTGCAACCCCTTTGTGCTGAAGGCCAAGCGAGAAAGTTACTACTTCCTCCTGTAAAGTCTTAGGTGTGACTTGACCCAGGCAGTGGACGCTCTGCAATTGTGCTATCCCTGCCGGCATGACTCCTCCTAGTCATGTGACTGTATAACTGTTGGGTACAACGATCAACCCAAAAATTCATTCATTCATTTATTTAAGTACCTTGTATGGTATAAGCCAATGCAAAGAAAACCAGGTCGTGGGCGAGTGGTTGAAGCGCTTGCCTTTAAATCACTAGGACACGCAAGGAGGCGGTTCAATCCCGGCTTTGGACGAGAAATTATGCATTCGCTATTCATGGGAGCTTAACTGATGACGGCGCTCGTGAGACCGTTAGCTGAAGATCACCTGTCTTTAAAAAGATCATCATTAACTTACCAAAGGTCAGTGGGTTAAGTCGGCCAGAATTGGTGGTTCGAAATAGATATTCTATGAATTTAATGTAAATACAAGAAACCTGCTGAATTCAACGTGAAATTATATAAAGATCGACACTAAGTATAATTAATAATAATAAACAACATAACATATATTAGTCGATTTTGAACCGAGAACTTGTTTATTTCAAAATGAAAATCCACCGAGAAGTCGCAACATGCTTCGGGGAATTATATGTGAGTTTACACAGGGGTATGCATGTATATATGCCTGCTTTGTTGTTCAAAGTCAGTCTTTATGTTATATCCTCATAACAAGTCCTCTGGTGACATCCAAATAAAAGTTAATTACTCTGAAGTAGCCTTCGCCATCAAACACAAACAGTATCGTAATTAATTCCATTAACCGCACAAGGTCTTTCAGCAACCTGCGGATGGTCGTGGTTTCCACCGGCTCTGCCCGGTTTCCTCCCACCATAGTGCTGGCCGCCGTTGTATAATGAAATATTCTTGAGTACGGGCGTAAAACACAAAACAAATAAATAAATAAATAAATAAATTAACCGAACAAACACATTAAGAACTGATGCATGTATAAAGGCCGAGTTCTGCTGACGAAAGCGTCCATGGCCTACAGGCACCTCACGTTGTTGACAAGCTGGTCTGCTTCATCGAGGCTGTTGACCGACTCACATCGTTAAAAACTTAAGTGTGGAGAAAAACAAGTTGTTGCTGCGATGAATATGCGCCTGTAGGCCTCGTGACGCTGATGCATGTGCGTAGGAATCGCCGCGATCACTAAACGTTATACTAATGAGCTCATTCAGTCCGCCGGTCTTCTAGAAACTACCCTGTAAAAATAGTAGGCGCTTATTGCAACCCAAGTTTCTGACCTGCAGCTCTTTTATTCAGTCATTTCATAAGTATATGAAGTACCAACCTTCTAAGGCACGCCACACCCCATTCAGAGGTGCTATGTTTATTTTCCATAGATGATTTACTCTTTTTTGCCTTTGACATTACTCCTAATTGAGGCAGTGATGTATAAATACGTCAACCTCGATGTGACTCGATGTGACAGCTTCAAGGAGACACGAATTAAAAGTGAAAATAACATTAAACTTGGGGCAAAGCAAAAACAAAACATCAAGAATCCTGATTCCACAAACATGTGATGGACCAAATTTATGCCACAAGATATAACCATTTCACAAGGTTTTGTGTTAAAATTAAAGCCCAATTTATCCTTCAAATTAAAAATTAATTATTTATTTATTTGATTATAGTTTTGCGCCATACTCAAGAATATTTCACTGTTATGATGGAAGCTGGCATTATGGTGGGACGATACCGAGCAGATCCTGGGGGAACTCGCAACCATCCACAGGTTGCTACCAGACTTATGTATGGCTGGAGAGGAAGCAAGTATAAGATGGACTTGAACTCACGGCAACCGCATTGATTTATTTATTTATTTATTTGTTTATTTAATTGGTGTTTGTACTCAAGAATATTTTGCTTATACGACGGCGGACAGCATTATGGTGGGTGGAAACCGGGCAGAGCCCGGGGGCAACCCACGACCATCCACATGTTGCTGGAAGACCTTCCCACGTACGGCCGTCAACCACATTGATGAGAGGCTCCTGGGTCATTGCACCGCGTTGGCACGCTGACAACCAAATTTCCCGCAAAACTTAATTATGTGCACAGCTTATTCTTCAGGTTACATATTGATCATTACTCCATTATAATATGGATAAAAATATACAAATAGTGGTCTTAGAACAGTGTGTGTGAAAGAGAAACCCATAGAGTAAATTTGGAGGGTTGGAGGGTTGGTGGGGGGGGGGGAGTGTTTAAAGGGTACTCATACAATGCCATGGACTACTTCCAAAGCATGGAATACAACCCAGATATGTAGCCACCAATTGAAATGACTGTAACGAAGAGAAGAGTGTTGTAGAAAATCAACAATTCAAACATTCCAATCGTGGGCCTCCATGTCCTAGTGGTGAGCACGCTAACTCAGCACAAGGGCCCAGGAACCTCACAGAAATGTGATCCCAGTGAGTTCAAGTATTACAGCCAATGCTGGCTTCCCCTCCGTGCATGTATAGGAAGGTTTGTCAGCAACCTGTGGACATTCGTGGAGTTCCTCCCAACATAATGTTGCCGCTGTGGTGTAAGTGAAATATTCTTGAGTACAGCATAAAACTATGATCAAATAAGTAAATAATCATTCAACTCTATTGAAGGACAACAATTCTGGCACTAGTAGTCCTAGAATATATGACAAACTGAATTCAAAGACCAAAACTCCAGCTTGAGCTTGCTTTTTTATTCATAAGAATAAATAAAGAATAAATACATTTATTTTTTGAAGCGACATAGTAAAGACCAACAGTATCAAAAACCGGACTTTGAAGTGACCGAAAACATCTCCCTGAAGGCCATAGCTTGTTATGCACATGGATAAAAGGCAGAGAACTGTTTATCTGTGAGGCAAAGTCAGTTAAAGATTACGGTTCGGAAGAAAGTTACATAAAAATGGTAAGATGAACATAAATGGGGCAGGGATATATGTTCATATAAATAGGAGAAGCAAGCTGATGTAATATACATGTTTACAAACTACACATATCAACACTGCATTGATAAATATTATGAGGCATAGTTTTGTACATCTCTGACATAATGCTACATTACTGCTGTTCCATACAAGACAGATATATTGGGGGTTGTTTGAACTTTCACAACAAAAGCGGTGGCTATGGGCTCCTGGAGTTTGCACATTTAATAAATGACATGCCGAGATCCGATGGTACATTTGAGAACATTTCTGTACAAAATACAATCGGTCAATTGTGTAAATCCATTTGATAGAAATATTTTATTCTCATATCTTCACACAAAAAAATCTGGCATTTGTCATGAAAATCTCAACAATACACATCATTTGATAACTCATTTATCTGGAAAATACATGCTTAAATATCCTTTTTCATATCAACACAAATCAATATGTAACATAATAAAATGTAATAAAATCTTATTTACATAATATATAGGCTTTCATTTAATGGTCACAATTATAATAGCCTCAGCAACATTTTATAAAACAGTCTATTCACATCCTCTTTTAACAGTTCTCTTTCTAACGCTTTCATTACATATATTGTATAACAGTAACAGGTCTTCTATGAATTTGTCCAGAAACAGACAAAAAATGGCTTACTTGAGCAGTACATATATACTTCTTTGTGGGTTAGCATGACCCTGCCGCCAGCCATGTCCCTGCCAGTCTGCATGGTCAGAGCATGACTGCACAATGGTGAGGCTCCAGGCTGGGGGTGGGGGAACAGCTGAGCAATTGCCAACAATTACGTCAACTTTAATATACTGGATCTGTGTAATACTTTAAAACTTCAGAGAAAATTCAACCATGGGCAACTAATTTTTGGAAGCCTTACAGAAAGGTAAAACTACATTATAACGCATTATTTACCTTATAAACACCTTTTTATGCTTAAATAAAAAACAGAGGGAAAAAAAAGAAATGGACAGTAGATCAGTAAATCTTGCATTAACATTTTGGCTTTAACATTTATACAATTACTATCAAAAGTCACTGAAGTGGGTGAAGAATCACCTGTCAAAAGCAGCTTAGTAGCCACCCCTTTAGGGCCTCCCATTATTGAGACCTACAGGCTGCTGTGCACAGGTCTCCCAGTGACCTGCTTTGCCAGCATCAAGCTTTCAAGACAGACTACAGATGGGTCAAGTCCATAGCCAGCAAGTTGGCTGGCTTAGCCTCTGTTAACCACGCTTAAACACAGTCACCAACATAACACACACAACACTACAGCTACACAGTGGATTTACAGGTCACTGCCTAACAATATATATGACTCGGACGTGCAATTTCTGAGCAGATCTCTGTAAAAATTACAAAGGAGTAGGCTATAGTCTGTAAGAAATTCTATGCATGTAATATAAATATATGTAGTGGAAAAGGCAAATGTGTCTCAATATTAAACACAAGGCAATGTTTTTCTGTTCGGTAGAAATGTAGATCAAACTACATGAAAACAAGAGCCAAATCCAGAAATTCTCATCAACTTAAATTACCTGCTCTTCTGAAAACTCTGAATTAGCAATTAACACGCAGCAGCATTGCAATGCAAGAGTGCATGTCCACATGAATACACGAACAGCATTTCCATACAAAATTATGCTTGACGTAGTACCCTGAACCTAGCGTACAACACATATGTTGTATATCAGCTTGTACTGGGCTGTATATCTATTTTAGTCGACCAGCTGTCCAAAGACAATTTACCTTTCAGTCATTATAAATTCACTGATCACAATCAACATTAATTTACATATATTGACAGCATTTACATGCACTTCTCTCTGGAATAAATTATTACAATTTAATGGAGGTGTATTTTTACATATAGATATAGTAACAATGGTTAAAGATCAAAGCTTAATGACATGTAGTGGAAGCAACATATTCTCATATATTCTCATATGCACGGGAGAGAAATTTAATCTCAGCCAAACAATGGCACTACTTTTCATATTCGACAAGAGCTGTACTTTGGCTCTGGAAACTTTTAATTTTTGTTTTATCTCATTCCTCAGCTGAAGTTGTAATGCAACTACATGGTTGTACCCTTGTTAAAAGAGATGTATATTAATTTGAACTTGAACTGATGACATAAAATTTGAGGGTACAATTACAATTCTGACTTGATGACTGGTTCAAATTTTATTTTGTCAAAACCTTTTTTTATCGAGGTTCTAGAAGGTCTGGCATTCAGGCTTAGAATCTGAATTTATAGAGACTACAATTCTTGATTCATACAATCAAAACCAGTTCTACATATGCTATGTTTGCATTCCAAGGGCTGGGACCACAGCTAGAACAGTTTGTTGACAACACTGTACCTATCTCATATTCAGAATCTCTTGTTCACTGAAGTTTTGAGGTGTGGAAGCAAATAAAATGGCAAAAGTTTCCGCTGGAATAAAGATGATATTTTTATCCTGTTATAACAAGGAGTGGCCTTTGATGTTGGATTGTTGTTTCGTTAGATCAAGAAATTGAAAAGGAAACACTTCCATCTTCCACACTATAGTATTAAAACAGCAGCTAGCACACCATGTTTGTTGTAAATCTGTGCATCGTTGGAGGGTCTGCAATATAGGCACATCTATAATAGTCCTAAAGATCCCCCATGTTGTGCATTTGGGATAGCAATTTCTTAAATATCATAGAGCATGAAGTAGGGGCTGTGTCATACACCTTGTAATTCAGCCCTTCCTTTTTTCTTTTCATATGACATTGAATGAATGTCAATGGCCAAAAGTTCTGATGGAAAACCTGCGCGCAATGCTTTTACATGTCTTAATAACTGACCAAAAACACACTCAAAATACTGCCCACAAAATGCGGTACAATAGATGTACAAACATTATTGACATATATGACTTGAAAAATATCATCAAAATTCTCACATTAGAATCCTAAAGACTATTACTACAAAAAGTCGCCAGTGTATGTAATTTAACATATTTCTCTGTTGTCCTCTGTGGAAGTAACTTCTCACAGGACATTACTCAAATATCTGTCCCAATAGATGCCAACTGCATCTTTCCATACAGACATGAACAAATACAAATTCCTTCACAGGGATACCATGATAAAGACTTAGCAAATACATGCATGCATAAATAAAAAACCGTCATAAATGGCATATCATAGTGACTTCGTTAAAATCCCCCAATGAAACAAAATGTATCTAGATAAGACGAATACTGACAAATACACAGTTACAGTATAGGAGAGATACTAACCCTGAACAATATGGAGCGTAAAAAAGACATGGGGTAAATGGTGGTGTGACTGCAGATATATCCTGTTTTGAAAGACACGTACATGTACTTAACTTGTCAATCATACAGACTCTCAAAGGTAAGCATTACAGTATTTCCTGGTTTGTGAGAGATCCAGCTGATGACAAATGATGGGGGATTTAACACAACCAAGTAGTGTAGACGCACATGTATAATGAACGACAGAATAATGCATCAAATGCCATTAGAGCAACATCAAAAAGGACAGTTCTTTGTTTTCATCATAAAAAATGAACTTATACTGGTTCACCTTAAGCCTTAAAATAAAAAAAAAGACATTTCAATAATTTGCATAAATATATACCACTAGCTGGTAAACTACTGAGCAAGTACTGAGACTGAATAGAAGCAAATACCAGTAGTCTGCAACCCTAATAAGCAATATCTTGTACACTGTGAATGTACATAAACACAGTGAGAAATCAGCACTGTTAGTAAGTTTCATACTAGTAACCAGAAATCTTGGACACAGTATAAATAAGCCTGGGTTTTCCTGGTGAATGATGAAGGAAGTACATGGCAGGATTTCCTGTATCAGCTCACATCTGCCTTACAACTTCATAGCTATTTTATCTACAAATACATGAAAACCGAATGTATGTGTAATACTGTTTCATCCATGCATAACATTATGGGCTATCTGTTCGTAAGTAGATTACAGGCTATCTGCTGGATTGACTTCTCTTGTTATGGACATGGGAGCTTTGGGGATTTGGGTGCATTGAGCTTATAAATCCCTTTTTTTTTCAGCTCAGAACTAATTGTCCAAAATGTTTTTTTTCTAAATATTCCCACATATTATTAATTTCAAACAATCTTGAAACAAATTAAATCTCTACTGGATGGATTTAAACTAAAGGGGAGGCAGGAAACACACAGGCAGTGTATCAGTCAGAGTTTGTTGAAATCCCCAAGATGCTAAGCCCCCATGTCTTGTTGGATAATGACTTGTTTGTGAGATTTTGGACTCCTTGTGTGGGTGTTCGTACTAGTGGGGTGGGGGTGTGGACAGATCAGCAGCTGGGAAAAACAAGGTATGTAGGCCATGGGCAGATATGAATCCTGCTTCCCACCCACAGCCTTCAAACCATCCTGCCCACCAGTGCTAGGCCAAGCCATTACCATGGTAGAAATATTGATCTGAAAATCATTTTCACTGTGGGTTGTGCTCTTGCTATAGCTAGCAGTAATAACCCTAAACATGGGGGAAGAGGGTGTTCGCAGGAAGGGCAGGGATGTGGAGGACAGACTATAGGGAACTACACCTATCCAGTACATCATGCTAGGTGTGATTAAATCAAGACCTGCATCCTCTCACCTGCAGCCAAATTCTATGATTACAGGAATATTCTTATTTCTCTCAATGAGAAAAAAGGGGAATTTTTCAGAATACAACAAAAAGTGTAAATATGCTTTGGGAGCTACAATATAAATGTGGTGCTGGAAATAATCCACAAAATGATAGTCACCCTACTAATCTGTATATCTGGCTGTCACCAGTTTACAGCTTCTCTCACTTGAAGCGTTGTCAGGTAATGATGTTTATGTGTAGGTAAGCATGTACATGTAGTTCCATTTTGTGGCATAGGTGACGGCAACTAGCCTAGATGTACATACAGTGAACAGACAAGATCAGAAAGTTGGCATACTGAGTACCAGTATGGGAATTACCCTAATCTCTGCCCAGACTAGACTAGAACTGTTAACTCACTTAGTACACAGCCCGAGATACTGGACAACAAGACAAATTAAGTAGAACAAGATCTGTTCACTTCTAAGGCAGAGAGAAAGGAATGCACATCAGTGGTGATAAGAATGGCAAGGAACATAAATGAGTACTTTGTAGAAGTGCATGAGAAGTTATAAAAACATGGGACACTGAGGTATTGCTGTGGAGTTCAGGCAAGTTGGTGGACATGTGTATGTATGCAGATACATTTTAATGGTGGATAGGTTTGTTGCAGGAGGTCTCAACATACATGTGTACATGTATAAACTTCACACGTGCACAGGACATGTGTACATGACATGCAAATATGTGTACATGACCACTGAATAAGACATGTACATACAGTACCATACATTTCATTCAAACAAAAGAATTCGTTTACACACTTAGGAGGTGGTCCCTGGGCTGATGTAGTTGCTGTCTTATGAATTTCCATGTGTACATGTGATGAAGTTTCATGCAGCAAACATTTACATTAATCCTTATGCCATATAATATATATATATTTGTAAGAATGTAAACTATTCAATCATTCCTTGATTTGGTCTCCAAAACTGTTTCTTTCTCAGACTCTTAGTTTACATGTAAAATGCCAAACCAGTTAGTGTACAACATTGATGTTGACAGTGACAGAACATCTGAGTAGCAACGGCCTATCTTATATAAACAGGACACCACATATTGTAAAGCATCTCTGTAATTTTAAATCAACTCAGATTGCACATCTCATGAAAATAAGTACATAACACACACTTAGCATAAGATAAAAAAATTTGAAAACAAAAAAAAAAAATCCAAAAAAATTCGAAAAAAAAAAAAAAAACAAAGACAAAAAAAAATCAGATATTACATGATTTTAAATTTGAGTTTCAAAATGTTAGAAATCAAGTAACAAGTAGGTACAAAAGATACAAGTGCTGTGAAGAGTAAACAAAAACAAGATAAACTTATTTCACAAACATGAATGTGGTCATACAATTCAATGCTGCCAATTGTCTTTGCACATATTTTCGTGTTCATTAAGTTTGACTTCAGTCTGAAAAGTTCTGCTCTTTTTGAACAAACGAATAAATATGAATATATTATAAATAAATATGGTACAAAGCATTTCATGCTCCATACAATTTCACGGTCTTGCCAGTTAGCGAGTCTGTGCACCATACATTAATGAGATTTCCACTTGGCTGAGTGTCTTTAGCACCCTTATTTTGTCACTGGAAGGATGAAATGATCACATGATTATGGCTATGTTTTGAAGTAATCCACTTTCATACAAATGTGTACATGTTTGTAGAATTACATTCCCACTAGGATTTGCATAATATTGTCAAAATCTTCACATATGATGTCACTTTTACAACACTGAGTGTTTGATATAGTGGGATAGGAGTCTGGTAAACCACAGTTATGACTGGTGAAGGAATGAACAATCTCCTCAGCACTCAATGGAGGCAGCTTGGAACTTTGGGGGAAGGCAGACAAGATATCAAAGTCACCAAAAGCCATGTCAATTTCGCTACGTAGATCGTCGTGTTTGGGTGATAATGATGACATACTAGTGAAAGGCATTAGAGAATGAGCAGAGGTGATCAAATCACTGACAGTCTGACGGGCAAGGGAGTCTGTAAGCTCATTTAGTCCTACAGTCTGGACAGCCTCCAATGGCTGGTATGCACTGGCTGACCCTAGCGAGGTGTAAGTGGCTACTTCTACGATGGGTGAAGGCGAATCCTTCTCGTGAACCTTGCTATCCTCATCTCTGGAAGTTAAGTTCAAACAATGCGAACTGCGTTGATCTGGCAGACCAGAGGAGCCCACATCGGGAAGAATGTCTAGGGTCAAATCCTCAGTGTCCATCGCTGGAAGGGACAGTGTTGAGTCTGTAGGCATGATAGGCAGGCCTTCCCTTTGTAACTCTCGTTCTATAATTTTGAGTGTGTTGAAAATGAGTACAGAGCGCCTGAGGGAAGGTTCTACCCTGCGGACGGGACAAGTCTTTAACTTACACATGGATATGGTGAGGATAGAGTGGCGAGGATCCTGATACGCCTGGTCATCACTCTCCACATCGGACAGTTTCCGCTTGGCACTGCTCTTTGTGGCAGGACCCAACATGGCTGAAACACATATAATTAATTATAAGAAAATTTACATCAGGATATATTTATAGCGCAGAATCAAAGTTATCTTTCACCTCGTCATCTGCTTGCCACTGCCTCATGCAGGGAGATGAAGTGCCCAGATGTCTTGCATACAACACTATGATATAACACCTCTATTATAACAAAGTCTAGAAGCCCAAAATGATAGCCAGTTTCATTGATTGGTGATTTAAACCTCTTCACGCACTTTACAAATATAACTTTTTTTCTCCTATTTCTGCTTGGATGCATACTGGTATATGGAAGGCACACATAACTACAGAAAAATAGGTATGAAAGTATGCCTTCATTCTTTTGAAGTACCAATACAACGTTATTTACACAAATCCATATGCTCCAGACAATTCCATGAATGTCCCTGACTGGCATATTAATCAGACAAATGATATCCTTGCGCGAGTATGATGCCTAGATGTTCTGACGTCAAGCACTGACGTAAACAAAGCACACAGGCAACATAAATGAAGAGCTGCATCTGCCAGCCCTCAAAACCAATTCTTAAAAAATAAAATCAAAAAGTTGTCCAACAACATTTTCTTTTTGTTGTCCATGACATGCGCTTAGACTTTGCAAGCATCACAAAGGTAAGCATTCTTTGTAACAGAAATACAGGTCATTTTATCTTGCATGTTCACATGTCCAGATTTCATTTAAATACAGTACAGGCGCACATGATAAGTGTAATAACCTTCCTGTTTTGTATCAGTGCTTTCTCTTCATCATTAATTTTACTCTGACAAAGAGGGGGTCACATTACCTTGCACCGTGTCAGAACTGCATGTACAAACATGTAAGTTCACAAATGTAGTAAGAAATATAGTTTTTGCCTGAAGTAATCTGGTCCAAGCGCTATCTAGGTTCTTTTATTAGGAAGTCTGCCTTTGCTCATCAGTTGGGGATGTGCCAGTTACTTCTGACTCATTTAGTATATTGCTGACCAGGCCCAATAAATCTTTAAGTAAGAAAGTAAGTTAACTATATACATGGGGTAGTGGTAGCGCAGATTGTCTGAGGGACAGCCCAGTGTGAGTCAGCCTGAGGGGGTTACCTCTAGCAGTCCTCTACACTCATCTATACCTCTGCTCAACAGGTCCTCTATATACTAAATGACCTAGTTTACCAGACCTTCATGTACACACTTGCTCTCGCTATATATACACTGTATGTATTATATGTGTAGACCTGCATAAGCATATCTCTCCTGTGGATGTGACTTGTGCTGCGTGTACCTTAACTGCTGCGCACTGAGGTCAGGTCAAGTCAGACTTAAATACAAACTGACAGGGACAAACCCAGCCTGACAGCTGATTCAGAACAAGGCAAATGAAACAGCCAGAGATAGAGATATATGCTGACTGAATTTCAAACCCTGAGCCTTTCAGAAAATGTTAATCTTATAACACTAGAGTCATTAAAATTATTCTCTTTTATTATCAAAACTGAAGGCATGTCATTGTTTCTCAAATCTGACAATAAGAAAAACCTTACAGCAGTTGTTTTATCACATTAATTGTGATTTGAACTACGCATGTAATAAGAAGTAGCTGTTCCACAGCATCTTATTTCATGTATTCATGTTTACATCCCAAGACACAAAACTACTTATGAGCCAAACACAAAAAGACAAGTACGTACACAAAAATGCATGTTTGGGAGAGTGATTACAGTACAATTTCAAAGGTTGACTTTAGATTAATATCAACTTCTTGTTACATGCAAGATCTGTCACAAAACCATGGGTTAGAGTTAAAATTCCTCACAGGGTGAGACTTGGTGATTCACAGAAAGCTGAAGCTCCACATGCACAGTGAACCCACTCGTCTATCAATATGTATGTCCCCTAAACAAGGATGGGTGTGGACAATAAGGAGATGTATGTAATTAATCAAACCTGCTGTACCTTACAGCTTTGCTTTTACTAGATCTGTGTTACACCCATGCTGAGTTGGAATGATGTTATGTCCACCTTCTTAGTAAGTTTGCCTTTTATCTCTCTCTTTCTCAAAGTACATATGCATCATGGTGTTTACTTTCTGATTCAGAAAATGAAGTCTATATTTGATAAAGACAACATAAACTGGATGTCAACTGATAGTAACGTAATTTAGTTAGAGAAGGAAATCTGTTCAATCTATTTAACAAGTGTGTCCTGCTGCCATAATCTGTTCAATAATACACAGGTCTCAAAGGATCATTAATAAGCACACAAAGTGCTCTAAACTCCTCCTTCAAACTACTTAAAAGATGACCATGTATATGAAATCTGTGGTGCCCTGTTTGCCTGGACTGACCACTGGTACACATGCACAGTAATGAATTAACCAATAATATTTTGAACTACATTTACTTTACCTGAAAATGTTTCACAAAAACTCATGTGCACATTAACAGTCCATTGAACGTTAAGTACTGTCTTCAGTACATTTTGTGAGACTAGATCTTCAACTTCAACGATTAAAAATTTCATTCAGTAGAAAATAAAGGGCCTCCAGCAATGTATGCATATTTGGAATACACACTCAGATTCGCGACTGTAACTCAAACTGATTTATTAATTTGACGAGTGTTAAACACTGTACTAAAACATTTTCCATGGATATGACGGTGGCCAGGTTTATGGAGTGGAAGAAACCAAGAGTACCAGCTGCCACAGTAAACTACTGCCCCTGCATCATGTAACCGAGAGATCAGCGCAAAGAATGAATGCTGGATTCAAAATACGCACCCACTACTTCCAACCTGCTGCCCTATATAATGGTGCAAAAAGTAATCTGCTGATTCTGCTGATTACATTTCCTTGGTATATTAATTTATCAAAAGCTATGAGTGATCGATTTATTTATTGGATTGGTGTTTTACGCCGTACTCAAAAATCTTTCACTTATACGACAGCGGCCAGTATTATGGTGGGTGGAAAACGGGCAGAGCCCGGGGGAAACCCATGACCATATGCAGGTTGCTGCAAGACCTTCCCACGTACGGCCGGAGAGGAAGCCAGCATGAGCTGGACTTGAACTCACAGCGACTGCATTGGTGAGAGACTCCTGGGTCATTACGCTGCGCTAGTGCGCTAACCAACTGAGCCACGGAGGCCCCTATATGAGTGACGGACATTGGAATATTCCTTGTCTGCATTTTAAAGCAGTAGTTGTGTAGCTTCTCTGGATGTGTTCCTTGATTCTTAGTTCAGCCTATTAGTCTAAACCACTACTGCTGACCGCAGATCACCCATTCGCCGAACACTGGGAAAGTTGTTGAGCATCACAAGTCATTAGTTTTGAACAATATACTTCATCGACTTTTGGCTGATAATGATACTGTTCTGTGCTCAGACATGACAGAGAAAGTTAATGAATGAAGGCTTAAGACCCACTTCCCGGATCAGGGTCGACTCAGGACTCAGCTGTTCGAATCAGCGTAGAAGCCGGCAAACATGGCTTCCCACCCAATCAACATTTGCGCGTATTCGCTGATAATGCCGTCAAATCAACATTAAGCTACACCTTAAGTAGTTTGGTTCATTAAACATCCACATACTTCAACAACTGCTGTACACAATACCTGAGTTTTGGAAGGATTTTCAAAATAAATCTTCGATGAAGTCTAAAACACGCGTCGGTGTTGATAAACAAAATCCGATTTCCCATTCTTCCGCAACGAGAGCGGGGAAGTGAATAAAATTTGACCAGAAAGCTTACCGAAGGGTTTATCTTCCTCCTACTCGCCCACTTGTTACAATATATGATGAGAGTTCGTCGACTGAATGGAAAACATATGCAATGGTCGAACTCAACTCTTCTTTCCGGACAACTCTCATTGTACGTGTTGAGATCTTTGTGGATGTTCAAATCTGAAGACAAGTACTCAGCAGTCGACCAGACTTCGTCACGGCCGATGACTGACAGAGAAGCTCCGCCCACCACAAAAAAAAATCGCACTTTGTATTACATGATTAGTTGTAAATAATTTTGCAAAAATCAATTCTTTAATATCACACATAACATATTATGTTTTAATAATGTTACTACCACTCTTTATTTTATAAATTATTGACATCCATTCGTAAAGCGTCTTTGATTGAGTGCTGTATACCGGAAGTGAATTAAGGGGAATTCTCATTAAAAAAATGCCGCACCTTGGAAAACGTGGCTGATGTCAGCTGTGTACGCAAATCAGTGTTGATTTCATTTTCGTGAGGAAACATCATAACAGATACCCTTAGCCGATGAATGAAATTTAAGGGTAGGACTTTAACGAAATATGCCCATGTAACACGAGCACATGTCCACTAGGTCTATACTATTATACGCTCTAGCTTAGCTTAATGCGCTATTTTTTCGATCCCTCAGTTTCAGATTTTCATTTTGGAGTGTATAAGATCGAAAAATATATATTGGTACGTTTAATGTCGGACATGAGGCCGATGGTTAGTGGAATGATCTGCTCATATTTACCTACATGTTTATAGAGACTGTGTTGGCAATAAAATAATACACAGCTGTATAGCTTACATCTAGTTCCAACCCGGTACTGTATGTAGCCGAGCAGTGTAGTGGCTTAACTGATGGCGTTTAAATTGAGTTCTATATATACTGTATACCTAGCGTCTTACAAACTCTCAGAAGCAGTCAATGTTTATGCTAGGAGTAAAATGACGTTCTGTGTGTAAATAAAACTAAAGAGCCGTACAAGACAAAAACAACCATATATTTCCATTGAAAATCCACAAGACATTGCAAAACTCAAACCTGAAAAGATCAAATTGACTCGAATTTGATCTGTCACTCCCCAAAGGGTGAAGCCGCGTCTTTATTCCAATCTCCAGTATGTACGATAAATTCAGTGGCCAAATGGTCCACGCATCCACCTCGAAGTCAGAAGACCTGGGGTCAAACCTGTTTTAGGTAATACTAAAGACTTTAAAAATGGTGCTTGTTACTGCCTCGCTTTGCACTGAGAGGTTTGAGCAAGGAAGCAGACCTGGTTGGGTGTAAGTATTATGTGGTAGGATGTTGTGTGGTGTTTTGGGTGCGATACTTCAGTGGCAACAGCGTGTACTTTGGCAGCATGGACACAGTAAATTCGCACACATCTAATATCACCTTGCCTCATATTAATGAAAAATTGCTGAGCATGAAGTAAAAATCCAAGTATACATTCTGTAAAATGGATTGAAAGCTAGAGACCACGCGATCTCCTTAGTAACAAACTAAGGATTGTTATTGCAATTGTTATTGCATAGGAAAATGCCTATGTGTGAAGCATTGTCAACGGTCTTGTATCCATTGAATTTGTGTAATGTTCAGCTTTTCAGGTAGTCTGAGTATTATTGCAGAGCTTTTGTGATGTTCTTTTTTACAACTAGGCCTTACTGTTCGCTAGCGTGGAGGCGAAAAGTGACCTTGCTTCCAATGCGAGAATTTTGTTTTAGGCACGGAAGGGTGGTCAGGTGACCCTCAACTTCCAACCCCTTACAAAATGAAAAAAAAAACCAAGCAGAGGGCCTACATACATACAGTTCACACGACTGATTCCTGACAGACTGAAAGAATGACCCCCGCTGACGGATGGATGGACGGACATACAGACTCGTAGACTGGTATAAATGTATAGCCCTCCCTTCCCCCACTTCCTGAAGGGCTATCAAAAAAAGAAAAGAATCCCATCGTAAATTTCGATATATGTATAGAGAAATATTTGTAGCCAGCCGGCTTGTCTATCTTCATAAGCAGCGAATGTTCTGTAAGGTCTTCCAGCAACCTGCGGATGGTTGTGGGCTTCCCCCGGGCTCTGCCCAGTTTCCTCCCACCATAATACTGGCCACCGTCATATAAGTGAAATATTCTTGAGTATGATGTAAAACACCAATCAGATAAATAAATAATAAATGTTCTATTATATATTAAGCGAACAGGTTTCTTGCCTGTCAGAGAGAGACACACTGCATGGTATTGCACTGTGATACCCTATCATGCAGTACTTAGCTCAGCTAGCAGTCTGCAGTGTGGATGGGTGGTGATGTAAGTGTGTGTGTTATAAATGTACCTTACTTATTGATTATTTATTATTGAGCTAACATTTGACAGCTGTTTATATATTTAATGTGATAAGGTCATGAGGTCGTGCAGAATGCCAAATGTCTACGTTTACGGAATAACCCTGTAGTTATAGAGAATGGATGTAGATTTGATGTAGAATGGACGATCTCAATGTTTGGAGTAATAATGTGGTGACTGTATACGCAATTGAACTGCTTGATATAAATGGAATGGTCTTTAACCTGGTCGGCATATCGAACAGCACACAATATATATGTCATATATGTGCTACATGGTAACTGTTCTTAAATCAGCACAAACTGCATGGGTGCAAGGAACAGTTTCTCTGCAGGTGTGTATAATACTGTGGCACGTTATACCTAAGAACATTGGAAGAAACCAGGAAGTGCTTTCAGGAAGTAACTCATGGCAGCCCACAACTTTCCAGTGGAAATTCTCCTCTCTGCTAATCCAAGTTGACACCATTTCTCTTCCTTGATTTTGAACTTTGCATATTCCTTGTAAAGGTACACGATTGTATAATTTCAGAATATATACGTATTTGGCATGTTCTTTAAAGGTATGCTCACCTACATGGTATTTATTCTCCATCAGTGAACCATACATATATACTACATGTGTTTATAGCTCATATTGCTGTTGGTTTCACTATACATGTTATGAAAGTCATCTTGTCACCATGCAGCTACATACATGTGATACAATATCACATGCAGTATGTATACGTGTATTTTTGTATATGAAAGTAGATAAACTGAACACTTTCGGCTTCGATAATTACCATGTTAATTATATATATAATTGGGGGCCTCCGTTGCTCAGTTGGTTTGCTCACTAGCGCAGCGTAATGACCCAGGAGCCTCTCACCAATGCGGTCACTGTGAGTTCAAGTCCAGCTCATGCTGGCTTCCTCTCTGGCTGCGTGTGGGAAGGTCTGCCAGCAACCTGCGGATGGTCGTGGGTTTCCCCCGGTTTCCTCCCACCATAATGCTGGCCACCGTCGTATAAGTGAAATATTCTTGAGTACGGCATAAAACACCAATCAAATAAATATATATATATATATATATAATTAATATATGTCTACCTGTATATAGTTGTCGTCAATGGCTTAACTGCTTGATTCTTATACATTTTAACCAGAATTTAAATGTCTCCGCAGCTAAGGCTTATATACAGACATGTACCTTCATCTGTATACATTTCCAGTTAATGTCGTCATATCACTAAAAATATAGTAAAGTACGACCATTTAACCCCAAGCACTCACTCACTCAAATTAATGTTCATGTATAATATTAATTACTACTATAAAATAGTGTTTCTGTATAGAGGAATTTTGAGATGGAAGTTAATTGGAGAAAATCGTAGATATAATTTAAAGTCCAAATTGTCTCCAGGACAAGCTACCTGCAGTCCCATCTTAGTGACTGAAAACAAAACTAATTCCCAACATTATTAAATATATTTAGCACAACATAGTAAGGCGAGCAAGCCCTGGTTTCAGTACTAGGCCAGGACATATATACATGTATATACAGATACAGTAAAATATAGGTTACACTCCAGCACAAGTGGATCTATGCTTAGGTATGATTATAGACCATAAAGGTATATATATATATGTATCATGCATATTACACCAATGTACGCTTACACGATCAGTGTGTCTTTAGGTGCCTCAGCTATAGATCGAGTTCTAGGAAATGAAGACGAGTTCAGGGTTGCCTATACACGCATTCGTGACATACATGTATCCAGTACATGCATGTTATCTATAATCCTGTATATATATATATATATATATATATATATATATATATATATATATAAAACCATGTAGGCTTATATTGTACAAGCATGTCTATTTTATAAACATGCGCCAGCCTATTGTTCCTTTGGCGGGAAATGTATGTGTTGTTTTAGGGGACTTAAACTTGAACATCGAAATGTTAGATTCACCCTGTTTGTGCTTGTAGGGCTTTGTGGCAACTATCAGCAATCGACCAGGCAATATCACTTGTATGTCACTGTGTTGTGAAGGTTAGTAAATTGCCAAGCGTCGGTGGTTTACGCCAGGCACTCCACGGTTTCCTCCACCCATGAAACTGACACATTTTTTTTTTATTGGGCGGTATTGGCCTATATAAGGCCATTTCAGTCACAGAATGGCAGCCAGATCTACAGATGGATGAAACTGAGAAAGACACGGAAAAAACAACCGAATTAAGAAAAGTAGCTTACGTACATCTGACCAATTTCCAGGATTATAAGTATTATAACGGACAAAGCATTTTACACGAGCGATCTGTAGTGTAATGTATACTATTGTCAGCTTTATGCAAGAATCTCTATGTATTAGCATACATGTGCATACATGTGCGTGTATACATAATATTGGCATGCGTACATTTCCGAAGGCTATATACAAACAACATGTGCGTTCTTTGGGTAGTTTCCGGATTGGCATTAGGGTCCAGGCTCGGGCTAGACAAAGAAAGGTCGAGTTTTTCGATAAGGCTATGGTACCATTATCGACGCAGGAAGTGTTGGTACAGATTTCTGGACCCAGGAATGGCTGACGTAGTCAGCAGTGCGAGCTGCGGCCCATCAGTGGCTTGCTGCGGTGTTACCCTCGCAATCACGTGATGCCTGGATCATCACCGGGTACAGAAATGGTGAAATGCTGGAGACACATTCATAAACGTTGTTCTTGACTGATCTGAACTATCACAATAGGCCCTATATCCTGTGGGAAACCCAGTGGCCATGCATGTTGCAAATAATTAAAGTATATACAACACATTGACGATGTATGGCGTCTTATGTACTTCTGTAATGCCATGACATTATGTGTTACAAGCCTATATGCCTGTAAAAACGAATATGACGGTTGCGTACATACCATTCCGCATAATTAAGCATAACAGGGTATGGTGATGGCGTCCATGCCATTTCTATAATAGGGGCCTATAGGCCTACGCATACAATGATGGAGTTGGCATCCTTGCATGCACTTGTGCACCGGACGTGAATAAACTCATGGTGATGGCGGTGGCGTCCACATAGGCCTACCCGTGTGAACCGGGTATATAGCATACCGTGATGATGGCGGTGGCGTATCTTTGTGTACCAGATATATAAGCATTTATATCGTGATGGCGATGGGGTTCATGCACATGTAGGCTACTGGTGTATGTAAGCATATCATGTGATGGTCGTATTTGTCAAAGCCTCGTTTGTTTGCTTTGATCACAGCACCGATCATAACACCGGTCACGGCACCGATCATAACGGTCACACCACCGATCATAACACCGGTCACAGCACCGATCATAACACTGGTCACAGCAGCGATCATAACACCGGTCACAGCACCGATCATAACACCAGGCACAGCACCGATCATAACGAAATACGGCTTTGGGCAATGCACGCACGGCACTAATTCAAACAAAGTGAAACTCCACCAACATCACAAATCATATTTTATACCAATGAACAACCAAAGAAGGGTAACTGACATAAACCATGAACTCTGAACAATTGACTATTGTCAGAAACTTGTGTTCTGATGTGGTGATTGTTGTAGGCCTACTATGTAGGCCTAGAATAGGGTCAGATATTGGTTTGCACATTTTCTTGTACATTTAACTTCCTGGCTCTACTGCTCGGGGTATAAATTCGAAGTCTCTACGATATCTAAACGGCGAACTGCAGACGCAAAGCATAATTTTATTCTAAAACATATGCTGTCTTTAACACACTTCATATCTCTCTCTGTATATAGCCGATTTGGACTCCTTTACCTACCTTCTTCATGTAAAACAAAGAGCAACCTGCAATGCTGTATAATATTGTGTTGCCAAACCCATACCGGTAGGCCTGAGCATCATGCATGTTATTGTCATTTGTTATTGCATGTTTGACGCATATTTCTGCATTGGTCTTCGGTATACAGGCTTATTCAACACAGTAAAGACGGTAAGTGAATAACAGGAGTTGTATACTCCGGCATAAATGCGCGCAGGTGCCCTGGAAGGGTCCGTCAAGAATTAGGTAGGCCTATCCTAAATGACCTAAAAATTCGACCACAAAAAAGCATTTTTGGAGGCAAATAAACGTCATGAGATATTACTTCTGGTGCTCATATTTACATTTTCCCACTGAGATATCCTAGCTTCCACACAACTACCAAAGCGCCTGTCTAAAATCAATAGAACTCCTATTGATCTTGGAAAATGAGCAGATCAGTCATGGACAAAGTTTTTGGTCACTTAAGGTATGTGTGCGGGATAGGACCTTTGTCTGAGCTGACTTTGTCGATATGCCGGTTGATGTCAGCTTCGGGTCACGTCACGCTTGACTGAAACCATGTCAAAGAGTTACCCGGTCATATCTAGGGTCCGTTCCTTTCGCTCCCCGGGGTCGTTCCATTGGCCACTGGAGGAAACCAGTGGCGCCACTACTGCCACCGAGTCTGACTTCAGTGGTGTCGGTGGCGTGTATTGCAACGTCGTAACTCACGCAACTTGATGCGACTTACGGAACAGTGGGACATCATACTGTGTCCTCCGGTGGTTACCGAATCGGCCACCAGTGGAGGTCAAAACGCACCCTTGCTGAGGTTCTCGCAGCATCTTCCAATCGTTTGTCGTTGTTGCTCGAACTTTTCAGCTGTACGCCTACACTTGTCTAGTTTGTGTCGCTAATCTACAAGACTGAAATGTCATTATGTCAAACCATAAATAGTGAGTGAGTGCTTGGGGTTTAACGTGGTACTCAACAATTTTTCAGTCATATGACGACGGCAAACCATAAATAAATACTGATTTTAAATCCACATACATGTAGGCCTAGTAATGTGAGAACTGTCAGTATACGCACACGAGTGAGCCTTAGTTTGGCATATGATAATCTTTTGCTGATTTGATTAGAGCACACGAGGGCAAAATACAAAACTTCGTAATACTGTACACCCATAAATTACTTATTCATTCATTTGATTATTGTTCATCGTTAGGCATACTCCAGGATTTTTCACTTACACGATGTCGGTTAGTTTTATAGGTTTATACACCAATGTCCTTCAGCGAAATACTTGTGAACTTCGCAAGCCTACATTTACATGATCTTCAACTTTGAGTGCTCTGGCACATTACCGAAATAATAATGAGTGAAAGCTCTGTCCTCGCTCTAATCCATTTTTCACATAAAAAAACATTACATGGTTGTGTCAAGTTTTTGTGTTTTTGTCACATAAACAGTGACTACTGCTAATGTATTCATATAACTTAATGGCTCATCGAAACATCTGGTTGAAGGCACTAGACACAATGTTAATACACTCACAGAATACAGACACTTCTCAAGTTGTCCAGTACTTGGCCCACACACTTTTCTGACCAAGCCAAAGATTGCCATTTTCCTGTTTTAAAATTAACAATCAGTCAAGCCAACGTAATTTCTGCTCCATAATTAAATCAAGAGCCTTTCCAATATACACTTTAATAACCACGTAACATGAAAGAGTTTGAAGATCATAGAGTACATCATCCACTAGGGTTGAGAGCAATGTTGGTTGTGGAAGCTTCTTACAACCAGTAACAGCTAGACTTAAAATATGCAAATCCTTACACTATTATCGCACAGTGCTTATCAAATAGACTGAAGCGTTAGGCTCTATCTACGGTGCCCCATTACTCCAAAATCAACATGTTAACCAAGCTCTCATTAACACATATTTGTTATGCCATTTATAATTAATTGTTTTGACTGGGATATACAATCTGTAATTCTATATTTGAGGTTTTAACTCACCACAGCACACACAATATAATATCACAACACACACAAAAACTCTTTCTGCCGGACAGACAAAGCATCGTTGTGACCATGTCCATAACATGCAGCTGTGTGTAGGGCTAATTATGAACATTAGAAACATGACCAAGACCAGGGCTTAATGCTGTATAGGTACCAAGTTCATGTGGCCACCACATCCACTGCTTAACTCCTGTTTAGTCTACCCATCCAGTAAAGGTTTTAAGTCTCAGTTTCAGTGATGATTATTTCATTTACTCAATGCAAAATCAGCCTGGGTTGACCACATTGTTTTCAGGGTGGGTTGTGACACAAACCTGGGCTGACCACATTGTCTTCAAGTGACACCAACCTGGGCTGACCACATTGTCTTCAGGGAGGGTTGTAACACCAACCTGGGCTGACCACATTGTTTTCAGGGAGGGTTGTGACACCAACCTGGGCTGACCACATTGTCTTCAGGACGGGTTGTGACACCACCCTGGGCTAACCCCATTTTCTTCAGGGTTGGTTGTGACACCAACCTGGGCTAACCCCATTGTCTTCAGGGTGGGTTGTGACACCCACCTGGGCTGACCACATTGTTTTCAGGGTGGGTTGTGAAACCAACCTGGGCTGACCACATTGTTTTCAGGGTGGGTTGTGACACCAACTTGGGCTGACCACATTGTTTTCAGGGTGGGTTGTGACACCAACCTGGGCTGACCACATTGTCTTCAGGACAGGTTGTGACACCCATCCTGGGCTGGCCACATTGTCATCAGGACGGGTTGTGACACCATCCTGGGCTAACCACATAGTCTTCAGGACGGGTTGTGACGCCACCCTGGGCTAACCACATTGTCTTCAGGGTGGGTTGTGACACCAACCTGGGCTAACCACATTGTCTTCAGAACGGGTTGTGACACCAACCTGGGCTGACCACATTGTCTTCAAGTGACATCAACCTGGGCTGACCACATTGTCTTCAGGACGGGTTGTGACACCAACTTGGGCTGACCACATTGTGCTCAGGGTGGGTTGTGACACCAACCTGGGCTAACCACATTGTCTTCAGGTGACACCAACATGGGTTAACCACATTGTGTTCAGGGAGGGTTGAGACACCAACCTGGGATAACCACATTGTGCTCAGTGTGGGTTGTGACACCAACCTGGGCTGACCACATTGTCTTCAAGTGACACCAACCTGGGCTGATCATATTGTCTTCAGGACGGGTTGTGACACCAACTTGGGCTGACCACATTGTGCTCAGGGTGGGTTGTGACACCAACCTGGGCTAACCACATTGTCTTCAGGTGACACCAACATGGGTTAACCACATTGTGTTCAGGGAGGGTTGAGACACCAACTTTGGCTGACCACATTGTGCTCAGGGTGGGTTGTGACACCAACCTGGGCTGACCACATTGTCTTCAGGTGACACCAACATGGGCTAACCACTTTGTGTTCAGGGAGGGTTGACACCGACCTGGGCAGACCACATTGTCTTCAGGACGGGTTGTGACACCACCCTGGGCTGACCACATTGTCTTCAGGGAGGGTTGTGACACTAACCTGGGCTAACCACATTGTCTTCAGGGTGGGTTGTGACACTAACCTGGGCTGACCACATTGTCTTCAGGGAAGGTTGTGACAACCGACCTGGGCTTACCACATTGTCTTCAGGGTGGGTTGTGACACCAACTTGGCTGATCACATTGTGTTCAGGGTGGGTTATGACACTAACCTGGGCTAACCACATTGTCTTCAGCGTGGGTTGTGACACCAACCTGGGCTGACCACATTGTCTTCAGGGAGGGTTGTGACACCAACCTGGACTAACCACAGTCTTCGGGGAGGGTTGTGACACCAACCTGGGCTTACCACATTGTCTTCAGGGTGGGTTGTGACACCTGTTTTTTCAATCGCTCAATGTTGCCTCCATTCCTAACTTTGGTCATGTATTTGCTACTCCAATCGTCCCCTGAGCTTTCATTGGTGGCATTATGGGATTGATATCACTTGTGTTTTCTAAGGAAGTTAAGGTTGTCTTACAATTTGGGTGGGTATCATTAGAGATATGTGGGAAAGTTCTTCAGTCATTTGCCAGATGCTGGTGGTTTACTGCTGACACTTTGGTTTGATCCACCCATGAAATGACCACCATCATCTAAGTAAAATATTACTTACATGCCATGTATGCCATTATATACCAATCATGTCAAACAAAGTACATTACCTCTCCAGATATTATTTACTAAGCAGCCGCACAAAAATATTTTTTGGTATAATTGATTTTCATATTTCAAGGTTTTATCATATGATTTTCTGCCTCTACAAATGCATTAATACCTAATGCCATAAAGCTCTAGGCTTAGCTTACAAGATAGGACTTCACATGAATTACTTTTAACAATATGTTAAGCAAGCATATAATAGACATTTCACTTAAAAGCACACATATATGTGAAATGAAATCATTTGCTCATGGTCTAAAAAGGCCAGTTCTAGTGTTACAGAAATATGCAGCATCAAAAAAGGTTTAGGACATTTTGTTGCTTTTATTAAAAAGAAATGTCCAATGTCCTTTTAGATGTAATCCTTTAGCTTCACCCAAGTACCACAACAGTCACTCATTGGCCGAGACATTAATATATGCCTGTGATGTTGGTCAATTCATGAAAAATATTGTTTAAATGAGTGCTTTGATTTTATTTATATGATTGGTGTTTTACGCCGTACTCAAGAATATTTTACTTATACGATAGGGGCCAGCATTATGGTGGGAGGAAAGCAGGCACAGCCCGGGGGGAAACCCGTAACCGTCAGGTTGCTGGCAGACCTTCCCACGTATGGCCAGAGAATAAATGGTTTGAACATCAAAACTGGCTAACATGGTGTCAGCTGGTAGTGTCATATCTGGTGTCCTATGGAGTGAATGCAGTGAGACAACAGCAGAGTGTCATATCTGATGTCCTATGGAGTGAATGCAGTGAAACATCCACAGCATGTTATATCTGGTGTCCTATGGAGTGAATGCAGTGATACATCAGCAGAGTGTCATATCTGATGTCCTATGGAGTGAATGCAGTGAAACATCCACAGCATGTTATATCTGATGTCCTATGGAGTGAATACAGTGATACATCAGCAGACTGTCATATCTGGTCAGTGGTGTGCTATGGAGTGAATTCAACAGCGCAGCTTTTGGGATTGCTTACTGTTAAGAGACATGATTATGATGATAAAGTGGAAATAATACTGATGGCAATGTGACAGAACAGTTGCTAGGGTAATAATATAACAACTTTATGCATGATGAAATGAATACAAACACCTTTAATAGCACTCATAAAAGTTCAGGTATGCACTTTTCAGGTATTACACAGGTACAGAGATCATAACAAGTTTGTCGAAATGACTATAATTTGTAATTATTTTTATCATTTTTATAAAAAGGAACAGCTTTAGTGCAGATAAATACCATGCCATCTCAAGACGGCAAAAATCCAGTGAGCTTTTGCAACACTTTGTTCTGTTCGGAGAGTGACATGACTTCATACTGTGCTAGTTCCATGGAAAAGAAAGCCGTTCCTGATGTGATGGATCGTAACACTGTGGAATATCCCATCATCTCAGACAATGGAGTTATCGCTTTGACAACACGGACTTGCTCTCGAGCTTCAACACCTTGGATATGACTTCTTCTCTGAGCCAGGTCACTCATAACAAAATGTAAATAGTCTTCGTCTGTAGTGATCTACAAGTCATAATAACACAATACTTGGTACTTCAAAATAAATAAGAAAATACAAACAAAAAAAAGAACTTTGTATAACCATGTTCAAACAAAAATTCCCAGCTTTGGTTGGTTCAGTATGACTGTACGTACATCCTGTTTCCACCTTTCCATTTACACTTTCACACCTGTAGTCCAGATTGAACAGGAAAATCAGAGTGAAAGCAACATGCATGGATAGTGATTGTTGTTAACACCATCTTAAAGGATACTCACTTACACATTGGCAGTATTATGGGTGGAGAAAAGAAGAGGGTTTGGGGTGAATCTCAGACCTATGGCAGTTTGATGGGTGGAGGAAACAAGGGGGTTTGGGGTGAATCTCAGACCTATGGCAGTTTGATGGGTGGAGGAAAGAAGAGGGTTTGGGTGAATCTCAGACCTATGGCAGTTTGATGGGTGGAGGAAAGAAGAGGGTTTGGGTGAATCTCAGACCTGTGGCAGTTTGATGGGTGGAGGAAAGAAGGGGGTTTGGGGTGAATCTCAGGCCTATGGTAGTTTGATGGGTGCAGGAAAGAAGAGGGTTTGGGTGAATCCCTGACCTATGGCAGTTTGATGGGTGGAGAAAACAAGGGGGTTTGGGTGAATCTCAGACCTATGGCAGTTTGATGGGTGGAGGAAACAAGGGGGTTTGGGGTGAATCTCAGACCTATGGCAGTTTGATGGGTGAAGGAAAGAAGAGGGTTTGGGTGAATCTCAGACCTATGGCAGTATGATGCGTGGAGGAAAGAAGAGGGTGAATCTCAGACCTATGGCAGTTTGATGGGTGGAGGAAACAAGGAGGTTTGGGGTGAATCTCAGACCTATGGCAGTTTGATGGGTGGAGGAAAGAAGAGGGTTTGGGTGAATCCCAGACCTATGGCAGTATGATGGGTGGAGGAAACAAGGGGGTTTGGGGTGAATCTCAGACCTATGGCAGTTTGACGGGTGGAGGAAAGAAGAGGGTTTGGGTGAATCTCAGACCTATGGCAGTTTGATGGGTGGAGGAAAGAAGAGGGTTTGGGGTGAATCTCAGACCTATGGCAGTTTGATGGGTGGGGGAAAGAAGAGGGTTTGGGTGAATCCCAGACCTATGGCAGTTTGATGGGTGGAGGAAACAAGAGGGTTTGCGGTGAATCTCAGACCTATGGTCATATGATGGGTGGAGGAAACAGGAGGGTTTGGGTAAATCCCAGACCTATGGCTGTATGATGGATGGAGGAAACAACAGGGTTTGGGGTGAATCTCAGACCTATGGCCGTATGATGGGTGGAGAAAACAGGAAGGTTTGGGTGAATCTCAGACCTATGGCCGTACGATGGGTGGAGGAAAGAAGAGGGTTTGGGGTGATTCCCAGACCTATGGCAGAATGATGGATGGAGGAAAGAAGAGGATTTGGGGTGAATCTCAGACCTATGGCCGTATGAAGGGTGAAGGAAACAGGAGGGTTTGGGGTGAATACCAGGCCAATGGCCATATGACGGGTGGAGAAAACAAGAAGGTTTGGGGTGAATCCTAGACCTATGGCAGAATGATGGGTGGAGGAAAGAAAAGGATTTGGGGTGAATCTCAGACCTATGGCCGTATGAAGGGTGAAGGAAACAGGAGGGTTTGGGGTGAATACCAGACCTTTGGCCATATGATGGGTGGAGAAAACAGGAGGGTTTGGGTGAATCTCAGACCTATGGGCAGATGATGGATGGAGGAAACAAGAGGGTTTGGAGGTGAATCTCAGACCTATGGTCATATGATGGATGGAGGAAACAAGAGGGTTTGGGGTGAATCTCAGACCTATGGCCAGATGATGGATGGAGGAAACAAGAGGGTTTGGGGTGAATCTCAGACCTATGGCCAGATGATGGATGGAGGAAACAAGAGGGTTTGGGGTGAATCTCAGACGTATGGCCATATGATGGATGGAGGAAACAAGAGGGTTTGGGGTGAATCCCAGGCCTATGGTAGTTACTGACCAATTTTTTCAGGATTGACAAATGCTACATGAATGATCTTTAACATTGCTAAGACTGCACTTATCAGCAAGGCTGTGTATCATAGTATACAAGCATTGTTGATAGTGTTTGTAGCCACTGCAGAGGACAACTGCAAAAGAGTTACAACATCTACAATTGTGAATGGTACGAGCTGGAATTGTGGTTTGTTTACACAATGGAAACATGTGACAATATTATGCTCCCTAGCTATGCACACCTCATTAATGTTTAATGATGATACTAAATGGCCCTGGACAATGATTTAACCCAGATTCTGTGGACTCAGCTGATGCTTGTCACAATACTGTGAGAAGTATTGTATAACTATTATCACAAATTGAGCCGTTTCTGAATCAAGCACAAATTTAAACCATGTTTCATTACTTATTAAATTTACTTCTTTGACAAAAGATATATAACCCTTACCTACACCATGGGTAGCACAAACCAGGTAATGTAAGTATGAAAAATTGAAGTTTTGTCACTTAAATTTCTTTTTTTGAGTGACAAATTCAGCTCTATTCATCTACCTTATGGGGCCACTTATGGCGTTTTTTATGAAATCAAATTAATTTCTTATCAGAAACTGTCAAGTGTTGGTGTCAAAATTTTCATTCAAGGCATTTATGTGTTTCTGAAAGTTCAGCTGAAATAGAGCAGACATTAAAGCAGGTACCTCCAAATGCATCGTGGGTTCCAAAAGGACAGCAGCTGCACTGTGAACGGCTTTGTGGACAGCCTGAGAAGCACATGCTGATATCATAGCCATGGATGTGCCTGGCTGGATCTCCAAACTGTGGAGATATACACCGAGTCCACACACTGGGAAGCTTAAGATAGGTCCTATAAGAAACAAAGAATTCACCCTGAGATGGCAACAGTGAAATGACAGACTGATTGTCAATGGTGCTGTACAGTAAATACTTACCTCTAAAGAGGGCAATTCCCACAAACAACTAAAGCTACAGTATCATAATATTCAGGAAAGTACAGTTATGAGGTGTTTGTTCCACTTAAAGGGTTTCTGTGTTTATCCCTGGGAGGGAGTGGGGATACAAAATACGCCGATAGCACTGGGGCTATGTTTAGTTCTGATTCTAAACATTCTAGATATGCTTTAGGAAAATACAGCTGCCACACTTTCCTGAGGGAGAATTTATGGTGTCTGAAAAGAGTGACATCAAAACAAGTGGTAAAGGGTACATGGATGAATGTACAAATAAATGTACAATGCTATATCAAAATATGATAGGTTACAGATGTACAAAATTCATCTTCTTTTAAGCAATTACAGCCATCTTCATGAATTTTAGAAGCGATGGTTTCTTTTTCAACTACATGGTAAGGGTTGTATTAATTTATGATGGCTCTACGTCTTCCATGACATGTCCCACACAAAGTTTTGTCACTGTTCCTGTTTTATTTAATGGCCATCTATGACATAAAAACACTATTTTACTTCATATTAGATAGTGTTATTTGTTACTATTCATGCATTTATATGAACAGTTAGAACAAAACCTTAACTGAGGTGATTTGACAAGAGGCCTGTTATGCTTGTTATGTGTGATCATTTGCAGCTATCACACTGTTGTAGCTGCTCTAAATTTACTTTCTATGCTGTACGTCTTAACTACATAAATAGGAAGACCAGGAACAATGCTGAATGCACTGTGCCCAGTGCCTGTGTCTGTACCAATCAAACCCCTAACATAGTGGCAACTAACAAGAAGATACCCGGCCCAAAGCTGAGTGCAATGTGCCCAGTACCTGTGTCTGTGCCAATCAAACCCCTAACACAGTGGCAACTAACAGGAAGATACCCGGCCCAAAGCTGAATGCACTGTGCCCAGTGCCTGTGTCTGTACCAATCAAACCCCTAACACAGTGGCAACTAACAGGAAGATACCCGGCCCAAAGCTGAGTGCAACGTGCCCAGTACCTGAGTCTGTACCAATCAAATCCCTAACATAGTGGCAACTAACAGGAAGATACCCGGCCCAAAGCTGAATGCACTGTGCCCAGTGCCTGTGTCTGTACCAATCAAACCCCTAACATAGTGGCAACTAACAGGAAGATACCCGGCCCAAACCTGAGTGCAATGTGCCCAGTGCCTGTGTCTGTACCAATCAAACTCCTAACATGGGTGCAACTAACAGGAAGATACATGGCCCAAAGCTGAGTGATACCCGGCCCAAAGCTGAGTGCAATGTGCCCAATGTGTCTGTGCCAATCAAACCCCTAACACAGTGGCAACTAACAGGAAGATACCCGGCCCAAAGCTGAGTGCAACGTGCCCAGTACCTGAGTCTGTACCAATCAAATCCCTAACATAGTGGCAACTAACAGGAAGATACCCGGCCCAAAGCTGAATGCACTGTGCCCAGTGACTGTGTCTGTACCAATCAAACCCCTAACATAGTGGCAACTGACAGGAAGACACCCGGTCCAAAGCCAAACTGTGCCCACTACCTGTGTCTGTACCAATCAAACCCCTAACATGGTGGTGACTCTCAGTAGGACACTAATCATAAAGGCCAGTGCACTGTGTCTGTACCAATCAAACCCCTAACATGGTGGTGACTCTCAGTAGGACACTAATCATAAAGGCCAGTGCACTGTGTCTGTACCAATCAAACCCCCAACATGATGGTGACTCTCAGTGGGACACTAATCATAAAGGCCAGTGCACTGTGTCTACCAATCAAACCCCTAACATGGTGGTGACTCTCAGTAGGACACTAATCATAAAGGCCAGTGCACTGTGTCTGTACCAATCAAACCCCTAACATGATGGTGACTCTCAGTAGGACACTAATCATAAAGGCCAGTGCACTGTGTCTGTACCTATAAACTCCCTAACACAAAGCTGCAGCCAATCTGCTGACATGAAGTACAGTAACAAAGCTTTCTAGATACATGTGTATGGTAGTACCTTAATGTATCTGACTGCAGCCTGCTACCTGGGCATGTATGCATGTATTCGGACAAGATCTACATCAGGCAATTACTTGTAACAAAAACAATCTGTGCCCAGATGTTCCAGAGATCTTTACTGAACTGAAATCTTTTAAGGTAAACTGGGGGCTGAGGAAGGTAAAAACCTGGCTGACACATGCATATCATTCAGGTTCAGCTTGGGATAATTTCATTTACAGGGTCGAGTTAAATATAGATATATTTGCTTCTGCCTGGGGCAATATGGTGACACACACACACTATCCACCCATCTTCTGGGCTGTTAAAGACAAGGCGCGTGTGTCTTGCCAGGGTAAGCGCAGTACAGATGTCAAATCTGGAAGTTCCGCTACACTGACTCAGTCCTTAATTTCCATGCACCCCAAAACCACCCCACTGTGAGGGCTGTAGGCGCTGATCTACACAGGTAATGCCTCCCTAGGTTTGATTAGGATGTATTTATAGATCTGGTCAAAAAGAACACCTGTGAAAAAACAGACCAGAACAGGGTTTGCTGTACAAACATTTCTGTTCTACACAGGTAGATACTGGATGCTATCTGTTGAATGAGTCTGAATTACAAGGAGAGTTAAAGCTCCTCACTGATTTTATCACAAATTACCTGTAAAACATTCCAGAACATAGAATGTTCCCCCGAAAAGGAAAAAAACAAAACAAAACAAAACAGTTGTATAAGGACAGGACAATGGGAATAACAAAAAAAGTATTTTGAAAAAAGCACAATGAAGAAAAAAGTTTTAATTTGCAAGAATGATAAGGCATGCTCTTATAACCATGAACTGTGACTGTCACTCATTTTAGTCATTAGCATTAGGGCAAGGTGACATGACAGAGCATACGTCTATGAAATCTTGAAACAATGTAGTCCACACGTTTAGTTGATGTTCAAAGCTGTCCAAACTTATAAAGACAAATTTGCAGCAAATGCAGATGTGAAGCCTCACAACATCCTTATAAAAGTTTAAAATAGCTACTTTGAACAAAAGAAAATGTCAACAAAACTGAATGTATCAACAGCCCGATTTTCACCATATTTTCAGACTTCAGATGAAACTCCACATTACCCTGTTTGGGAAGCAGAAGGAATGAACCTACATGTTCATACATGTGAATGCTTCATACATGTGAACACCTCATACATATAAACACCTCATACATATAAACACTTCCTACACTTCTTATTTACAGATTGATGCACATCACATTATAAGTTACCTGTCAAAATAAAAAAAAAATTGTTGACAATTTACAAGGGGTGAATTGATTTAGCATTATTTGCCTGCTATTTTATATTTCCTTGTTTCAGCAGTAAAAGCTTTAACTACTGTCTTGGGCCTTCTATTCGAGACCTGACAAACAGGTGTAGAAATCCAGTCATCTGGAGTTGAGCAACAATGAAGCAAACAAATAAAAAAAATCCAGTTTCAGATACTGACTTCAAACTAGCTAGAAGGCGATCAGGGCTCAAGCAAGATAAGTGGTCTCCCTTACTGACCCTATAGTGTTACTCCAGTCACTCCAGTGCACTGTGGATATGAATATTGTCTCTCAGCTTTTTGCTAAAGTAGAAACATTTTGTCCTTAATGAATCTGTATTTCTGAATACATGCATATCAGTTACGAATCATCCAGGAGTGAATAATTTACAAGGAAAACACATTACAAGGAGGACATCTATTGCATGTTCTTTGAAAACATGTCTGGACAATTGCAATATAGGAATTCAGTACACTGATAAAGTTGTCTGCATTTTTGGATTGTTTAGTCCTAGCTTTGGTCAGGGATCTTTTGGGATTATCCTGTCTCATCTGTCCTAGGGTGTCAACAAATGTTTGTCCGCATGGATATTTTGGTGGTCTAATCTTGTATGAATATGATGAAGATCATGGGAGATCACTGAGCTTGCCAGGCAGATGGAAATTGGTGCTTCCCATGTGGGAATGTTCATTGGTTACTTGTCAAACAATAGTGGTTTATTCCATGCAATCCAGTTTATGAGTATGCATATAGGTTAACACCAATCAATTAAATCCATCTTGTGGACTAAGTCTAGAGTCACCTATAGCCATCAGTATCTTGCCAATGGTTGGTAGTTTGTTCCTGGCACTTTGTCATTTTTCACTTCCTATTCTTAAGTATGGAATTAAATGCTGACCAGTCACATTTTGGGACAGTGTCACATGATCTACTCCATCCAAACATTCCCATTCCCACCCGGAAGGCTGTCTCTGAAATTTGTGTGGCAGCTAACTTATACATGTAAGTGGTAAACAAAATCTGTATATGGTGTGACAGTCGATTTAAATTTGGCACACGGCACTTTTTAATTATGCAAAAGTTAACTTGGAAGTGACAGACAACACATGTTTTTTTTATGTGACAGATGACCTAGAAGTGGCACACATTTGACTTTAGTAGTATACAGTACATGTTTATCATGTGATGATGGACTTAGAAGTGACACGCAAACACATGCTAATCATGTGATGATGGACTTAGAAGTGACACGCAAACACATGTTTATGATGCGATGATGGACCTAGAAGTGACATGCAAACACATGTTTATGATGCGATGATGGACTTAAAAGTGACATGCAACCACATGTTTATGATGCGATGACGGACTTAGAAGTGACACGCAAACACATGTTTATGATGCGATGACGGACTTAGAAGTGACACGCAAACACATGTTTATGATGCGATGATGGACTTAGAAGTGACATGCAAACACATGTTTATGATGCGATGAGGGATTAGAAGTGACACGCAAACACTTGTTTATGATGCGATGACGGACTTAGAAGTGACACACAAACACATGTTTATGATGCGATGACGAACTTAGAAGTGACATACAAACACATGTTTATGATGCGATGATGGACTTAGAAGTGACACGCAAACACATGTTTATGATGCAATGATGGACTTAGAAGTAACACGCAAACACTTTTCATCATGTGATATGACACACAACATTTGTTCACTGTGTGAAGGCTGACTGTGACCCAGCGCACACAAGTAACATTTGATGTTGAAAACGAAATTTCTTCATCCAGCCAACAAAAAATTCTCAAACTTTATTCCAGTGAGGATAACTACAACAAGAATTTCTGGAGTCTGGAACACCTGATCGACAGATTCAGTTTGTTTAATTTTGGGCCAAGAAAAAAATCCGGACACAAATGAGCCGGGCACAAGATTTCTCTTGTCTATGAGCAGTCTGGATCATGTAAGTCTTCTACATGAACCAATCAACGTCTATGTCACCGGAGTACATACAAAATGGAATCTGTGATCATTTTTATGGTCACATGACCTTGAACGTATCATGTGAACTGTTTTCACCGCTGGAATCTTTAAAAATGGAAAACAAATGTTGCTCCTGTGTGGGTAACCCATGTGCCAGATCATTTGACACCAAGATCTGAAAATCTGATTTCCAACAACAAATGTTGTCCATGTGCGCTGGGTTTTAAAAGTGACACACAACATTTGTTTATCAAGTGACAGTCAGTGGAATTAATTGTGGCCTCGGTGGAATCGGTGTTTTAACAAAGTACACCTTCATCATCTTCATCCTGAACTCAATCTTTTACTTGTGTCAGGAACTACATGTAGATCATGTTTCAAACTTACCAGCACAGAGTCCCATTTTGATGCCGCTGTTAACAGCCTGTAAGTGATGATGTCGGATAGCCTCAAGGTTATTTTCTCGGCTGTGCCTCAGCTCTACGGCCTTGAAATCTTGACCAGTTTGATTAGGATGTACCGACAAGGTCATGGACACAAAATGGTGTCTGTCGCCCAGGGTCTTGTCCAGCCTCTCTGTCACTTCAGAACTTTCCGTGATCGTTTCCTTGTACGCTACCTGGAGCGGTCCCATTTCCACCTCAATACCGTATTCTTTGAGAATGCGTTCTTTTATTACCTCCATGTGGAGCTCTCCCATTCCAGCTAGGATTGTTTGTCCTGTATCTTTGTCTACACTTACATGTAAGCTGTTGTCCTCTCTCTGTAAATTCTCCAGAGCAATATCCAGGTCTTTCTGAAATGCCATGCTTGGAGGTTCTATGGAACAGAAAAATACGGGATCAGGAACAGTCAGCTGGGCAGAAAAAAAGTGATTATCTTCATGCTCTTCATCACCTTGGTCATCATGGCTGGAGCTTTCAGCAGATCTGCCAGGTAAATTGTCAATATTTTGCTTTCCATAACTCTCCACTGCTTTCTTGTAGGAAGTGTGACTGCTGGTCAAAAGGTCACCAGTGACAGTCTGAAAATGAGACCATAGGATAGGATATTCAGAAATAAAGTGTTAGTAAGAGAATTTGTATCTGAGCATTACACATTATTTTTATCATGCAAAGAATATCTTAGGACTGCATAATTGTTGAAAAGTACTTCAACCTTGAAAAAAGGTGTTAGAGTATTTCATTCATGCAAAAGAAAGGTAATTAAGAAACAGTTAAAGTGCACAGTCATTAATTCTCACATTTCAACTAAGAGTAGCTTTTCCACATAACAATGAACAATACACAGCGGGAAGCAGTCGTTCATGTAATGTTTGCTGGGAAGAGTCGAGTTCAAAGTCTACTTTCTAGAGTCTACAGATCTAAGTTTGGATGCAAGAGTTATTCCCCTTGAAATATATCTTTTCTAGGTAAAATAAATTTCGATCTGTTTAAAATAAGATTGTATGTTACTTGTTACACCATGTAACAATAATATAAATCACCTGCTCTCCCAGCCTGTTACGCAGGTATTGTTGATTGACTTCCACAGAAAACCTTGAGAAATCTCACTACCCACCAAACATTTTCCTTGAAATGTAAGTGGAGGGTGATACTACTACAGTGATGTCAATAGCATTTCTCTCACTAGTTTAATAGCAACCATTACAGAGCATGTTTTTGTTGATATTCATCTCATCATTATCATCATAACTGTTTATACAACTTAGGATTATTATTTTTTACTAATACTATTTTGATTCTCAAATTTATTGAAGCTAAAGAAAAAGTTTCACAATGTGAATGCCTACTTTCCAAGAAGAGGAAACAGTACACTTATCAGAAATCTTGGATTATTAAACAAATTGATGCACAAACCTGTTTTAATCCTGTAACACAGACAATGTTACCAGCATGAATATGATTAATGTCTTTATGCATATCAGCATACACCTGCAGGAGACGTGTCACTTTTTCTGAAGTCTTTCTCGTCACGTTGTAAATTGAGGAACCAGTCTTTAAACTTCCTGAGTAAAGCCTCAAAAATATCAGAGCACCTCTCTGTTTCTCATGAGTTATCTTAAAGGCAAGTGCGCAGAGGTCTTCTCCATATAACTCTGCAAATGGATAATGTCTATCAGACGGACATGGTAGATAGTGATTGACACCATCCAGTAAATGCTGGACACCTTTGTTTTTTAGCGAGCTGCCCAGAAGGACAGGGACACCCTTTCGGGCAAGTGTTACCCTTTTTAAGGCAGACAGAAGATCAGACACAGGGATATTCTCCACGGCCACGTCCTTGAGAACTAGGTCGGCTATGCCATCATCCATGTCAGCAAGCTGTCCAATCAGAGAAGTCCTTGCTTTTATACATTTTTCCCAAACTGATGAATCTGCTGATTGGACAATAGGAGATAGCTTGAACTCTGTTCCATCTCCCATATTTCCTTTGCTCCAAATGCAGGTTTCCATGGTAACTAAGTCTATAATACCTTGAAAATGTTTTTCCGAGCCCACAGGAAGTTGAAGCAGTAATGGTGTAACCTTGAGCTTCTCCATTATTGACATCAGACAAAGGTCAAGGCTTGCACCAGGCTTGTCCATTTTGTTGAGGTAAATTATTCTGGGTACATCATAGCGATCGGCCTGTCGCCATACAGTCAGGGTTTGAGCTTCAACACCTGTACCAGACAAGAAAATGGACATAATGGCTGAAAACCAGATGTCAGACAACACCATGCATTAACATTACTATTGATTCCATTGGTGGGAATTCCCTAGAGAAAAGCTGTGAATTTCCCAATGACAGCTGATGGGCCTATTTCATGAATCTTTGGATAGAGATTCCCACAAAGTCTTTGTTTCAGAAAATTCCCATGCAGTTTTCTGAAAATAACCTTTTATCAGTGGATATTAAATTTTTAACAGTGATTTTAAAGCAAATCTGAGGTAGATGAAAAATACTGACAAACCTGCTGATGCATCCAGTATGGTGACTGCTCCATCTATGGCCCGAAGTGATCGTTCTACCTCAAATGTGAAGTCTACATGGCCTGAAATAGCAATGCATAAAGACACTGTATATATAATGTCACCACTCATAAACTGCTTTATAGCATTTGCTTCAAACTGCCAAGCTCCGGTGGGGTCTCCGGGGTAAAAAGAAAAGGACCCCAGTTCTCTACCCAAGCTTGTTGTAAAAGGCGACTAACCTAGAGCTCTCCTCTATGAACCCAGTAAACCGAATATGTCTGCATCAAATTTGCTCCTAACATGTGTTGTGTGTCATGATTAAAATCATTGTTTGCCAGCAAAGCTGTAGATAGATATTTAAAATATATTAATAAACTTAGTGTATAAGAATATTATTAAATGATATTGAACCCATTGTATAACAACTATATTCAATTAATTTTAAATGATTTCTGCTGAACACAGTTGTCTTAAAATTTACGAAAACATCCGTCTATATTTGTTGGATTTTAAATGTTGTCAATGCTATGAAAGCCATTTACGATCTCATGTTTTGAACATGTTCTGGCCACAACACGGCTGCAATATTGCTGAAGCAACATTAAGCCATAGTCATTCATTCATTCAAACTGTCAAGCAGAAGATTCCACCTCTGTATGGCTGACCGCCTTGGAGAGAACTGTTATGAACTGTTTGTTTCAGCCAGGTAGAGATTCTTTTCTACAGCAGCGAAACTAAAATCTAATTCAGGTGAAGATCAAGAAAGTACCTGTTTTATTTTTCTTCTATTGGTTTATTTATGGTTTTAGAGGTGGAGGAAACCAAGTGCCAGGGGTAAAGTACCCACCTTTGTCAAGTTACTGATGAACTTTTCCACTTGTGAGGCACAACTCCTAAGTCAACTGATCTTCCACAAACTATGGGCTGCTCAAACAGCCACATATGCATCACTGATAACTTACTGTCACTAAAGCCCTACGAACACTGGGACAGTGGGAATGTACAAGTTCCTTGTTTATGGCCTGTCTCTTGATAAAGAGGACTGGCTGGTACAGTACCTGGCGTATCAATCAGGTTAATCTTATGGTGCTTCCAGGTGAAGGTGATGGCAGCTGAGGTAATAGTTATCCCTCTTGCTCTCTCTTGTTCCATGTAATCCATCACGGTATCCCCATCATCCACATCACCTGTTATAAATCAAACATCAGAACAGAACATGACAAGACTACAGAAGTAATGATAAAAAAAAACAACAGAATAATGAGTTTGCCACAAACAATCCCATCGGATTTGACTGCAAAAATTGATGAAAATATGTGTGAAACTCAGGTATTATATCTTATTTTCAGGCTGCTGCTTAGAAATCAGAAGTCAGATCAATATATAATTGAATTTCCAACACTGACTTGAATTCACAACTTTGATTTTTTAATTTTAGCCCAGTCAGTCTTTTAAAATAAGTATATAAGTATGTCACAGTCAGAAGCTGAATACCTTATATAGCGATGTATTCCCTGCTGCTGATGGTGTCTGCTTTTGAAACATTGACCAGACTAAAATTCAGATACTTGCATCATGTACACATATGGTATTATGTGGGTATGTGAACAGTTATTTACTGAATGTAAGGGTACTCTAACAAACATGCCACCCTCATCTGGCTTGGTAGCTCATGCAGTTGGCATAGAGGTGGGCTAAACACACTACTTAAGTTGTGAGTTCAAGTCTCCCTCGAGCCATAATATTCACTGGTTTCGCCCATTCCAGTGTCAGAAATTCAATATTTACGGATGTATTTCCTGGTGATCAGGGAAATCTGACCAACTGATCAACAAAGTACTTCATGAATAACCATTATGACCAAAATCTTTACTGATATCAGTTTAACTTCTACTGTAATCATGGCGTCGAAAGTTGTGATTTTAAGTTAACTGTTATGGAAACCAGAAATCTGACCGAACGAGTTCAAAGTTACAATACGGACCACCAATTATGTGTTACTTATACTGCCTTCACATCATACATCAGCTGACCGACAAACGGTCTTGCGTGGGTAATTTATGTCTCATCACCTAAATGCCTGGTAAAGCCCGAGTAGAATAACATCCTCTCTGTCGTTGTTGTTTTGCCGGCGTCTATGTGGGCCATAATGCCAATGTTTCTGATGAGTGATAGATCGTCTGATTTGTGCACGTGTTTCGGAAAGTTGTGATGGTCCCCTAGTGATTTATCTGGCAATTTCGTCTGAATCCAGCGCCGGCATGATGCATTCAGCTTTCTGTTGACGTGACCCCAAGGGAACAGTCCTTGATTCGACCTGACACAAATAAAACGACAAATTTCCATCCTCGATAAATGGGAATTGTCAAATTTACTGGGTCCTTCAATGCATTCTCCCGTCCACGCAACAGTACTCACGGCTTCACCCTCGTGTTTTGGCGAGTAAAGCGGAAACGGTCGTGCAGACGAAGGGCGACTACTCTTACGAGACAACTTGACTCTACGTTCGTCTGCATTCACTCGTTTCTTATCTCGCGCTTAAATAATCTTTGATTTAAGATTCTCGGTATATGTCCGGAGATTATGTGCGCGCTATGCATCCAGTACGAAAGGTCTGCGTTATCTTTTCAGTGACCTTGACATAAGTCTTCTGCATATTATACAAGTTCACATACAATCGCTTTATTTATACGTAGTGAGGCCTAAGTCTCTCATCTACATTCAGAGGCAAAATTGAAATCTGGCATAGAGCTTACCGACAGATCTGTCTGAAATTATTTGCAGAATATTTCTTGCAATGGACAAAACTTATAAAGGACACTTTAAGAAAATTGTTCATCTCTTACACAGTCCAACAGCGCATTTATTTATCTTTAGACAACAATTAGTCGCTGTAGAGTTTAAATATGAGGCCCCTTTCTAGTCTGTATGTGTTGCAGTTATGGGAAAGCATGTCGGATAATTTTTTTAGCATATAACCCTAGAGAAATACAGATTCAGGCTATATATACGGGCTACATTTTGCGTGAAGTGCATGCCAGTGTTATACGATATGTGACATCTGACTACGTCACCATACTGGAGGACTTCGAATACGAAGACCACATTACCTCAACTTTGAACCCTTGCATGTACATATTTGGAGAGAAGCCTCCCATCAAGTTTTATAATTTCCAGTGCGATATGACAAAGTGTGTTTTGTTCGTAATACTAGAAATTGTTGCGTTCCCATTAAATTACATACTACGATGCTTTAGACTCAAACGGTATACTTCGGGTCCACGAGTCTACTTCTGACAGGTATAATTCCAAGTCTGTGTATCCACAGAAATAAGAGTCTAGATATACATGTATTAACTGACGATTTAAAAAAAGCAAAAGTTATAAATCTTGATGGTTGATATTAATGGTCATCAGAGGGGTAATGCATGTTCACTGTAAAAGTCTACCGGTCAACTACCTTCTATTTTTGCGGAAGGCCTGTTGGTCGAGTGGTCTAGACCGTTGACATGTATTGCTGGCGATTTGGTGCCTGACTCTGAGGTCGCTGGTTCGAAACCCGTAATCCACTTTCCAAATAACATCTGTACCTATCTGATAAAAGAAAAGAACAAATGTGCATTTTTCCCAGTCTTACGGCCATGATTTTAGTTCCGGTACACGAGATCGCCTAAAATCGTCACCCAGACGGCCTCGGGTTTTAACATTGAAAATCATATTGCGTTTTGGCCATACGGTCAGATATACACCTTTTCCGGCTTACCATGCTTAATTTCAACGATTCGATGGCTTAATGGCTAGGCATCCGCCTCGAAGTCGGGAAACACGGGATCAAACCCAGGTCAGGTCATGCTAAAGACTTGGAATTGTACTTGCTGCTGCCTCGCTTGACGCCCCTTAGAACAAGGAAACATGACTGGTTGGCCCGGTGTCAGTATAATATGACTAGGGTGGGTGTCATGTATGGTGTCTTCAGCATGGCATTTCAACCCCAAGGCTACATATATACATACGCGATGGCTTTATATAACAGTTGAAGGCAGAGATTTTTTTCAGTCTACATGATGACTGTACGATCGGCAGTATTCGTAACTCTTCGTTCCCAGTAGGTTTACGCTCTGTCATAGTAAGATCTAGTAGTCATTAAATGTGTTAGGAGACAAGTGATAATGTTTAGTCTCCTTGCAACTCGACCTGAGAGAATGGCTTACCTGCAGATTTTCCTCTCACAAACGGCGGCGCTAGTGTGACATAGGACTTGCACGTCACAAGTCTTTTGTTGCGTGCTGCGGTTTCATCTGTAACGTATTTGGTCTACCCACTGTGACGTAGCGCTGTCGATGCTGCAGTGGAGTATGCCGGTATCCCATTCTGCCTGAATGGTGCAATCAATATGATGAATCTGTCTCTCCTGTCCTTTTGTATGTATGTATTCTTGGGATTAACAATTTTTCAGTCATATGACGACGAGGAGTCATTAGGTGTGTGTATAGTGTGTCTTCTTGTGGCGGGGGAGTCCATGCCGCCAAAGTGCTGCCACCACTGACGTATCATGCCGAAGACACCAGACACGACACCCCAGTCACATTATACTGAAACCAGGCCAACCAGTCATGTTTCACTGCTCTAACCTCAGTGCTGAGCGCCAGGCGAGGCAGCAGCGAGTACCATTTTTAAGTCTTTGGTATGACCCGACCCAGGTTTGATCCCGGGGTCTCCCGGCTTCGAGGCGGACGCTCCAACCATTAGGTCTCCGAAGCGGTTTCCTTTTGTACATAATGCTGTATGGTGATAACGCATTGGTATTGTACTCAACATTAAAAGTACTGCTTAGATGTTAGTGAGAGGTAATCATGACGGTGCAGTAGGTTGACAACTAGCACTGTTAGTTTAACGTGTTTGACCAAGTTTCCGATCTTTTTGGCTGTGCTCTTAAGTTAGGAGATGTGGAAGGTACCTGGAGAAGTGCATACTGCGATCTAATGTCAGGAGGTGTGGAAGGTACATGTACCCACTGATATGCATTCCGAGGTTTAATTTCAGGAGATGAGGAAGAAGTGCCCTGTGAGGTGCATAGGCCTACTGAGGCCGCCTGATTCCTCCTCGAGCGTCATGGATAAATTATTCTTACATACTATTCTTACATACGGCGTAAATAAATTTTGTTCTTCCTCACGACAGCTGTCTAAATGCTTGTATTCCGTTTTGATGGTAATTTTATACTTTGACCGTATAATTATATTCTTTCAAATTGCAAGTATATTGGGATGTTGTTTCAGTCGAAGCAGAAAAACAATGCTCCGGATTGTATAATTAGGATGTATTTTTATGTATCTGTAGATTTATTTCATTTCCTCGTAAAGTTCATTGTTTAAATAGGCCCTACAGTTACGGTAGTGCTTGTTAATTTCATCGCGTAACCATCAAACCAGCCGGCCAGTCAGTCATTATAGCAAATGTCTGGACGGGGTTTTATTCTTCGATGTTTGCCGCCGTTCCAGTGGTTGTGTGTGAACAAAGCTGCGACCCGTAGATTGTGTAACGCAGGGAGATGTTCTTCATATCAGTCGCACAGTGCGCCTGGCGTAACTTACATGACAACATACATGTAGGCCTATATACTGAAAAGATGCGTTGAAATGGTAAAATGGTGCTTGATGCAGAGTTACGCAAGATTTGTGGAATGGGCTACAGAAGATCTGACTGTTGGGGTATGTAAAGGCTCTGGTAGCGAGCCCGCCAGTTTAGTGCAGACAGCAAAGCTCATTCGTGATGCGAGAAGAGCTTGTGCTTTCTTGCCGACTGTCGCAAGAGATCCTGTTCTTGTAGTGTTATGTTGAATATGTCCCTCGTGGTTTGGATTCCGAGGCTTCGCAAAGAAAGGTATATTGAGGTATATGCATCAACCGAAGGTCTGGATAGGTGATGGGCCGCGAAAATTTTATCCCTACCCAGCATTCTCTTTAAGAATTGCATGCCCCGTAAACAGAATGTTGGGTGGGATAAAATTTTCGCGGCCGATCACCTGCCCGAAGATGACAAAAAAAAAAAATAATAATAAAATCTAAACATGGTAGATGTTGATTTGAGTTGTCCGATACGAAAATTAAACGGCTTTATTACTGTTGAAAGATGGTTTTACAATGCTGACTTTCACATATTATCTTTCGGGCGTTTTAGTGAATCGGTGGATAGCAAAAATAAGGTCGGGTTCGAGCCGTTTTTGTTTTTGTTTTTTTTTTTTAAATTGTCCGAAGCTGAGCTTTACGGTAGGGACGCCCAGCTTAGCTTTGAGCTGGCCATTGTGAGATGGAGTACAGGCCTATACAGGTCAGCAATTCAGCGTATAAATCTACATACCCCTGCATGATTCATCTCCAGTGTTTTCTACATGTAGCCCTATAGGTCTAGGCCTTTAAATGTAAGTATTAATGGGGGCCTACAATATACAAATGGGGCTATCGATCGTCGGGTCACAGTTCATCTAACAACTCTCTGTCCCCATGAAGGTTTTTAACAGTCCCCTTGATTTTCGTCTTCGATCTACCATTGTATGTCGACATGATTCGAGGTTTTGTGGTGCTACATGTGTAAAAACACGTGTTAGCAAAAAAAAAAACAAACTTTGTTATCGGTAGGCATATATAGTACTACACGCAAACAGGATTTAGACAGCTCTCCATGCGCATGTCCATCTAGCTGTGAACAGTGACAGAGGCACAGGCCGAGGCGCGACAAAATAGTTTCAGTTCTAGGGTCTATATGTTTCCACTTTACACTCCAGATCAGGAGAAATTCACTGCACTCTTAGGGTCAGAAACACGGGAATTCCTGTTTGACGTCACGGAGGCACGACACCGCGATTGGCTAAAAGTCACAGCTTGATTTGGGTCACGTTGCGATGTCCTAATACTGAGAAACCGCAAAGGTGCATGGTGGTGAGTAAAGGAAGTGACACGAATCTCACAGCCAGATGTGTTGAAGCAAATATCAGGGTTGTTGGAACAAAGCTGTATATTGTTGATGTACAGTGATGTAATCGTTTGTGGTCCGCTCCAGAGATCATGGTTTGTAGTTACACCGGCTTTACGTGGAGAATGACCGGGTGCTATCGGTTGTCAACACCAAATCACTGAAGTTTTGGCTATATTGTGACATTAGAAGCGTGAATGGTGAGTTTGTATTTACAGTGTTTTCAGAAAGGAAAGCAATTCTAGTGACTTTTTTCAGAAATTCATCATTGAAAACGATGCCCGCTATATTGTCCCGTACGATTGACTCCGCAACGTAGCCTATTTTCAGGTGTAGACAGACCGGGCTACTACCACTCGGCATGCATATAGCTGCACGGTGATTGAAACAATGTTAATTTATTTTTATTTTTATTGGGTGATAGTCGACAGTGTATATAAATGTTGATCAGCTTAGTAGTAAACTTTGTGTATCCGCATGGATATTGTAAACGTCTATACTGGCTTAATAGGGGCCTACTGTACATCTTTGTGCATACGTGTGCACGCATGTATGTTACAAACGTTCTGCTACTGTTGTTTCAGCGCATTTAATCCACGCAGGCGTCTGCAAATGTACATTGCTAGTTCTGCACCACTTAAGTCGCACTGGTTGCAAACTGCGACATTTAGCCCACAGACACTAACATTAAAAGTATTTCAAAGTACCACACAAAGAGAAGACAGATCTGAATATCTGGGTATATCTGAAATTTAGTATACCAAAGAAGAACTCCGGAATACATACCAAAACAGTGATATTGATGGCGTATTATTTCAGCCTTGGTTTCAGAAATTAAGTTTATCTGATATTTTATGTAGATTTTTAGTCATTTAATTTCCGAAACTGAAACAACTATTTCTAGTAATTAACAGCACGAGTGATAGGCCTGCTTACGATACACCAGTTTCACTGGTCTCCAGATACATTTTAGTTTCAGTGCCGGAAATGATTTGCTTTGGTGTATTCCCTGACGACCATTGCAATTGCTTTTACTTATTTTATGTGTATCTACTTAATGTGCATCACGATACGTATGCCTTATACTTACTTTTATGAGTTTCAACTCTTACCTACCTCTGTAAGGAAAAAAATTGTGGTTGTTGTCTTACGTTATCTTATGGTGTTTTACGCCGTACTCAAGAATATTTCACTTATACGACGGCCGCCAGCATTATGGTGGGAGGAAACCGGGCAGAGCCCGGCGGAAACCCACGACCATCCGCAGGCTGCTGGAAGACCTTCCCACGTACGGCCGGAGAGGAAGCCAGCATGACCTGGACTTGAACTCACAGCGACCGCATTGGTGAGAGGCTCCTGGGTCATTACGCTGCGCTAGCGCGCTAACCGACTGAGCCACGGAGGCCCCTTTATGTTATCTTATAGACCAGTATGTAGACTACAGAGATATGTGTACCGCAGATAGATACCGTACTTATTGTGCTAATGATCGCTCACCTTGCCTACGTATGTTGAATCTGCATAGTTGTACAATATGAATACAATACATAGGTATGTGTAGACTGTTGACAAGTGTCAGTGTTGTATTTAGGCCAATGCTATATCGCCCCGCTGTACATGCATGTAGGCTAAAGGCTTAATGCGTGCATGCCACAATGTACTGAAAGCTGCATGTAAAACTTCACAAAGCCGGCAGTCATTGATGCCATTTCAATGAAACGTGGAATGGAATTTTAAATGTTTCTTACTTAATTGTGAATGTCCTCACATACCTGATGTGTACTTTTTGTCATGTGTATGTATATACCGGCAAAGGTAAACGAATTAAAGTCAATACACGTTGAAAGGTGTAAAAAGTTATACAGTGTATTACATCTCTGAAAGCTATTAGAAGCCGGCCCCCTGAGTAAACTGACAAACTGACAAAGAGTTTTACAGCTCCGTCCATCATGCATACCTGTCTTACCTGACGTGTCATTAAATGGTAAGATCGCGGATGCATTCGAAGACACGACCCCACTTTTAGGACGTATATGACGGTATCGGGTATAACACTATACTGCTCCACCATGTATATTAAGCATATAAGGCTGTAAGCCTATATGTATACATACCAGTACAGGAAGAACCTTTATTTATGGACAAAATGACCAGTATGTATAATCCACATGAACACTTTTTACAACTATAGGCCTATACACTTAAACCAAAGTTTTCACTGGCTGTAAACGTACCGAAGATCAGCCCCTTCATATTCTTCTTAAGTCTTTCTTCCGTGTGTGCAATGAAAGAACGCTTTGAAATTGAGTTACGGGTACAGAGTATAGGTCATCCTTGTATATAACTGTCAAGAGATTTACATGGTCTCAAGAAAGTTATTTTACAGTCGCATACATGTATGTATATTCTAGTATAGGATAGGGTCATGTGCACGCAGGGTCCTCATGCATTGGTTGAGCCATGTGTAGAGGGCAACTAATTTGATCATTAGGCGTTGAACAAAGAGATCGCGTGTTCGAATCCAGCTCTTACTCTGGGCGATGGCTTCTCATCTCCCCCGTAAAACATCTATTAGATAAATACATTAACAAAGGTAAAACAGGGACCAAGATCACAGGTAAACACAGTCTTCACCAGCAGCAACCACAAAACCTGGGCAACATGAAGAGTACAACTTTTGCCCCTTTCAAGCAGCTGTATATGGTTATTTATACACTAACTGTGGAACGTGGGATACCGTTGGACCGGCTTCATACCATCATTATACTATATTGTTTCCAAAGGATATTGTTACATATCCTTCACAAGAGGTACCTTTAAACAACATACTTACATATCATCATGCTACCAACTAGTTAATAACGGTGCAGTTGGTATCAATAAACTGTTAACTGACACAGTTGAACTTCCAACCCTGCTGTAATCGGTAAGGTACACACACTACTGATAAACCTATTTCTGTGTAACTTTACTATCTGCACACTTTCCGTCCGATTCTGGTCTTTCCTATAATACACAGTATCTGTTTGGTGATGATCTCAGATAGTATACGTGTATGTACACGTATTGATGTAATTTATGATGAGATAACGGACTGGGTCGGCAAATGGTATGTCGGGCGAAACGTTCCACAATCAGTCTGACCCTTGTAGTTAAACAGATAAAGCATATAACGGTACATGTGCATGAGAAAATCCAAATGTTCGTATTAACCAGCACTTGTATGAGGTCGTTATGATTGTTGGGCTAAACGTGACCAATGTGTATACGCATGGAAAGTTTTGGCCCAATCACCTACTGAAATTCAGTCGACACGTTCCAAATGCTAATTACATCACAGATCCTTTTGGTTGTACACCAAAGTCAATACAATGTGGCTCAAATGGGAAATATAATGTTGTAAGTTATTTTCAGTCAGTCATTTAATCAGTCAAACGACTGATCGAATCATGAATTACAACTCAATGAAGCCATCCACCAAACTGTAGAAATTGCCTGTCATCGATCAAGTCCCTCGCTGGCTCACTCGTGTACTGGGTCCTTTGCTAAACAGCAGTCGTTGACCCACGAGGTTGCGTGCTCACTGTGGATAGGATGTGGCGGTAGCGTCAGACTCCTGGGCCCAGTTGTTCGAAAATGTATTAAGACTTAAGCCAGGTATTAACTTTAGTCCAGACTAAAGTGTCATTCACTTTGTATTATGTTTAGACTGATATTAAGATTTAAGCTTGGCTTAACTTTAAAACACTTTGGAACAATTGACCCCTGGATCACGACGCGATCTTAGACTTACGTGAAAATTTGAATTATTAAACTTTGTATGTTCATTCCCGTTATTTTAGCTGAAAATTGTGCCATGCACCCCTTATATTAGCGGATACGAAGTGGTTTTGATAACGATACAAAATCTGGAGCCTGCATCGACATGTCGCTCATTACACTTCAGGAACAGCTCATCCACGGTATCAGTGTAGATACTTGTGTCCGGGATGTAATTCCAACTTCTGTATACCATTCCAGGAAATTGATGATTACATATCGTACGAACTTCTATTACGATGAGTCGAGTGGTTCACAGATGAGAACCACTCGACTATCGTAATAGAACAGGCGTCCATAGCTTTTCTAAGAAAGCTCTAATGTCTGATGTGCTTTTGGGTTGTATATAAGGTACTGGTGAACTGTTTGTCTGATCGCAGCCCGACGCGAGCTCTACATGCTGATATTTATCGATAGTATAATCTTGTCTTTATAAACTGACGTACACAGTACGTGTATAGTGTATACATGATGAGAGTCGAAGTGGAATGAACTCAGCTTTTGTTATTTTACCTGGCGCACAACGGTTTTCTGCCAATAAACCATAGAACCTCCGCTGTAAATGTGGATGATACGTCAAGCAAGAAGCTAATAAATAACCAGTAAGTATTGTGAATAAGTAACATATGCCTGTGTATTATGGATATGATGGGTTTCTGGTCCATTGGTATAGAATAGATTGATCAGGTATTAGAATTTAGGAAAACATTACCTTCATTAGTCTGAAACTGCAGAAGTTTAAGCTAGACAACCGTGCTGAACTGCCTGGATCGACTACTCAATGGGTTTTACTTACACATATATCTGGTGTTTGAATATCGTATAATGAATGACATGTAACTAACCATTGTGCGTGTAGATTTTTAAAGAGAGAAAACAATAACTACAAGTAGAGAACAAACAAGTAATCAGACCTATAATAGTAAACGGCAATATGACTGAAATCGACAGTGAACCTAAAAATCAACTCGAAGCGAATACTACGCTGTTTGTGTTTTTTTTCTTGTCCATGTTAAGTGCTAAAGAACAGTTATCACGCATAGTTTGTCCTGTATTAACCGACTGACGACCATTATGCCCAATGAATGTTAAATATAGTTTTACTTACGTAGTTTACCTTGACATCCCAATTGCTGAGGCTACGTGTGACAGCCATCTTTGTGATCTCAAATATCATTCATTTTGTACATTCATGTACATTAAACTGACACCAAAATTGTCCAGTATATATATAGATACAAAAGTTTGATTCAAGTATGGGCTATTACGTGTAAAGTACCATAATCATTTGTCATATAATGAAATTCCACGTATAATTTCTCTGGTCGAAAGACCTGGTTCAGGAAACACATAACGATTAACACCTTACAAATAGAATTAGGACTAACCTAGTGACCTGTTAATCCAACGTGCAAAATTGCAAATTTTTCAACTTTCGTTCCATTAATTGGCAGATCATTTTTGTTAAGAGTTCACTATTTTCCATGTCCATGTTTTACCTACAGGTATTATATATAATTATATTATTGTATTTCACATATACACTGTCATAGAATGTACATGATTTTACCTATTATAGAGGATCATTTCTGCTTTTTGTTTACTGAGGCCAGTTTCACACATTACGATATCGCACATACCGGACAATGGTACGGTAAATAGTGACGCACAAAGTATCATACGACAAATGTATGATAAAAAATGTCGTACGCCGCTTTGTGGAAATGGCCTCAGATGTTCTCGCCACAATATTGCTGCAGTATTGGGGAATTGGCGTTATAAGCCATGGCCATTCATTCATTCCAATACAGAGACATTTAATGTTACTAATATTAGATATCTGGATTGTGCCTGAGGACCCGATGGAACATACTGTCATGTTTAACACTTACCAACAATGAGAGTAATTGCATACAGATTCCCAACATTTTCATGAAGATTCCTAGTAGGTTTTTTGCATAATCGAGCGTAAATAGCCCGTAATTGTTTATTAGACTTGGTCATATGTTATAGTATGAGGGTAGTACAAATATTTTTTATAATATGTAATCGCGATAAACCGGAAGTGTGTATGTGAGCTAGGCCATGTTTTATCAACATCATGTATTCATGTGCAGGTGCAAACAGTAATGGCCTGTTTGTTGAAATGACAACACTGGCATGGGCTATATCCGAGTAAAGACCCTTTTGGCAATTTGTCAACTGCGAAACAGTGTTGCCACGTGACGGGAAATCTTTTCTAGGAATCCTTCAGACCTGTTTAAATAAACGCCACAGTATTTTGTATGGGTTCCAGCTCTAATTCAGTCAAAGCTGTTGAATCAGACTCCAAAAATAAAACGTTTGTCGCTTTTTCGGGTACGATAGGTTCAGCCTGGGTGATCTTAAACAGCAGCTGTGCTTGGAATTCCATTGTTGTCATTATAGCACCGGGCATTTGGCCATTGTGGAGCTGTGCGCGAAGGTGAAATCAAAGCAAATACCTCTTTTATTCCATTTGTATGGAGTAAGACCCATGTGGTGATTCTGTAAAAGGCGAGCAACTCTGTGAGTGCAATATGCAAAAGTCAGTGTTGACTTGATATTATTACGGGTCTTCTGACTTCGAGGATGATAAAATGATGTTGTCTGTTATTACACATTTGCTTGCTCTGGCCTGGATATACCCTTATTTGAATGACCACATGTCCATACATTTGAAGTCGTACATTTTCTTGGCGTTTTGTCCCTGACATGGCTGATTATGAGAATGGCGTGTAGATTACCTCCGACAGGCTACCGCACATAATAATGTTCTTATTCAGGTCTGGTTTAATTTCTGATTGTTAATCTCGGAATGTCCATGCAGTGGCAGACAAATGACACAGGGAGTTTTTTGCATTGACTCTGGCCATGTCTTAATAACGGTCTAACTGGTGTAGGCCTACATACAAGAGGCCACGCACGAGATCACCACGTTTTCTCTGCTGGTCAGATGGCATGTATTGTTCTTTTTAGTATAATCTCGTGTATTTCGTTTGCACGGCCTCGTTTTTTTGTTTTAGCTGTATTACTTACATGTGACTACACATTGGATGCTGATTAATCCCCTCGGGTTGCTAACAATCACCAGGAAAATCCTCCCACGGTCCAGATTGCGCGTATGTATTGTTTTCTGTAATGAAAGCCGCTGCACATCTGGGTACTCTGTTGGGGCCTACTTTGTGTAGATATGCTGCCTTTGTGGGCGAGGGCGCCCTGTCGATGCCCTGCTAACTGGGAACTGCTTCTCTCTGGCATGTTGCTGAACTGTAGGACCCTGTGCAAAACCAAGTAGAATGCCATCCTGTGATAGCTGGTATCTGGTCACATATAAAATCAGCGAAGTGAGCTAGGTATGAACTCGTGAATGATTTTTCACGTATACTAACTGCTCAAGAATCGGTCAGTAAGGGCTGATAAGTGAAGGAGGTATGCGCAATCATCTGCTTTGTAGTTAATTTTGGATTTGGGTTTCAAAACGGGGGTGGAAAAGGCACACGCCTTTCGATGTCCCTTTACAGCTAAAGAGAGGAATATGTAAGTAAAGGAGATATCTGTGAACATTTTTCGCAACCATATTATTGCAAGCTGACGCATGTTCTAGTTACTGCCATGCTATAAACAAGGGCCCACTTTCATAAAATTTCGTCAATCAAGTTTTTCTAATTTTTCCGACATAGACAAAGTCTGTTCCGAAAAATAGTTCGACGTGTTTTCTTCCGTTAATCTTATCTAATAAGCTATTTAAATTGAGAAAGAAATGTAGCATAATAAGGAACTGAGGGCGCGTTTCACATAACTGAGTACACTTAATTAAGTTCAGGTTCTTTCATAGATAAATGGAATGGTTCTTTATCAAGTAAGTTTCAAATTGTAAGCGTATATTTTTACTGGTTCACTATGTGAAGTCTTAGTTCATAACTTCAAAAACTGCATTTTGCAGTTAAAAGATTTACAGGTATTTTGTCCATGGTTGAGAGAATAAGGACAATGGCGTTACATTTCATGGTGTATTACGCAGTGTGATAGATAATGAAAGTCTTGGAGAAATGTGTTAGTTTTTCTGAACCCTCAGTCGATGACATCCGAACAAGTGGTTATTTTTCACATACATGTCTAGGGAGATACATTCTTTTAGAAGGCCACATCTTTCTCACACCCTTCAATCCTGCATCCGTAATCTTCTCTTCGACCTTTGAAAATGCAGGGAAATATTTGTACTGAGCGTGAGACTTTTATCGTCTGATTCTTCACGTAAATCTGATGTTTTTGTATGTCCCAAAACTTCAGCATAATGTTTAATGTATATACTCAATAAACCAGAAGGCAACTGTTGAGTACAAGCTTCCTTTACAGGAGATTCATTTAAGTATGACGCATGCCTTGCGGAAAAATACTCCTACAGACTAACTATACAGCCAGATAAAATAACTGAATAGAAAGCGAGAAGATTTCACTAGCGCTTCACATACTCAGTCAGTTTAACATTTCCCCCTTGTGCATCGTTTTACGCAAGGTTTTTGCTAGTTGAGTATGGGGTCAACCATTTAGCATTTCTCGTATGATCGGCAACGTTCTTTCCAGTTGATCACAGAGTCAACCATTTACATGGTTCTATGGTTCTTTCTACTTTACCATCGAAATTTGAGTCGTTTTGCCCAGGGCACTGGCTAGTCGATCGGACACGGAGTCACGTAGTTGACGATTCTCGTGTAATTGTTTAACACAAGGCTCTTCCAAGTTGGTCATAGTCATTCGCAGAACGTTCCTTGTATTGTGTTGGTGATTCGCTGTTGTGTTGACGAACATGTAAAAAAAGGACGTTTACAGTTGGAGAAAACATACAAATTACATAAAGTTCAGACCTTTAATATTTATTTCGATATTTCTTTAACCTGCACTTGAAAATAATATTTGTATAGTGGTATTTGGGACCACCTCTTGGTATATATAGTCTTAGTGATGTTTTAAATGAGGATGTAACACGTGTACTAAATATATTTGCACTGGAATTTGGTCTTTTCAGTTGATAAATTTGTTTAACCTGCATTTTGATAATAATTATATTCTTGATATTTTATAAATATTGTCATAATTCAGATTAAATGCAAACGTCTGGATATAAACAACAAATTTACATTCAAATAAATTTATTAGACAGCCATCACATCCTTGCTTAGAGCATTATTATGCCAAGACGATATATACCAAGAAGTGGTCCCAAATTTCTACCAGACAAAAATATTTTCAAATAGCCCTATCTCCTAAAACAAAAGATCGAAAAAAATATTGTTGAAAATCAGTTTTCAAGCTTTAATTTTACCTTTATTTTTATGTTTTCTTCTCCTTTAAAGAGTTACGAAATGAAGAACCTTTCTGGCCATGAAAAGTGTAGCCTACTTTAGGGGCCACATCTTGGTGTGAAGAGTTTTCTCAGTGAGTTCTGCGAGTTCAGCGAGCGCAAACCATAACACCGCTTATATTTACCAGCACATCACGCGAGAGTACAAAATAAAATGACTTGATTGTATACATTCTATACCTCTTTTATAGGCCTATGTCCAGTTCTTTCCGTCAATATGTTGACTAGAATAACACAAAAGACAGCCAGTTCTTGCACGGGAAACCTTAAAATGTGAAGGTCTTTGATAGGCAAACATAAACGAGACGTACAAATCTGCGCGCACTTTATGTCGGCCATTTAATATATTTTTGAATCATTTCCTGTTTTTGAATAGTGTTAACCAGAGGAAAACATCTTTTGCAAGTCCCTCTTGCATGAACCCGGACGTTGGTCGAGTTGAACAAAAGGTTTTCCTCCCGGTTAAGACAGCTACCCATGGTTTGTGAGGATCGCTGCTCTGTTGACAGTACAGTAATCACATATGCGGCTGTGGTGGGAAGCTAGGCTACGGGTATAACGTGACAGCTATATTTATCTAGCCTAAATCAGCAGTCAACTAAACTCCATCATGTTGAAGAGACTGGAGATTTGAACCGTGTATATCTTTCAACCAGCGGATACCTAGCATGGACACTTCTGGAAGCAGGTCTTGCACAACTGTCACAATGTGGGTAGGCCTTCAGATGAGAGCTTGTAGGCCTATATACATATGCGGCTATGAATTAATATGTGCATTTCAAGAGAAAGAGAAAGTGAAATTTAACAGATTATGTTTTTGAGAGTATATAGTTTGTATAGAGTGTGTATACGTACAGAATATTACCTTTAACTTTACCAAAGTATTTATTAAGCGTAATGTATGGTCTGGTAAGCCCAATGTGATTAAGATGAATAGTAAATGTTGTATATTTGAAATGTTTAAAAATTCACTCGCTCGAGGTGAACACTTAAACGGGTAGACAGCGAATACTTAATTAGTTTTTTTGCATTAAATGCTGTCACGGAAAGAAAGTAATATTAATTTGATCTGTCCGTTTGTCTGTCAGTCTGTCTTCACATGAATTGTTTCCGTGCCATAGTTCCTCCAAATATTGTCCGATTTTAATCACATTGTGTGTGTACAGGTATGTAGACCGCGTGAAACTCCAAATCAAGGCTGTCTAATGAGTCCATGCATAAGTTTTGCACATTTAGCTTTGGATATTGATCCCCTCAATAAACTTGTTTATTTTATTTATTAATTTTATTTATTAATTTATTACACCGTGCTCAAGAATATTTCACTTATACGACGGTGGTCAGCATTATGGTGGGTGGAAAGCGGGCAGAGCTGGGGGGAAACCCACGACCATCCGCAGGTTGCTGCCAGACCTTCCCACACTTGTTTATTTTAATATCTAGTTGGAAAACGTTTAATATTTATAACATTAAAATCGACAACTGAGCCTCACTGCAAGTTAGCAAAGTTTGTCAATTACAATTGAATATGCTTTTATGTACAACTAAACTATCGATCTTGTTGTGGTCGAAAAGGTACATGCAGTATTTATTTGATTTATTTGATTGGTGTTTTACGCCGCACTCAAGAATATTTTCACTTATACGACGGCGGCATTATGGTGGGAAGAAACCCGGCAGAGCCCGGGGGAAACCCACGACCATCCGCAGGTTGGTGACAAACCTTCCCAATTACGGCCAGAGAGGAAGCCAGCATGAGCTGGGCTTGAACTCACAGCGACCGCATTGGTGAAAGGCTCCTGGGTCACCACGCTGCGCTAGCTCGCTAGCCGCCTGAGCCACGAAGGCTCCTCCTCCCCGGTAAATGTAGTAAATATCATTTTCAACTGAATACGGCTTTTAAGAAGGAGTATTATAAGCTATTGTAATTTTAATTGCTTGCCATGCCAAAGCTGTTGAACTAAGCCACACTCCCATCGACGCTCAATCCTTAGCACGGTCACTGCATGCCACTTGTCAGATTTCCACCTGCTTCGCTCACGTTCCCGTGTTATCAGACTATTGATTTGTACATTATTTTGAAACCCAAATGAACATTAATTAGGCACGTGGCCTGGCATTTAGCACGTCCTCATTCACCATCATGGGTTGGTTATCCGTTTTTGTTTGCATGTATAAATGAAATGAAAAAACTCTCCTTCTCTGCTCCCCATGGTGTCCAGAATCAAGCATGGCATGACACTTCTTCTCCAAACAAACTCACCAGTTAACACTAATGAACATCTAGTGTATCACGGGATTGTGACTGTGTTTATTTTGCTCGAGGTATAAGCTGTCCAGATTGGAATGTGCAACTGATTCACTGTTTACGCCTGGTTTGGCGAAACAACACACATATTGTATGTACAGAGTATCGGCGTGTCGGGTTACCGTATTGAGCAACGTTCTCCCTGATGAATGGGAGCCATCCAGTGTAATCTCCTGACAAGCGGAGATGCATTTGTGCATTTTGATTATATCTTGGCTTTCATCGCCTTTCTATTTTATTCTTCACTTTGATTCATAGACGAATTATCTAAAACCCAAGGTGATAAATGTTTTTTTTTTTTTTTTTATCTTTGTCACCATTTTCATTCATTCAGTGTTTTACGATCAGATGAAGTGACTCTTTCTTCTCTCCATTGAATATTGTTTTCTTTCTATGAAATGTTATGTGAACTTCAAATATGTTACATATGGTTTAGAAATAGCGTCGACAAGATGACTATAAACACAACCAACTGTGCTTAGCGTTATGTCTTAGTAATGAAACATTCATGTCCTACTCCCTCGATTGGCCAATTGCGTGGCGTTACCGTCAACTTTTCAGAGGTATATTAAAATGAAGCTGACTGGTGTCATCTTACTTGACCGGCGATTATCATAATCTTGATAAACACTTGAGAGGGCTAGATTGTTGTATTTAGAGTAACATTCATAACATTGGTCTCTTGCAATGCTATAATTACAGTAAGCAAATTATTGGTCGATATCAGTATTGGTTTGATAAGATTATGGCTCCATTTAACATAGACGGGGTTTAGTTTTCTCCCACCTTAATGCCGACCGCCATCGTATAAGTGAAATATTCTTAGGTACGGTGTGAAACCCCAATCAAATAAATAAATAAGTAAATACACTTGACGGTTGGATTTACGAGATAAGCTTAAATTTAGGGACGCTAAAGATGCTTTCCTTCACCTATTTATTAAACCATTGTCTAGAAATTATAGTGATTGCATGTACACTAAGATAAATGCGTTTAAACTACTTGTAATCTTTGTGTATCTATCTTAGTCTGTTGTTTTATGGATTACTGTATATTTGCAGGTGTGGAGTAATTCTTCAAAGCAGGAGCATGGTTGTGCCCCGGGGGAAATCGCTGGGGTGTAGTAGTTTCAGTTCAGCCCTGGGGGAAATCGCTGAGGTGTAGTACTTTCAGTTCAGCCCTGGGGGAAATCGCTGAGGTGTAGTAGTTTAAGTAGGGTGCAATAAAATTGTGATCAGGATCACACTAATCTTCTTTTCCAAACCGAAAACGACGCCATGTTTCGACTGAACGAGACGTTGTTGGCCTTAATGGCTGCCAACAGAAGCAGACGACAGGAGCTGAATGACGCTAAAGCTCAGCAGCTTGTACCCGTCCTCGTGTACATTGGCACTCTTATGGTGGTCGGGGCTATTGGAAACGGATTGGTGTGCTACGTATACTATTTCCGGTTCAAAAAGACCACGTCGAGCTACTTCATCCTGTGGTTGGCCATCTTGGACCTGATCACTTGTCTGGTCGGCATGCCGTTTGAACTGGTAGATCTTCTCAAACCGTACACATTTGACATCCCCATAGCCTGCAAAATAATGAGATTCACTGAATCTGTGACAATTATAGCATCCGGCATAACACTAATTGGAGTGGCATTCGATCGTTATTATAAGGTATGTAAACCACTCAGGCGGTTTCCCAATAGAACCGCCAAACTTTTAAACTTAGGTTCATTCACTATAGCTGTGACGTTTTCCTGGCCAGCTTTACTTGTGTTTGGGCCAAAAGTTGTTCCAACGAAAGATCCATATGTGGAAGGCTTGGAATGCTCGGTAGACGAAGGTGTGAAGGGAGGGAATCTGGTGATCCTGTATTACGTGTTTTTAGCTATAGTATTCATCGTCAGTGTGACATTTTTGAGTATTCTCTATGGACTACTTGCAAGGACAGTTTTGCAGCGTAGAAAGATAACCATTGGTGAAGTTCTGGAGGATGTCAACAGAAAGAACTCTTCAAGCCTGCGCTCTGATAGCGACAAGGATAATGACTCCGTGTTTGCAGGCCCTGTCAAAAAGTTCCCCAGACGAAAAAGACTGTTTTCACGTGAGGAAAGCGACGAGAGCAGACGAAGCAGCAGTTTAGGGGGTCGAATCAGGGCCGGTAAAACCACCAGGATTTTATTCATTGTCTCCTCAGTGTTTGTGATCAGTTTTTTGCCTTACGTCATAGTGAAGATTATCCAAGTATTGGTGAAGGATTTTGACGACTATCCGTCTGTGGCTGCAGAAGTTGTGTACAATCTCTTCGTTAGGTTCACCAATATTAACAATGCTGTCAATCCCATCATTTATAGTTTCATGCACAAAAACTTTCGAAAGGAATGTATTATAGCGTTTCGGAAAATGTTGCACTGTGAAGATAAAAATACGTCCCTCCGGCGTGGGTTTTCTAGAAAATCCCCAAGCATATGAATCACTTCTATAAATAAAAAATACTGACAAGGAAAATTGCCAATCTTGATATAGCCTGCCTTGCAGTAGTTGGCTACGTGCACTTCTGACTGTCACATATTTTTACGTTTTGCTGCAATTGTCGGATCTATCGTTCTACCCTGCACCCCAGACATTTGTTTCCACCATCCAATCAGTCAACAGAAAAGTGAATGAGAGTGAGAAAATGAACCAATTACAGGAAAATCACAGCGCAGAGTGAACTATCAGATGGAGCAAAATGTTGTGTAATCCAATACTCTAATGGTTCTAATATTTAGTTCTAATAGATCATGTATGTTTCACATTATTTGTTTAGTTTGTTTTCAGTATTTCGAAGAATAGTTTACCATTTTAGGCGGAGGTATAGCTGTTCTTTTGACATCTGAAAAAAAGTATTTTGGTAACATCATAATTATAGACGTACAGCATTGAGAGAGATACTAGAGCAATGGCGACATTGTGATAGTTGGCAAATGGTCACACGTAGGCGATAAAATACGTTTTATTCTAACTGTTCATGTAAATACTTAAATAGTAGCAAATTACACGCCCCTTGCACCATGTCTTAAGCAGAATTAGATATGTAGAATGTTAAAAACATATGCAGTGATATTAATTACAATTTACCGTACGTCTCTGATCGAGAATTACTAAACAAGCTGTGTATTCGTCACATTTAATATACAATAACATTAAAACAATGCATGAGGACCGGGCCACGGGGATGCTTAGTCCACCAGCAGAATCCTGGTTTATGCAGGAATACAATATAATTATAGACGTACAGCATAGAAACTAAGACCAGAGCAGCAACAACAGTGTGTTAAGTGGCAAATGGTCACACGTAAGCGGTGAAATACGTCTTCATTTTACCTCAGTTAGGGTTTTATTCTGACAGTTCATGCAAATACTTAAATAATAGCAAATTAAAAAAAATATTCAGTGTTGTTAATTACAATTTATTAGACGTCAATGAAGAACGAGAAGTGGCTCAGTGGTAAAATTGACAGACTCAAAATCCTGGCTCAGCGTGAGAGTGACTCCCAATCGCTGGCTCAGTGGTAAAGTTACAGACTTCCAATCGCTGACTTATTAGAAAAGTGACAGGCTCCCGATCGATGACTTATTGGTAAAGTGACAGACTCCCAATCGCTGACTCATTGGAGAAGTGACGGACTCCCAATCGCAGACTCAGTGCTAAAGTGACAAATTCCCAATCGTGGGTGCACGAGATGTGGGTTAAATCTCCGTATTAGGTGGGGAATTATTAAATCCCACTTCTGTCCATTGTTCCTTTCTGACAATAAGCGGTCGCCAACATGGCGTGCAAGTCTGTAGGTCACATATGGTGAAGTTCGTCAGCAATTCTCCAGAGGTTGTTGGTTTATCTCGATGTTCTGTGCCCTCCAGATGTAAATCTGCTCGCCATCTTTTTGTTAAAAGTGGTATTAAATACTGCCCTTTAACTCTGAAGCTTTTACATTGCATATGTTTTTCTGCTATCTTATTTAAATGTTTGTTGAGTTTACCCTTTTTAGATTAGTATTGAGAATTGCTTTTCCTGTTCAAGCGCACATGCATTCTCCTGACGGTATATAATAGAATGAATTAGTATATATGTATCCTTGTTGAATAGAAGGCAGTCTTTGTTCAGTCGTTCAATGTTGAAAGAACGTCTGGCTTGTACATTGTATAATTGTTACGTGCAAAAAATGCAAGATTAAATATTTTTTGACCTCTTAAGAATTTGAATGTCAGGATTTCTTTTCTAGTTACAAATCTAGTATAAAATCTGCAGTTAATAACATATCTGTGACCTTGGCGGAGCATTATTTGTCAATAACGGAGTGGTCATTTATTTATTTACTTGACTGGTGTTTTACGCCGTGCTCAAGAATATTTCACTTATACGACGACGGCCAGCATTACGGTGGGAAAAAACCTGACTGACCTCGGGGGAAACCCACGACCATCCGCAGCGGAGTGATCATAGAACCTCAACACACAAACCAGGAAGTACATGTCAGCCAATCTTGGCACCTGAGGGCCAACATGTTAATCTGGCCACCCTTAGCACCTGACGCCAACAAGTTAGCCTGGCCAACCTTGGCACCTGACGGCCAACATGTTAGTCTGGCCAGCCTTGGCACCTGACGGCCAACATGTTATTCTGGCCAACCTTGGCACCTGACGGCCAACATGTTAGCCTGGCCAACCTTGGCACCTGAGGGCCAACATGTTAGTCTGGCCAACCTTGGCATCTGACGGCCAACATGTTAGTCTGGACAACCTTGGCACCTGACGGCCAACATGTTAGTCTGGCCAACCTTGCCACCTGATGGCCAACATGTTAGTCTGGACAACCTTGGCATCTGACGCTGGCCGAGCGGCTACTTTGTACTCATAAATGACACCATGACATGTAACTTAACAGGTACTTGGCAGTGACAGGTATTATAGTCTATTTTTCTTAGCGAGTCGTCTATATTCAGCTGTCTGTAAAATCAGTCATACCCGCTACCAAAATTGCCTTTTGTCAATGGTCTGTAACAACCAAGCTCTACACATCCATATGTAGGAGGGTTCTATTCTTGCAAAGAAAAAATGAAGTTAGAACACATTTTCTAATTTCTGATTTTATAATGCTGAAAGAAATAGACTATAGTATAACAAACAGTGATATATGCACGCATATGTACATAACATATGCTTGAAAAGAGAAGTTCAGTTAGACCGAATACTTTGAGCCAGTTAATTAAACAAAAACACTGAATCTGGTCAACCGGACATACATATTAAACATTTTTTTTACGACGAGACAATCAGTGAGTAAAAACCATGAAAAGGACTTAATTCTCTGTTGGAGAGCTTAAGTGAGTGTCGGAACGTAAAACATTGTTCATAATATGTCCGGCTGACCACATTCAGTGGTTTTGTTGAATAGAATCTACAGTTGTTCACCATAAGTTATAAAGCATTAATCTCACAACTGTAAGTGGCGCGATTTTCAGCAGATTTGACCTTAGCGACCTTCGATGTGCAAACAGCTATTCACAGGAGAACTTCGCACTGCGTTCAGGTTCAAACTTTGTCATATCTCACATCAGGAAAATGGTATTATCTTGGTGGAATTACACTGTACTTTTGCGTCAAAGACATTTATTTGTTTTGTGTCATTCATCAAGCTTAGATTTTTTGGGTGTTTTACGCAGTACATATACTCAAGAATATTTCGCTTACAAGATGGCGGCCAGCATTTTGGTGGGAGGAAACCCGGCAGAGGGGGAAACCTACTGCTATTTACAGGCTGCTGGCAGACCTTCTCACTTGACAAACTCACGGCGATCGCATTGGCGAGAGGCCTCTGGGCCATTGTGTTGCTCTAGCACGTTAACCACGTTAATCCGTATATGCTGGCCACTATATATATCTAACCCTGTGCTGTAAGCGATCATGGCGCGCTACACGCAAGGAGTCAGTAGGTCTACTTTGTGATGTGCCTTTACTGTTGGATTCCTTTGTGAGATTCTGTTAAATTTCGTCTCAGTATTATTCCAGATAAATGCACACAACTTTCCCCTCAAAAAGAATCTTTCTTAAAATACAACGTAAGGCGAAAGTAAAAGCAGCCATATAACAGTAAATGGACTGAACGTAACATAGAAATATACGATTGATTTTCCAAGTGCGCCAATGAGTCACATGACCCACACTAGTCGTCACATGGCTGAAACATTAAGTACAACGTAAAACCACAGGTATGGTCATACGCGTGTTCATCACTGGCGATTGTCCCAATTCTCACATTAGGCCACACGACAGTGTTCATCACTGGCGACTCTCCCAATTCTCACATTAGGCCACACGACAGTGTTCATCACTGGCGACTGTCCCAATTCTCACATTAGGCCACACCACAGTGTTCATCACTGGCGATTCTCCCAATTCTCACATTAGGCCACACGACAGTGTTCATCACTGGCGACTCTCCCAATTCTCACATTAAGCCACACGACAGTGTTCATCACTGGCGATTCTCCCAATTCTCACATTAGGCCACACGACAGTGCTCATCACTGGCGATTCTCCCAATTCTCACATTAGGCCACACGACAGTGTTCATCACTGGCGACTCTCCTCATTCCGGTATTAAGCCACGCGATACTGTTCCTCACTGGCGAGGCTCCTCATTCCAATATTAGGCCACACGACAATGTTCATATGTAGGAAGGCTCATAAATCCCTTAAGCCATAATACAGTGATCATCTATTAAGGTCGTCGATGTCTTAAACCTCAATAGGGCAGAACTGCATGCCATATACAAGCTCCCTTGTCAATTAACTGTATTTCTCTCTCCGCCAGCGCTTGACGAGATCCCCCAAAACACAAACTGACTGTAAAACTCTGCCGTTAAAATAGTACTCATGAAAAGAAAGTGTTTATGGAGACTAACAAATTTAGTTTATGTCTTTATCTGAATGGTGTTTAATACCGTGCTAGAGAATCGATAACTTATATGACGGCGATATCCATGCGCGGTCGTAACCGGGGTGCCCGAAGTAAACCTACGAACTTTTCCAGGTACAAACATCCAGACCTAAAGCAGCAGGCGAAACATTGACACCTACCTGGATTCGAACACGCGGCCTATTTGGTCAAGGGTACGTGCAGACTACACTCAAAGAAATAATCTATTAAATTTAACACTAAGTCTTGCAGCAGATTATTCTTTTAAATATAACACACATATTCTATTAATTCAACACAGAGAATCTATTAGACTAACAGAGCATTATGTTGAATATGACGAAATATTAGCCTGCAGATTAGCTTACATTCTAGCATAACTCAGACAACAGATTTTCTCTTAAAATGAACAGATTATTTTTTTGAGAGTAACAAATTCACCAAACTCCCTTTGAAACGCGAGGGGCATAGCACCGACATTAAGTAAAAATAAACTTTTGAATAATGGTAGTTGAGGTGTTACTGTAATTCGTATTTTAAAAAGTGCAATCTGTACGTACAGTTTGAGATCCGGAATTTTTCTGATTTTCTGTACTTTCCAGAAACAGGATCTGACCTTAAACTCTAATTGACATGAATGAATCAACTCCTACAGCACATCCGGCAGTAGGCCTCGCACAGCTGCAAACTCCGGCAAGTTGGTATTATTACCCTTTTTAGAAGTGGGTGACGAGGCAGCATTCAAATACTGGAAATGAATGACGTATAGAATAATTATAATAAAATAAAATATACATTTTTAATGATATCTCATGAAAATAAGATTAATATAGATTTATCAAAGAAGTATTCAACTAAATAGTGGCTTTTATTTATTTATTTGTTTGATTTGTTATCTACCTCGGGCATGTACTAAGGATTATTTCACTTAATATTTAATCCGGGTGGCTTAACTTGTGAATGCAAATTTGCCTCTGAAAAACCATGGCAAGGACAGTACGGGTAACTGACATATGTCCTCTGGTGTACAACTGAGACGACGCCTCGACAGATTACCCGAAACAAGCGACATGATTGGTCAGGATCAAATAAATCTCAGCCATAACCCTTTTGGTCACGTCGCCAGGGAAATCGGCGGCTCGGTTCATTTGGGCCAAACGTTATGCGATTTCTGAACAAGGGAGGTCACTCTATATCTGAAAATAAAGATAAAGGCATTATAGACGATTTACCTCCCACTTACTGCTGTACACTTACTGTTACTTTTACATTTAGGCCTACTGTTATCGAGTCCGAAACAAAACTTGGGTTTCCTCCGGGCTCTGCCCGCTTCCCTCCCACCGCAATTCTGGCCGCCGTCGTAAAAATGAAACATTCTTGAATACGGCGTAAAACACCAATCAAATAAATAAATAAATCAAACGAGGTTTTAATAAGAAAGGTATAAGGTCTACGACAGGTATAGAAGTTCAGACGAACACGTGTTGTACCAACTGTTTGTGTCATTTTCAAAGATTGAAGATAATGCATGGACATAACACATAACACTGATGTATTTTAGGTTAAAATACAGAACTTAGGCCTACACCCGTAGGCGGTATGTATTACCTATTAAAGATAATGAATGCCAGAATATGAGTCCCTTGCTAGCCACCCCTCCCGCTCCTAATCAAAAACACCACCGTTGTTAGTAAATAAATATGAAGAATAAATCATATTAGAGTATTTATATATTTCGTCAGATTCAAGTCTGTTTTTCCGAATAGATCAACAGTTGACATATGCGGTAATTAAGGCTCTCAAAGAATAGGTTTATGTTTTCGTATTCCATTAAAGAAGCAAGACAGGGCCCTGGCCACATGTGGTTTTACGTGCGCCTGTCTTAAGTATACTAGTATACAACTGTAAGAGTTATAAGGCCAATGCGCTGTAAAGTAGAAAAATCCCCTAACACTGGTTTAACCCAGAGGTTAGTTAGACCCTACCTTCTAGGCTAACCATGCAGTCATTTGTAGTTAATTTTGGCGGTACTAACTTTTCATGTCAAGTATAGAAAATTTCCCAATTAGTCACACATAAAGTGGATGTACTTATTGTACATGTATGTATGTAGGCTTGCGTGTACACTAAAACTATCCAGTTAAAGCTACATACAAGTTTAATACCGAACAGATATATTTCCGAACGCGCTTTCCTTTGTATCCGGTTACTATAAATAGCATGTGATTTATTCACGCATCTGACGATTTATATGGGCAAATTTTGTTAAGCGAATTCAGCATATAATTCTGTTGGAAATGGTGCAGTATTCGTATGTGACTTTATTTGCCCTATCGTGACGTCGCATAACTGGAACCGGATGTGGTATTACGATTGCGCGGGAGCCCTGGCATAGGTAGTCTCCCCAATATGACAATATACCGTCACTGATGTGCTGCCCGAAGGCCGACTGTAAACTCAAAAAAATAATCTGTTAATTTGAACAGAAAATCTGTTGCCTGAGTGATGACTGAATTCTATTATGAGGACATAATAATGTGTCATATTTAACATAATATCCGGTTAATCTAATACAATCCACTTTGTGTTGAATTAATAAAATATGTGTGCAATAGTAGGCCTAAATAACGAAGCACAAAAACGTGCGTGTTGTGAGAATATAGCCCAGCTTCTTAAAACTATCCAAATATACTCCTCCCCACAAACTGCAAAGCTTGACTGATGAGGACATTCCTCACAAAAGTTCACGTATGAAAAACAAACGGTTACGAAGGCGCTGAAGTATCAGTTAATAGAGTGAGGTAATATGTGGGTGAAATATAAACGAGTAACATGTACCATGTTTAGACGTGAAATTAGTCATCTTAACTTACACTTATACCTCATACGTCTATCAGATCTATCACGTTCAAGAGTAATCATTCGGTAATTAAGTGTTTATGGAGCCTAAATGAAAGTGAGTAAACATTTAGACTTACTGAACTTAAAACTACACAAGCAAAGCTGGAAATGAGCCAATCCAGACAAGTAAAGGACTAATGCTAACATTCAAGGAAGTTTTGCCAAATAAAAATCCAGTATAAATACGACATAAGTGATTATGGGTATGGCTTTGGATGAGTTTATCTTGCTTTTATCTCCAGATAATTATAATTTCGTGTGGCCACACGGAAGTAGTTGGTGGTTATATGTATCGCCGGCCGGAACTAAAGCCAGCTGGAGACCAACTTATGTAAAGTAGTTACAAAGCATGCAGTCGAAATAACGCACGGAGTGAGTCTGAATTTTAATGAGCATTTAGTCTGAAAACGTTCTGTTACTCCTTTTTATATTTCTCAGTGCTCGGCATGCAAATACTGACCAAGAAATCCTATCTGAAAAGACATCAACTTGATGTGCTTTGTGTTTGTTTCTAATCATATACAGTTAATAACTGATATGTACAGTATAACGTAGTTACTTGTAATTCTCTGATGATAATCCTCTTATGACCACATCACATCTCATTTTGCAAATATGAAATCATTTAGAATACTTCAATGAAAAAAGGGAAAATCGTGATAAGTTGCATTAGGATAGACCGTCGCACATTTAATAAGGATACTGCGTAACGGTATTTATATGCTCATTAACAGCCAACATAACCACTGCTGGGTAAAGTAAAAAGAGACATAAATCAGCACAAACCAGTAAACCAGCTCATCCTGAGAAACCAAGCAGTGCAAACCAGTAAACCTGCCCACCTGGTGAAACCAAGCAGTGTAAACCAGTAAACCAGTCCACCCGGAGAAACCAAGAAGTACAAACCAGTAAACCAGCCAACCCTGAAAAACCAAGCAGTGCAAACCAGTAAACCAGCTCTCTTGAAAAACTATGCAGTGCAAAGCAATAAACCAACGAACCCTGAGGGGCCAAACAGCGTTCACCACTAAACCAACTCCCCCTGGGAAACCAAACAGGACAATCCAGTAAACGAGTTCATCCTGAGAAACCAAGCAGTGCAAACCAGTACACCAGCTCACCCGGAGAAACCAACCAGTGTAAACTAGTAAACCAGCTCACTTGAAAAACTATGCAGAACAAATCAATAAACCAACAAACCCTGAGAGAATAGTGTACACCACTAAACCAGCTCACCCTGGAAAACCAAACAGGATAATCCAGTAAACCAGCTCATCCTGCAACACCAAGCAATGCAAACCAGTAAACCACCCAACCCGGTGAAACCAAGCATTGTAAATCAGTAAACCAGCCGACCCGGTGAAACGAAGCAGTGTAAGCCAGTAAACCAGCTCGACTTGAGAAAGCAAGCAGTGTAAACCAGTAAACCAGTTCACCCTGAGAAACCCATCAGTGTAAACATGTAAATCAAGTGACCCTGAGAAACCAAACAGCGTAAGCCAGTGAATCAACTCACCCGGAGAAATCAAGCAGTGCAAACCAGTAAACCAGCTCATCCGGAGACACCAAGCAGTGTAAATCAGTAAACCAGCTCGATTTGAGAAATCAAGTGGTGTAAACCAGTAAATCAACCCATCCTTAGAAACCCAGCCGTGTAAATCGGTAAACCAGTTCACCCAGAGAAACCGAGCAGTGTAAACCTGTAAATCAAGTAGCCCTGAGAAACCAAACAGTGTAAACCAACTCACCCTGAAAACCCAAGCAATGTAAACCAGTAATGAAACACTGTAATCCAGTGAAACATCCCACCGGAAAAACCCAGTAGTGCAAAAGAGTAAACCAGTAAAGCAGCTCATCAAACAGTGTAAACCAGTTCCTTCGGAAAACTAAGGAGTGTCAACCGGTAAACGTATTCACCTGGAGAGACCAAGCAATGCTAGTAAACCAGATAACCCAGAGAACCAAGCAGTGTTGACGAGTAAACCAACCCATCCGGAGAAAGCTAGCAAAGTAAGGTCGCAAATCATCTCCCTCGGAGAAACCAAGTCGAGGAAACCCCCCAGAGAAACCAAGTAGGGTAACCAGCAAACCAATTCACCCGGAGAATTCAGGTAGTGGAAACCACCTGAACTAAGCACGAGCATTTCTGTACAGATCAGTCCACATGGAGAGCTAAGCACGAGCATTTCTGTTCAGATCAGTCCACATGGAGAGCTAAGCACGAGCATTTCTGTACAGGTCAGTTCACATGGAGATCTAAGCACGAGCTCTTCTGTACAGATCAGTCCACATGGAGAGTTAAGCACGAGCTCTTTTGGAAGGATCAGTCCACATGGAGATAGAAGCACCAGCTCTTCTGTACAGATCAGTCCACATCGAGAACTAAGCACGACCTCTTTTGAACGGATCAGTCCACATGGAGAGTTAAGCATGAACTGTTCTGGACGGATCAGTCCACATGGAGAGCTAAGCACGAGCTATTCTGTACAGATCAGTCCACATAGAGAACTAAGCACGAGCTCTTCTGTACAGATCAGTCCACATGGAGAGCTAAGCACGAGCTCTTCTGTACAGATCAGTCCACATGGAGAACTAAGCACGAGCATTTCTGTACAGATCAGTCCACATGGAGAGCTAAGCACGAGCTCTTCTGTACAGATCAGTCCACATGAAGAGTTAAGCATGAACTGTTCTGGACGGATCAGTCCACATGGAGAGCTAAGCACGAGCTCTTCTGTACAGATCAGTCCACATGAAGAGTTAAGCATGAACTGTTCTGGACGGATCAGTCCACATGGAGAGCTAAGCACGAGCTCTTCTGGACGGATCGGTCCACATGGAGAGCTAAGCATGAGACACGTTAGTTCACATAAAACAAACCATGTAACGCGAACCAAATAAGTAGAAGCACACCAGGAAAATCCCCTCGTAGTGTAAACCAAATAATTTATTTTTATTAACGTCACTTAGCAACCAAGCGTGAATCAGTAAATCAGTTCACTTCGTCAGATCAGATCACCTAGTAGCGACCAAGTGTGAATCAGAAAATCAGTTTACATCGTCAGATCAGATCACCTAGTAGCAACCAAGTGTGAATCAGAAAATCAGTTCACTTCGTCAGATCAGATCACCTAGTAGCAACCAAGCGTGAATCAGTAAATCAGTTCACTTCCTCAGATCAGATCACCTAGTAGCAACAAGTGTGAATCAGAAAATCAGTTTACATCGTCAGATCAGATCACCTAGTAGCGACCAAGTGTGAATCAGTA